>NC_067401.1:285528738-285837905 GCF_016432865.1 Antechinus flavipes | reverse complement strand
TATAAGTATGGATGACAAAGGAGAAGCTTATAAAAAGCATACTCCGGTGTTCCCTGATTTAGGCACGAAAGGGATTTCACTATCTACTGTTGCTAAGATTTCTTTCCAAGTTTCTGGATGTCCTGTACCAACCTTGTAATACAGTCATCCCTTCTCCCCCAGTGGAGGTTTCTATGGGTATGGGTTCCTGGAAACCCCATCCTTACTTATGGATCATTTCTCTCTGTCCTGTTAGCTACCATTGTGAAGATCAGCTCTATCTTTTGGTAAAATTTGACTCTTTTCCCTCTTTTCCTCCTCTTGCTCCTCCAATGGCTTTTTTTTTAGTCCTTACTTTCCTTGAACATCCTACAGTCTTTGATACCATTCATCATCCTTTCTGCCTTGATGAATATTCTCTTCTCTCTAGATTTTTGGGATACCACTGTACTCTGGTTCTCCTCTTACACTTCGGATTGCTCCTTATCTCCTTTGCCATCCAGATCACACTGACTAACCATAGATGTCCTTCTGAGATCTTTCCTGGACCCTACTATCTTCTCAATCTATACTACTTTGCTTGATGATTTCATCAGCTACCATGGATTTAGTTTTCATCTCTATGTTAACAATTCTCAAATCTCTCTCCTGCCTCAGACTCTAATCTCACATGTCTAATTTCCTTTCAGATATCCCAAATTGGATGTCTGGTAGACACCTTAAAAAAATTTTTTTTAGTAAGTTCATAGATTTATAAATTATCCATGAATTTCAAAGTCATAAACAATGTTCTTTACATGAAATTTTCATACAGTCCAAAGCTTCTGTCTAAATACGTAAAATTATTGTTGTACTTTAGTCATTTTCAGTTATGTCTGACTCTGTGACCCCTTTTGGAGTTTTCTTGGAAAAGGTACTTGAGTAGTTTGCCATTTCCTTCTCCAGCTCACTTTACAAATGAAGAAACTGAGGCAAATAGAGTTAAGTGAGTTGTCTAGGGTCACATAGCTAGTAAGTGTTTGAGTCCCAATATGTACTTAGTTCTTCTGATTTCAAACATAGCATTCTATCTACTACGTCACCTAGGTTCTGGAATTTCCCAAATGATATAAATGATATAAAAATCTTCATTTTCCAGTCACCATCTATATATTTGTCTCATGATGTAGATACAATGATTTCACAAAATATCCTTTGGTATCTGATAATTAAGAGTTCCTCAACCTTGCATGTTCAATGTTGTTAAAACTGAAATCATCAGTTAGTGTTAGGAGGACATTGGTATTTGCTAATATCATATTATTCAATGTACACTTATTCTATTCCATTCAAGTATTTATGGACTCATAACTACTAGCCAGATATTCATTCAGATGCTATGATATTTTTATTTGGATATGATTGTTCCTGTAAGACAGTGCTAAAAAATCACCGGAAGCACTTATTAGTCGTCCTGAATGCTTAATAGGTGCCTAGATTATGCTAAGTGCTAAGATATACACAAAAAACTACTTCAGATATTTGCCTTCATTAAATTTACAAGCTAGTAATACTTTTATTTCTTTTTTAAATTGATAAAGGTTAAGTATAACTTAACTATATAGACCAAAAATGAAAGAATATAGAAGTACAAAAAAAAAGTTTTTCTATTTTTTATACATTAGGGATTGGTACTTGTTTTCACGAGTGTGCTTCTTTTGAGAATGAGAATGTGCTATCATTGAGGTTATCAGGTTACGTGAATGAGTCAAATATGTTCAAGGTGGGATTATTAAGGGAAAGTTGATAATGGAAAGGGAACTATGCAATGACCTCTAATTCAGGAAGCCAGCAAGTATTTTTGTGGAAGAAAGTAAGTTGAGTATGGCAATAACTATCCTACATGACACATATGGTAGTTGCTCAGCATTTCCAACCAGTGTTCTGAAAAATGTCTAATCAATCATATCTAAACCTCAGATTCCTTAAATTTAGTACACACATCTACTGAATGAGGATAGATGAATAACATTCAACATGTAGCAAGCCTACATGAAATGCTGGAAAATTTGGGTTGTTTATAAAGACATTATAGGTCATGAGTAGATTTCAATTTCCTCATAAAACATTACATTAAAAAGTGCAGAACCCTAACATTTTAGAGACTGATGAAAATTACTTAGTTCTAATTCTTTTCTAGTTCAGGTATTTTTCTCTAGGTCAGCATCTTGCCTAGGTCTATCTGAAAACCAATCCTGAGGATTTAAAGGACATCTCAAAAGAGCAGAAGATTTGCTTTGTTTTTGTTTTTTATTTAGATTTCACTAGCATGATAAAAAATTCCAAAGTGATTCCTTTTAATGGTACACAGGAAACACAGACTTTAATTGAGTTAGGCTAAAATGCTTAAAAATAAGATTGAATTGAAGAAGTTCTAGCTTCAGCAAAGAGAAAAGTCCTATCTTTAATGAGAATGATGGCTCAATAACATGTCCCAGATTACAAGAGGGATGTCCTGCTTTACTATCAATAACTTAGATTTGGATAATAAAATTTAAAGATGAAAGAGGCCTTAGAGACATCTAGTCCCAGGTCTTTCACTTCACAGATGAGAAAACTAAGGACCTGTAAAGAGGAAATTACTTACTGAATGTCACTTAAAAGGAGAATCAAGAATTTGGTACCAGATTTGATTATAGAAACAGATAATTTTTCATTATACCACAGACTGTTACCCACAGAATCACAAAGCATGTAATTTTTTTAATTAAGTAGTTCTCTAAGATAAAATACAAATTAGTTTATTGGAATTTAAAACTCCAGTCCCATATGACCAACTACCTATTGGACATTATGAACTAGATATTATGAAGGACTCTCAACTTAACATATACAGAACTCACTTTTCTTTTAAACTTCCATATTATTGTTATTAAAAATCTTTTTTTTGATATCTTTTGTTTTTCCCTTGTATCCCTCTTCTTCCCTTTTTCAAGCCATTTTTTAACAACAAAAATTGTTTAATAATGAAAAAAAGAGGAAAAGAAAAAAATTCAGCAAAACAAAGCACAAAAAAACAAACAAACAAACAAAAAAAAACAATCCTGACATCATATGAAATGCTCTACACCAATGACCTATATCTGTGAAAACAAGTGAGCACAAATGTCTCAGGGCTTCTTTGGGGCCATAATGGCTAGTTCTTTATAATTTTGCAATATTTGGTTTTGATTATTTTGTGGTTATTCTTTCCATTGTCAAAGCCTTGTATATATTGTTTTCCAACAAATTATGGTAGATGAGCATAATAGAATACTTTTATGTTGTAAGAAACAACAAATATGTGTATTGTTGGTAGAGTTGTGAGCTGATCCAATCGTTCTGGAGAGCAATTTGGAACTATGCTCAAAGGGCTATTAAACTGTGCATATTCTTTGATTCAGCAGTGTCTCTACTGGATCTATATCCCAAACAAATCATAAAAGAGGGAAAAGAACCCACATGTGCAAAAATGTTTGGAGTCCTTTAGTAGTGGCAAGGAATTGGAAACTGAGTGGATGCCCATAAATTGGAGAATAGTTGAATAAATTATGGTATATGAATGTTATGGAACATTATTGTTCTATATGAAATGATGAGCAGGCTGATTTCAGGAAAGACTTACATGAATTGATACTAAGTGAAGTGAGTAGAACCAAGACAATAAAAACTTTATGTAATGATCAACTGGGATGGACTTGGCTCTTTTCAACAATAAGTTGATTCAAGGCAGTTCCAATAGACTTGGGATGGAAAGTGCCATCCGCATCCAGAGAGCAAACTATGGAGATTGGATGTGGATCAAAGAATGGTATTTTTCCATTTTGCTGTTGTTATTGTTTGTTTGCTTTTTTTTTTTCTTTCTTGTATTTTTTCCCTTTTAGTCTGATTTTTCTTGCATGACAAATATGGAAATTTGTTTGGAAGAATTGTACATATTTAATCTATATTGAATTGCTTGCTATCTTGGGGAGGAGGAGGTGGGAAAGAGAGAAGTTTCCTGTCACCTTCAAAATCAAGTATAAAATCCTCTGTTTGACATGAAATGACCTATATAATTTGGCCTCTCCCACCTTTCCAATCATTTTGCAAATTCTTTTCTCCTTCCCAACTCCTTAGCTATGCACAGTGTCTCTGGCCTTCTCACTGTTTCTAAGACTTGATACTTTCATCTCTTAACACTATATATTTTCACTAGCTATCCCCCATGTCTGGAATTCTTTTCTTCCTCATTTCATATACTTTTGGGACATCTATAGTTGGAAGATATGATCAAGGTCCAGCAAAGGAGCCTGAGGAGTGGTCAGGTAGAATGGAGAGCCAAGAGAGAGTAGTGTCCTTATGAATGAATGAAAAAGCATTTATTAAGCAATTACTCTGTGCAAATTCCTGTGCTAAGTACTAGGTATTCAAACAGTCCTTGTTCTCAAGGAAATCACATTCTGATGCAAGAGCATGAGAAGTAAGTAAAGTTTCAATTACCTGTCAAACAGAAAGGCTCAGTGATTCTTAGGGTATAGTAGCAAAAATATATTAATATGCTTAAAATGTCATTTTCATAAACAAAACCATATTTGTTTCTGATATTGAACCATTCTATAATGCCAAAGACTTCAGTGGTAAGACCTTTCTTTTCTGGATCTTCACTAGCATGGCTGTTGAAGAGTTAGAGGCTGTACAATCTGTAGAAGTAGCTGCCAGGTTATAAGTGCACAGGATTTGCTTCCTTGGATGATGGCTATGGGGACTGAATTGTAAAGGAGGACCAGTTGTCTGGGAAGGGACACAACTAATTTCTGTAACTCCTGAACTTACCAGTGAGTAGGGGTTGCCTTCTTTCAAATTATGGTTGCATTGGCCAGACTAGAAGTAGAAAATATTGGGTTGGTGGGGATTGAGTTACTGCTGTTCCAAGGGTTCTTTGGTTCAGGGTCTAAGCTGTTTCCAATAGGGTATGAGGTAAAATGTCAACTATCTTGTTTTCTTTCTGGTAGAATTCAGGACTTTAAGATTGGAGACTGTTTTATTTTAGTCTTTACAATCCCAATTTCTGGCATACATTAGTCACTTAATGAATGTTTACTGAACTGAACTGAAATGTGTTACTATTAAAGAGTAATCTACTTTTTATAAGCATTAACAGAAATGACCTTTTAATAATATGCCATATAGATACAATCATCAAAATTTCAATGATTAGAAATACAGTTTTTGCCTGTCATAATACATTGGGTGTCAGTGAGTGTGAGTGAATGTGTGTGTGTGTGTGTGTGTGTGTGTGTGTGTGTGTGTGTGTGTGAAAGACAGAGAGAAAGAGATATAAACACAGAGAAAGAGAGAGAGAAAGAGAGAGAGAGAGAGAAACATTCTTTAGCACTCATCATATGCTGAGCATTGCAATAAGTATTAAAATTATGACCTGCATTCATATAGTATTTTTCATGTTTTTGAGTTTCTTACAAATGACACTTTTGAGAAGTGTTGCTTATTTGTTGAAAGTTTTATGCCATTAGTTTCTTACTTAATTTGTCTGTAATTACAAATTATTACCACCTAAGAATGAGAGCGCTTTTATCAGACAAAATATCACCAGTTGTACTTGTGAATGTATTGTGTATGTATTGTGTATCAGTTCTTTCTTCTTGAAGGAGAATACATAAAAAAATAAATTAAAAATGGTAAATACAAACAGATCATCTGTCAAAATAAAATAGGTTGGGTTTGTTTTTTTTTTTTTTTTGAAACAGCACACAGGAACACATAACACTAAATGAACACTTGTCAGAATATTTCTGCAAATAATTAATTACTTTAATACAATAAGGATAATCTTCTATTAACACAATCTCTTATGAGAGGATATTCATTACTTTCTAACCATCTGTCACCAAAGCTCTCCCCCCAAAATTAATTAGGTTTAATTTAATGATATATTACAAATGATTCAAATTTGGATGATGGAAAAAATTGGATTAATAAAGTTATCACGATGTTTAAGAAAGCTCACAGGATAAAATTAACAAAGAAATGATCTTCCACATTCTAATAATTGCTCTCTGTGCTTTCCATGTTCTTTTGATGATTTCCTGAATATTAAATATGGGGAGAGGGGAGACCCCAACTTACAGGTAGTAGAGTTTTCCAGCTCCAGGAAGTACTCTTTTCCGATAATCTATTCCAGAATCCAACTGAACTGTGTTGCAATATTCCTACAAAACAAATGAAATGACTTTGTTAAAAGTTTGTTAATAAGAGCAATAGTTGCTTCCCTTTTTGGATGTATAAACTTGCCTCTCATGAGGAAGTAACTTAAGGGTATAAACAGAAAACAAAAGAATTTCATTAAAACACATGAACTTGAAGCAGCAGACACTATCATAATGATAACTGAAGAGTTAAATATCACCTTACAAAGCAGTAGAAAATAGCCTGCCATATTAACAAATAAAACAAATGTTGTGAATATTCATTATCTTAGCTACATTACCAATTAAGTGGGTTTTGTGGATAGTCTGGAAAACTGGTGATCTTTGTCTATGGGAAAATGCATTTTATGGTATGAGGCAAGGCCAGAGGATCACTGGAACACTATCTCACCCTCCTGCCATGTAAGGGACAAAAAAAGTGGCTTAGCTCAAAGAAACGATGAACTTTTAGGCCTGGAAGGAACCTTAAAGATTATCCAGTCCAATCTTTAGAAGCACAGGGAGGTTACGTAGCTTCCTTAAGATGATGGTGAGAATAATATCAGACATTTATATTGCATGCATTGTCTTCTTCTATTAGAATGTAAGCTTCTTGAGGGTAAGAATTGTCTTCCTTGTTTGTATTTCATAAACCCAGTACTTAACATTTGTGTGCCTGGCACTTAATAAATGTCTTATCTATCTGTCTATCTGTCTATCCATCCATCCATCCATCCATTTATCTACAAAGCTCTTTACACACACAATCTGACTTGATCATAGCAATATTCAGTGGTTGAGACAGGATTCAAAGTCAGTATTTTTTGCCTCCAAATTTGGAGTCTGTGGGGGCAGGGCCAAATCTGGTGCTCCAGAGGACCATGTGGGGACTAGCTTTGCATACAACATCTTTTCTTCCAGAAATCCTAAAACCTCTGTAATGCAAATCCTTTCTCCAGGTCATAGTCAGGGACATAGCTACCTCAAGAATCCCTTCATCACTACAAACGTAGCTCTCCCTCTTGACTTTTTGCCTGTCTCTTCCCCTCTCTAGCTGGGACTTCAAGGAATGTTGTGACACTGGAAACAGTGTTACTGCCACCATACCAGCCATACCTATGGCACTATATGAACTGCAGTTTGCTCTCCTGGATGAAAATGAACAAGCCACATGTACTGGGATTGTTTCACAGATACATACACACACATATGTATATAACAAATAAGTTGGATATTTTTAAATCAAGGGGCAAGGCTTTATTACTTGACTATGTAAATGGACTTGTGATTTCATTGATGTAAATATTCTCTCCACTGATACTGACCACAACTCATTTACCCTCTAGTCCTACACAATTCTTGTTCACATACTCCCACTAATCCCCATAGAGGTTCTCCCCAACAGAGTAGAGGTCTTCCTCTAAGCCTTCAATATTGTAGATAGGGGAGCACTTGAGTTGTGCATCTGGTATTCTTTGCTTTCAATATATACCTAGTCTTCTTATTCTAATCATATATATATTTGATAAATACTAGAGAATGCTACAAAGTATGGTGAAGGAAAACTGAATGGACATAATTTTCCTTTAATTTTTAAAAGTCCTATTAATTAATTTTATGTAATTTGCTCACTATAGCATTTAATAAAAACTTTTCTTCCTTTTCCCTTTTGCCATTAAGAAAAATGAGGCCAATGAAAGTTGTACAACTTTCTGCTTCTCCTTTTTTTTTAAATGAGTAACTAACTTCTCTATCGTCAGAGTGATTAAACTCTACAAAATGATTGCATTCTTACATTCACTAATCACCACCAAGGAATACCTAATCAGCTGCAAAGGAACTTTAACTATAGCCCTTAGATGCTAGTTCTTAATTGTCACAACCATAATACTCACTCCAGGTTTCTATAATTTTTTGGAGCTATGATCTACAAATGTTCAGATATTATCCACTTGGTGTAATCTTCTCAATATGATCACCCCCATCCCCCTTTAATTTCCCGAGATATTTATAAGGCCTGTGACCTTTTATCTCATCCAATTCAAATGCATAAAATTAATCAGCAACCAAACTGAATTTATTTTTGAACTAGTTTGTATATTTATGTATACAAAGGACAAATACAATTACACAATCTGAAAATGTAATTAGGGAAGTTGGGGACAGGAAGGGAGAAGAGGTTAATATACTCTCATTGGTATAGAAGCATAAGAAATATTTTTGACTTTGGAAGGTAAAAGTATAAGCTTTAAGGATAAATCCATCATCAAAAGTATTTTTAAAGTTTATATTTTTACTATGATCTAATAGAGATATTTCTAGCTGTTCGAAAAATACATTAGAAATAATCATTTCATGAATATAATTATACCCAGGTTTTAAAATTGACTGTCCATTCATAGAATGTAAAAAATTCTTTTTTTTTTTTTTTTAATTAGTCAGGTGTCTTGCTTCAGGTCAAAAAGATAGTAAGCAGAAAAGACAGGATTTGAACCTGAATCTTCTGTCGTCTGCTTCCAAATCCAAAATAGTTTCCATTTCATTAGGCTGAAATGAATGGAATTAATTTTGGAATTTTTTAATTTCAGAAATCTCTCTACCTTTTCTCTATCTCATTCATTCCCATAGATAGTAAGATCATAGAGCTAAATTGTTTTGGTTTGATTATCTAGTCTGAATCCCTTAGACAAAAATAAGAAAACTGAGGGCCTTAGAAATCAACTGACTTGCCCGAGGTCACAATGGTAGCAAATGCCCAGCTCTCATCTTTACCTTTCATTAAAATGTCCCTCAAATACTACCTTTTACAAGGCTCTTATTGACAGATTAAATGATCATTTCTATGCAAAGGATGCTACATATCCAGCCATGACATTACATCACCAACCAGACATCTCAAATTGAGATATCCAAACTCAACATGTCCAGAACAGAACTCCTCATGTTCTCTCCAAAATCTCTTCTGAACAAATTTATTTCTGTCCCTATCCCAGTGACTTCTGTATGTATTCTGTATGTATGAATGTATCGCTTATATGTCTGCATTGATGTTGTCACATCTCCTGCCATATTCCCATATGAAGGAAGAAGCTCCAGGAGAACAAGGACTGCTTCCTTTTGTCTTTATATCCCCATCACCTAGAACAGTGTTTGGCACAGAATAGGCTCTTTGTAAAGGCTTTTGATTGAATCTGTGTATTATTAATAGAATAGTTAGCAAGCAAAACTTACATTGGAATCCTCAATATCACACAACATTCTCATAGGAACTTAGTTTACTTTTATCCTCTATTGAGTTCACAAAGTTGTTATGATATCCAAGGTAAATGTACATCAAGTTCTATCCAAATTGTCAAGTGGTATATAAATATCAGCAGCAAGGAGAAGATGTTGGCCCTGGAGTCTAATGACCTCAATGTGAATCCTATTGCACCTATTAGCTTTGTGATCATGAGCTAATCACTTTTTCTCTCTATGAGTCAGTTTTTCTTGTTTGGAATGGATGAATAACAAGTGAAATATCTATCTCACAGTGCTGCTTAATGTATGTAAAGCATTTTGTGAAACTTCAAATGCTACATATATAGGCTCCCCAGGCTGGATTACTACCATATCTTACCTTGGGCAATTGTCTACTGCTGCCAGTGAGAAGGAAAGGATTCATATCTCTTATGGAGACTGCATCCCTGTGTTTTTCTCTATTTTCTTTTCTCCACAAATACCACATATGCATGGCAATAGAGTAAACTAGGCATGGGGACTCCCTGCAAAAGCAGGAAGGTAAGAGAGATAGAATGTTATATTTGAGAGACAGAAAACGGGCCAATTTGGCTGTAATATAGAATAAAAAGGTCCTGGGCAAGAAGCCTGGAAAAAAGGTAAAGTCAAAATGTGAATGTCTTTAAATGTCAAGAGTTTGTATTGTATCTTAGATTTAAATGGGAATCACTGGAGCTTTCTGAACAAGGGAGTAGCAGAGTTGCACCTGGGCTTTATCAATATCAACATGGCAGCTATGCAGAAAATGGATCAGGAAGGAGAGAAGCACGATACAGGGAAACCAATTAACAAATTATTGCAATATTCCAGAGGAAAAGTGATGAGGACAGTCGGAACTGGGAGGCGAGGAAGGGGGGGTCAAAGCTAGATTTTGCAAGGAAGGAAGATGGCCATGCAAGTGAAGAGAAGAAATGTAAGTGAAAACATATAGGTACAATTGATGAGACTTTTCATCTGACTGTTTTTGAAAGGTAAGGAAGAAAGGAGAATTGAGAATGCCTCATAGGTTGCCAACTTGGGAGATTGCAAGGATAGTGGTGCCCTTAACAAAAATAAGAAAGTTCAGAAGACAAAGGATTAAAGAGGGAAGGATGGGAAATACAATGAGATGTTTTGTTTTGTTTTAAAATATCTTGTATTTGAGATACCAATAGTATATTCAGCTGGAAAAGTCCAATAGGCAGTTGATGATGTAAGACTAGAGATCAGGAGAAAGACTAGGGTTAGATATATAAATCTGGAAGTCATTTACATATAAGAACTGATAAAATCACCAACAGAGTAAAGAGAGAGAAAAGGGCCCCAGTTAGGGCTCTGGAGTATATCTACAGTTGAAGATCGGAATATGAATGATGATCTGAAAAAGAAATGGCCAGTTGGTCAAGAAATAGAACTAAGATAGAATGTCTGGCACATAGTAATCATTTAATAAATGCTTGTCAACTGACTGACAATGCAATGATACTGGGAAAAGAGAATATACAGGAAGAGACATTGGTCAAGAGTGGCAACTGCTGCAAAGAGGTTAAGAAGAAAGATGATTAAGAATAGGCAGATTTGGCAATTAAAAGAGTAACCTGGAGAAAGTAGTTTCAGTTAAGGGATGAAGTCAGAAGCAAGATTAAGAAAGACTGTGAAATTTGTAAGAAAAGGAATGAAGTAGCATTCTATATCTGATAAGAAGCAGATACAGAGGATGGATGATAGATTGAGGGAGTGACAGCAAGGGAGGATTTTTTAATAGCCAAAGGAGATCAGTTTGTAGGCAGCAGGGGAAGAGTCAGCAGATAGAGATGGAAAATTAGAGGTGGAGGGGACAACTATAAAGATAAGATGCTAGAGGATAAAGGAATTGCCTTTGGGGAAGAGAAGGGCCTGAGGCTTGTAAATTAGTCATGTGTTTTTTCACTTTAGTTCACTGAGTACATTCCCAGGCTACACTGAATTCTTTCTTTCACCCCCTCAATGTAAGGCTTAGTCCGGTGTTTATCCTCAGGTTGACATTTCTCACAGCCATATGCCTCTTGGTACTCTACAAATTATTCTCTCTCCTTGCACAACGAATTCAGCTCTGTAACTCAGTTTTTCTAAGCTAAATGTCTTAGATTTTCCCAGCACATGAAGGTTATATTTTCTTTTTCAGTTTTTATACAAAACCCCCAACTTGCATTTTAGAACCTCTTAAACTTCCTGTTTATTACTGACTCAATATTTCAATCTCACCAGCCTATCTGGCTTAGCAAAAAGCAATCACCATAATGGATCACTATTGTCCGCTTCCAGAGCAACATTTTCCTTGACTTTCACAACTAGAGCACTGCTATTTCTAGGCCACCTTTACACTGATAGCAGATAAATGCACACCTGCACTTGAACCAATTAATTTACTTGGCTTCAGCCAGACTGAATGTGGCCAAGTCCAGAATGGAACCCCCTAGAATGTCTCCTATATGTCATTAAAATTTTTTTATTCTTGTTCAGTAGTTTTCAGGCATGTCTGACTTTTTATGACTCTTTTTGGGGTTTTCTTGAAAAGAAATTGATCTGGGTTTGCCACTTCCTTCTCTAGTTTACTTTACAGATAAGGAAACTGATTCAAACAGGATTAAGTGACTTGCCTAGGTGCACACAGTGGTAAGTGTCTGAAGCTGGATTTGAACTCAGGTTCTCCTGAATTCTGTCTACTGTGCCACCTAACTGCCAGTAAGAATTAGCCAGCCATTAATTAAAAGTAATGTCACCTTGGAAATTGTAATATTTCATGAAAGTATTGAAATTAATTATATGTCATATTTCCATAGTATCTAAAAGATTATTAAAAAACCACCCCACCAAAAAACAAAAAACCTCTTCTGACAACAAACCTATAAGGTAGGAAGCACAAAAGTTTTTATTTACATTTACCCTATTAAGAAACCAAGATTTAGAACATTTAAACTAATTTGTCCAGGATTGTAAAGTTCGCAAATGATTTAACCAGGATTCAAATCCAGTTTTTCTGATTCCAAGATCTGTTTTTTTCAGTATGCTATACTAGCTCTAGCACAAACAGGAATGTAGTGATCTTCTTGGAATCTTGAAAAGGGAAAACTGGAGGGTAGAATTTGTCACTGTTTTTCACACAGTTGTTGTCAGAAGAGGTTTTTTGTTTTTTGGTGGGGTGGTTTTTTAATAATCTTTTAGATACTATGGAAATATGACATATAATTAATTTCAATACTTTCATGAAATATTACAATTTCCAAGGTGACATTACTTTTAATTAATGGCTGGCTAATTCTTACTGGCAGTTAGGTGGCACAGTAGACAGAATTCAGGAGAACCTGAGTTCAAATCCAGCTTCAGACACTTACCACTGTGTGACTTCCCTGCTGTCCAGGGAAGTAAATGCCCTGAATAATATGCTTGTCTCTGGCAGGTAAATTAAACACAAAAAGAAAACAAAACAAAGAGAAGAAAGCTGATTTACTAACTATTAAAACTTTAAGACAACTTCCCTTCTAGATAGCGACCTCCCTTTGTTCTAAAATTCAATGTTTATTAAATAACTTTCAGATAGTTGATTAAACCACTCGAGGATACTCTGATACTAGGAAGGAGATGCCACAAAAACTCTGGTTTTTGTGGAAGTAAACCTACTGATATAAATTAATTAAATTCATATTCTGATATTGGACATTTCATCAACGTAAATCAATTCCTCTGAATCAGATTAGACCTGGGTCATCAGAATTTCTATTTTTATAAGGGTGAGATAAGAGGAAATTATCATCATTCTTCTAGTTGGCTAAAGAAAAAATTAGGAAGGTACATAGGTAATAAGAGCTGCTTAAGTGATAACAACAGCTTATATCTGGCACTAAGAACAAGGTGTCATCTAGAAGGTACTTAATAAATGCTTGTTGACAAGTATGTTAGTTTTATGTTTACAAAGTATTTACATATATCTTTTAATCCATGCTCACAACTGTCCTGTAAGATTGGTAAGACAAGTATTATTATTCCCATTCTGCAGACAACGAAACAAATTGAGAGTAACTTGACCATGGTCATATAGGACACAGGTTCCTTGTGGAACCAAAACCAAATCTCTTTCTACCACACTGTTTTCCTCTGATGATGAAAGTAGATGTTGGCAAGTTGGAGCAATAAAGAATGTCATAGGCATAAAATAGGCTGAGGAGAAATATCGGTATTTATCTGATCCTCTGAGAAGAAAAAAAATTTTTTTCTGAAAACAACAACAACAACAAACCCAAAGGGCAAGACCAATGGGACAGAACAACACCAGGAAAACTGCATAATTTGGGATGACACTATCCCCCATAATGGCTGGATAGTTTTGAAGAATTTAATTTTTTGATTTAGTTTGAAACCAATATGTTTTTATGTCTGATTTCTTCAGTAATCTGGATTTCTTTCCTCCTAAGCATTCTCTCATTGTTCCATAGACTACCACCAGATCTTTTATTTTATCATAGGTTCTCTATTATATCAGCCAGTTTTAGTATAATTTGAAGAATTTTTCCAAATCTATCACTAAAGGTAAACTAGATCTGTGAAAAAATGTAAAGTATCAGCATCTGATGGCATACCTGATGAAATTATAAAATGTAGAGGTGAATCACTGCACCAACAGATGTAGGGTCTCTTTCTCAGTGTTTGGAACTCTGAGGCAGAATCATGGGTCTTCAGAGACACTATCATTATCACCATCTATAAAAGGAAAGGTGAAAAATCTGACTGTGTTAACTGTTACTGTATGATAGGAGCTCTTGGTCACAGGGCCATTGGTTTACTTTGTTCACTATACTTCTAATTATGTACATTCTAAATTTTGAAGTATTTTTAGACCCCAACAAATTATGTCATTTATTGTTATTGTCTAATACTAGGCACTGGGAAAATCTAAGGACAACAATGAGAAATCTACACCATCCTTATCAACTTGATGATGGCCTTTGATCACAATTAGCAGATTCAGTTTTTAATAATTTTTCATAGACACACATTAAGTAAGACATTTACATTCTAAGACAACCACATGCCTGGATAGCTGCACAAACCACTATTAATGAAAATTAATTGGTTTCATTGTTCATAATGATTAATAATATAATAAAAGATCGTACTGGTTTGAAGAATTGTTTCTGCTCTTCAGAAAAATGATTATACTTAAGCAAGTTATGGCCTTCCATTGCAGGCTTTCAGAGCAGAAGATCTCAGATTTAAAGCCAAAAGGGACCTTAAATTTTATATCTGAGGAAACTGAGGTCTAGAGATTGAGTGATTTGTTCAATTAATCAAAAAACAAATATTTATTAAGCTATACTGTGCCAAGTACTGTGCTAGGTACTGAAGGTCACATAAGTGGCAGAGATGGGACTTGAATCCATATTCTCAGATTCCAAAGTTAATAGTTCTCCCACTATACCAAAATGTCTTAGAGCAATACAGATCAGAGGACATGGCTAGGCACAATATAAAATTGTCACTGTTTCATATGAGCTAATAATAAAGAGGCTTGCATTAGGCAAAACTTATAAGCAAAGAAAAATCAGCAGCAATATGAGATAAATCTTTAACTACATTCAATCATCTCAATAATTATTCTGATCTAAGTACTTTGATTTTGCAATGTTGAGTACATTGCTAACCATCAACAAATAAAAATATTCTCAAAACTTTATCATGAATCACATCAAGATGAGGGATAATTATTAATTCCAACACAACCTTCTGATTTTTGAATAACGATTATTTTTTTTACTATGTAAAATTATATAAAATCTACTTTACTATTTGACTTTTAATGCTGGAAAATATATAAATGAAGCCACCCCTTCCCAAAGTGTCAAACTAATGAAATCATCCTGTTTTATACAAAACTATTATAGTGGAAGCTATGTGATAACTCAGAAACTTGTGCTCTGTACACACAATGGATACTGACAAAGTGATCATACCTATCTTGATACAACAAAATGTTGGCTGGCTGAAATTGAAGCCACTTTCAATTTCTATTTTCAGGACATAGCATTTTTAATTAATATTTACTGTCCCTCCAAAAAAAATCCATCCAAAAATGCTAGTATTCTCATCAGGAAAAAAATGAAATAAGAAAGACACAAAATAATATATAATTTCTATCCTACATAGAAAATATTCTTTATGTATACTTCCAACTGAAAATCCAAAAACTACCGCTAAAAGTTACCATATAATAACATTTTCTTCTCTTCATCTACCAACATGTGGTATGATATACAGCCTCCTTAGAAAAAAATATCTATGACTATCTTTAGAGCAGGAATGGATCTTGGAGATAAGGTAACTTTACTTCTTAGAATTTTCTTTTTCTTTTAATAAATGATCCAGGGTACATAACTTTTCTACCTAACTAGTGTAATGACACTGAAAGCTTAAGTACATACAGTAGAACCTGGTTAATTTCTATTATAATCACATTTTTTTTGGATTAGTAAAGGAATATTCACAGTTATGGAATGCATAATTTAACAAGATGACCCTTATTCATTTACAGACTTGATTATGAAGGAGCTAAGTAAGTATCTAGGATAAGGTTTGTGAATTATCTAAACTTCAGTTCGACTCCTTCTTCCCTCTATTTTAGTAATTTTGCTATGCATTAGCATTTTAATTAGAGAATGAAAAAATCTGGAAGAAAGAAGGTAAAGCTCAGTTAACTTTGCTACTTATTACTAGCTCCGGCAAATTGTTGGTGAAGACGGTTCAGCTAAAAGAAGGTTTGGAGTGATTTGAGTTCTTTACTCTGTACTTCTTGCAGTAACTTTTAACTATAGATAATTAAAGGTTGACTATATTTTAATATAAAAAAGAAAGCTAAAGAATGAATCATTGGTTAAATGAGGCATGACACCTTTTTTACATACAGAAGTACTTTGTAAATGTTTGCTGAATTGAATTAAAGTGAATCATGATCATTCCACGAATCTTAGCCACAAATAACAAAAGATACACTCTGAGCAGCTCAGTGAGACATAGTGGCATTTAAAATAATAATAACTCCTTTATATACAAGAATGTGTGCGTAACTATGTATTTATAGAATCTTGGTGTCATAACACAACATTCTGTATGATTGGTGATGTAAACATTTTTTATCTCCGTTTTATCGATGATGAGAGCATGAAGAGGTTTGCCCATGATCACACATCTAAATTAGTAAAGGATTCTAACTCAGGACCTTTGACTTTCAAGAGTAATGTTCTTTGTACTTTCTATACCACATTGCCATGATGGGCTGAACACAGCAGAGTGAAACATTCTCTGTACTAGGAGCCAGACAAACTCAAATCTAGTTCAGTCAGAAGCTGAGCTGTCAGCTCTGTGTGATCATGGACAAGTTGCTAAATTAATTTTTATTTTCTTTATCTACAAAATGGGGGAGTTGGATTAATGACGTTGATAATCTCCTCCAGCTCTAAAATTCTATGGCTTTTTCTATAAAATATGTATAAAACAGAAAGACTAGTTTTACTATGTCTCTCTTTGTCCCCATTCCCGGATGACTGTTTTAGGCAGCAACTAAGCTATCCTACGCAGATGCAACCATTTAGTGGCCAGCGTGAGGAATTATCTCACCCAATGTTTCTTCACCACCACTTTTTTCCCCTCTCTTTGGCAGATGTGCACATTCTCCACTCATTGCTTTAAAAAAAAAAAAAAAAAAAACCAACTCTTTCACCACCCAGTATTCGGTTAATTTGATTTCAGACAATCTCTCATGAGAACACAACCTCTTTTTCTCTCCTTCACTATTATAGTTAGTTCAAGAAAAATTCTGGGTATCCCTGCCTTTTTTTTTTTTTATTTGTGAGTCTCTCCAACATTTTAATCATAGCTGTTAAGTATGATTAGCAGTACTAAAATATGCATATCAAGGAAAAGAAGACTATGATGTTTGAAATGAAATTAGACATAAAGAACCAGCCCCCAAACTGCAAAGCACATGAAAGTATCAAAAAGTCTCTTTCAGAGTTTCCATAAAAATCTTCATTTACATTTTTATTTTTTCTAATTAAATCTGCTTTTCCTCATGTATTATTACAAGATAAACTTTTACATTCGATAATTTTTTGTTTTGTTTCATAACTTCACTGTAATAGTATCTTCTAGTATTTTTCATTGCAAATCTATAGTAATTTATTCAGCCTATTAACTAAATGATTTTTGTGAAGTTAGTCACCAGTAGACTAAGTGGACTCAATGTGGAAGATTATGGTAGGAGATTAAGAGTCTCCTAAAATGGGCAGGTATAGATGAGTTGTGATATCTACTTCACTAGAAGGAGTACATACACATCAAAAAAAACAACAAAGTAAGTTAGATAGAGGTAACCAGGTCTAAAAGTTTGCAAGCCTATCTTAGGAGAATCATGGAACTCTTTAATACACTCTAAGTTATAATATAATACAGTTAATAAATTAATAATAAATTTTTCTAAAAATGCAAATCTTAATATTACTCTGCTGTTACAATTAGCTACAGAATATAATAAAACTTCCAAGTTTTATTGGGGCAAATTATAGAACATGAGGTTTGCTAAAATGGGAATTAAGATTTGAGATGGTTGAATTGTTATTATAAACATCATGAATATCTCTATAATAAATGAAAACTCTTTTTCATGGGTTTGAACTTAAGCACAGATATAGAGTATTTTATACTAAGTATACATGCATGTTTATGTGTGCTCATTTTTTTTTTTTTTAGTAAAAAGAAACAGCATGTAAATAATTCCATTATATACAACTTGAATAAAAGGGGATACAAACATAAGTAGCTTCCATCTATTTTTTTAAATGCAGGATTTATAGTAAATGAATATTTAAGGTAAATTGAACCAAATACTCCTAATATATTACAATGCAAATGAAAACAACTGAATCTACTAAGAACAGAAAAAGAATTTCTTAGATATTTTGCAGTCTAAAAAACTTGGCCAAACTATTGTTCAGTATGCACACAGTTTGTGTCTTTATGCTCAGATGTTGTTGAAACAGCAGACTTAAAAGAAATAATGTCAATGAATCCTACCAAGCACTATACATGACCTCTGGGGTAATTAGCAATCATTCAAAAGCAACAAGACTAAAATGTTCTATTCTTTATTACTGTCAGCTCTTATCTTGATCAGCATTTTAATAAAGATGGTTCGTTTCTAAGACAGTTTCATGAATCAGTCATAATTACATTCTGACATGCAGTGAATAGTAAAGCAAAACTAAATATCACTTCATCAACCTTTCTAACCTTTATGCAAGTATTAACTGTAAATAATTTTTACACAATCCTACAACAGAAAATCTGCATATTTCTTAGCTTTGTACATACTTTACCCCAAATGAATTTCCTGTGACCTATACCTGAAAAACACAATCAGCCATAATTATTCAGTCTTGTGAGATGTTCAGGTGTTGCCTTTCAGAGTTCAAATCAACTTCAAATACAAAAGGCTACTTTATTCTGCCTAATGGCAAAATATGCAAAATGGGTTAACTAGCCAAAACCATTTCAGAGCACAGTGGATTAAAAGAAATAGTTGACTGTTTTAACTTTAATAATAAAAAAGACACAAAACAACCCCCCTCCCCAACCATCACGACAAAAAAATATACTGAAGCCATGCTCAATAAAAAAATAGATTAATATATTATTCATTAAGAAATATGTAGCTCACAAGAAATACACAAAGTATAATGATTAAAATATATTAAAAGCAACATAAAAATCTAAAAACTTAAGGATTGGAAAAAGGATTTGAAGTATAATTTCTAGATGTCTAGTGGAAAACTTCAAATCTTTTATCAAAAGAAAATAAAATCTGAATATATGATGCTGTTATTGAATATAATGTGGCAACTGTTAATGACATGTCATTTCTCTTAGAGCCTAGAAAGTCTGAATTCCATTTTTAAAAATAAAATTAATTTAACATGAAGAGAATCTAACTACCAAGCATAATAGATATTATATCTCAACTGATGCTGTTTTATACTTCAGAGAAATAAATAACAAATACCATGCTTTCTAAGCAACAACCTTTATCATCTCAAAAGGGGACAAAAAATAAGTGGCATAGGGCAGTTGGGGCTGGATTAGCAAGGTTCACAATTTTTCATTTTCTTTCTTTCTTTTTTGCATTCAAGATAAAAAATGTCTTTTAGTTTATATTTAAAACAAAAGCACTGAATCAATAACTCCAGACTAACCTCACCTACCAACTGCAAGTGGATATTCCATCTTATTTCTTGATAATTCCTTGAATAGAGTAGGTATTTAATAAATGCTTAATGGAGCAGAATTGAATGGAAATAAAACTGCTAAAATCTAGAAAGTAATTCATTGTGTACCATCACTAAACTTTTATTCTTTAGATACAGCTAAGTTGAGCAAAACTTTTTCAAAATGTGTCCTCACTTAACATTTAAAAAGTTCTAGCCAAGGGAAAAATCAATGTCTCCAACAGATTTTATTGCTCTTACATTATTTTTAAAGCACAAAAATATTCCCAAAAGAGAGTAAAGAGGTTTATGCTGAAATGCAAAAGAACATAGCAAGCATTATTTCCATACTGCTTTAAAGTACACAATATAGAAATCTCATACATGAACAGCTTTGTGTTTAAATTGACCATTTCTGTTTCTTTCCTGGATGTTACTCTATTCTCTTAATGGAGGTGAAAGCAGGGAAGGGGAAAGAAGTGTTGATTTAAGAAAACAGACTTCCCAGAATTAAAAAAAAAATGTGATTAAGATTTAAACAAAGGCTAAAGATGGCTTACTCTTAGATGAGGTCCACTACCTCATTACCAACAACTGAAAACTTCTGATGCATTTTGTTTCAAGAGACTTCCAAAGTCCTTGCTGTAAAGCAGACTGGGGGGTGCAGAGTCCATTCACTCTTTCTGTATCACAACCATTATGTAAGAAGCATAAAACACTGCCTTTATGCTGCCAAGACACAATGACTCTTCCTACTTCAAAGCATTTTTGCCACTAGGGTTTTTTCTTCAAAATTTATTCAAGCTAAGGGCAGAGAGACAACAATTCATACACGCTAATTACGCCTAATTATCTATTCCCTTTTTTGACCAGCTTCGGCCAGTGTTATTCGCTATCTGGGTTTCTCACAACCTCCCTTTGCCCTGTCCACCCAGCCCAACAGTAAAGTCTTTGAAGAAAACAGTTGTGGCTTTTTAGAATTTTCACAATATAGAGTTTGAGCAAATGAAATAATCATTCTATTAGTTTTGACACATTTATGTGTTAAATATGAAGACTTCTTGGTTAATTTGGCAAATTCCTCACAACTGTTCATAGTTAGAATCACTGGTAACACCCTCTCTTATAGGAGCTTCTCCTCATGCTTTCTTTTCATGATCTAAATGAAATGTTTATTGGATTAAAGTTCTTCTCTGCAGACCTCCATGGTGGCCTGTGACAAAGAGCTTAAAAGCTTTATTAATTGGCTTGAGCTTTCAGGGAGGGGAAAGAGAGGACCTTATTTCACATTACATCACAAGGAAAGAAAACTGCCACGTGTAATTAAACTAATTTATCCTGCTATCCAAAGAACGAACTCCTACATATCCTCAATATACTTCCATTAAATCGTTTTTGTAATCCAAGAAGTGATTCCTTGTAACTTAACTGAAAAGAATTATTTATGAACTAAAAGA
The DNA here is from genome assembly GCF_016432865.1 of Antechinus flavipes. Classification (NCBI taxonomy): domain Eukaryota; kingdom Metazoa; phylum Chordata; class Mammalia; order Dasyuromorphia; family Dasyuridae; genus Antechinus; species Antechinus flavipes. The sequence continues at coordinate 285,816,719 of NC_067401.1, read as the reverse complement.
CAAGAAACTCGAACCCCAAGTAACATACATCAAGCTATATGGTCTGTGATACTATATTAAATAAATTAAATGATTTAAAAATATTCCATAGTAATGGGGGGCATTACTAAAAGATTAGCTATTTTATATAATATAGATAATGAAAAGATTATAAATGTATCCTCTTATAAAAATAAGTATTAACTTGGTAAGCTTTGACTCATGCAAGATCTAACCATTTTCATAAACATCTTGTGAGACATAAGCAGATAGATGCATGAGGAATATATTACAATAAGTGAAATGGCTATTTTTGTAAGATAAATATATCATGTGCTATGATTAGAATAAGTTCAAAGAACCAGTACAAAAATCATTTTAAAATGTTTTACATATTATAGACAATTACTAATAATTTTGCAACAATCCATCAAATTAGTTTGTCTATATCTTTTATAAATCACATTAATCTTTTCAACCAAACTTGTTTGTAATTGTAAGTTAAAAAATTATTTTCATGCATTGAAATACTGCTTTCCCAAAACAACAACCCTTTTTGATTTTGCACTTTGCTCTAGTACATTTTTATTTTTTATTTCTTTTCATGAAAAAGCATGTTTTAGGTGAAGACACCACACATGTGAAGGGTTAATCCCAGCAGCTGACTCAGGTGACAGTGAGCTCCCCAGAGGTCAGAGAGACTGACAATGGCCTCAAACACTGGTTTTGATTATCTAGCATCATGAAAGCTTTGGTGCTATCTTAGGGTTATAATGAACAAACTGACAAATCAGTTTCACCAGTGAAATGAAAATCTTGGAGAGAAAATGGCAAATATCAGCTTAGCAAGTCAACAAATGCTAATGCAGGTGGCTGGACAAAGGCTGAACAATAAAACATTTCAACTGAGGACTAGAGGCAGTTTTTCTATATTCTCTATTTGTAGGTTATTCCAGGGTATCATTCTCATCAAGTTTATGTTCAAGCAATTAAGATTTCTTTTGGAAGAATCTTTAGAAAACTATCACCAATAAACATTTGAATAGAAACATCAAAGGTCACTCAGAAGAAAAAAAGTCATTACATGAAAATTAGACAATAAGATAGAAAAAAGAGGAAAAAAAAAACCTAAGCCAAGTCAGATTATTTTATAATAAAAGCTCTTTAAAAACAAGACTGTACTAGATTTTTTTTCCCCAAAAAATGTATTTGCAACAATAAATGCTAGAACCTTATTTTCTCTGATCTGTTTATGTAATTCAAATTAATGTAGAAAACTAACATCTGAGAATGTAAGATTGGCTATTTTTGACATTATTCTACTATAATAATAATATCAATGATCTATAATCAACCAACCCATTATAGTTCTAAAATAAGTATTAAGTTTTAGAGTATATATTCTGTGTAAGAAATTTGGGATAGATAATATATTTTGCATTGTTAAAGTACAAAGACATAACAAAACATTTTAAATGACTGATAAACACATTGTCACATAAAAACATTCCAAAGGGCAAAAACCTCTCCACAAAAAATCATGCTTCAGATTCTCTATTCAATTGCTGTATACAGCAATACAGATTAAGAAAGTCTCAGTAAAAACAAAAAATGAAATTTAGGTTGAAAGGTTTTCTTTAAAAAAAAAAAGACTACAAAGAATATTAAGTATCAATTGGATTCTCAAAGTTTTTAATAGAATGAATCAAATTGAAAACTTTATCTAAATGGAAAGTGCTTTTGAACTCACAATACAAACCAGTACATTAGAAAAATATAAATTTTTGTGGACTAAACAGACTTCATGATAATTTAAAAGAGAACCCATCTGAATTGAGATTGTAGAAATAAGAGGACCAATTGAATCTATCAGTGTAAGCCAGATCAAGCCAATTACCAAAGAATTGGCAGTAATATCAGGTAGTCCAGTTAAAATTAACACAAGAAAAAAAAATCTATTCTTTTTCATAAAAATGTCATTTGGCCCCTCCTTTCAACTATGGAAATTCTAATTAATGTTTACAATGCAATCAGATTCTGTTCAATGATGCTTATACTGTGGAAGCACTTTTAAAGTATTTTCATGTTTTAAAAATGTATGAAAATGAAAGCACCTTTCTAAAGGCAGCTAATCATAATTAGATTGATGTATTTCTAAAGGTACTGAAGCCTTTCATATTTATATCTGGTCCATTTTTTTCCTTTATAACTCACTAAGCTTATTCTCTTCTATCAGTGAAATAGCTCTTGAAATCCCACCTTCTTCATGACCTTCCCACATAAATTGTTCTGATATATGATTTCCATTATTAAAAAAAACCTGCTTCTACAAAAATATTTCATTGATATATGTAGCCTGTTTAGGAAGCTGTACATTTATTTGTGTGCCTTTTTGTATATTTGTAGACACTACCATTGTTCATAAGCTGTTGGAGTGCAGACTGAGTCTATTTAGCTAAACTTTACAAGAGTCCTTAATAGTGTCTATGCAGACAGGATACTCAGTAAGAGTCAAGATTCTAACCTAGATTGTCTAAGGACATATCAGCCCCCTAATATACCATTCTGCTTTTCCAACAATTTTGTTGATTCTGCCTCCAGAATATTCTTTACATCAATCAGTTTTTTTTTCAATTTATACCATAACTTCTCTAATTCAGGCCCTCATCCCTTTTTTCTGAACTACTGAAATTGTGTGTGTGTGTGTGTGTGTGTGTGTGTGTGTGTGTGTGTGTGTGTGTGTTTAATTAATTAAAGCTTTTTATTTACAAAACCTATGCATGGGTAATTTTTCAACATTGACCCTTGCAAAACCTTCTGTTCCAAATTTTCCCTTCTTTCCCCCCAACCCCTCCCCTAGATAGCAAGTAATCCAATATATTAAATATGTTAAAATATATGTTAAATCCAATATATGTATACATATTTATATAGTTATCTTGCTGCACAAGAAAAATCAGATTAAGAAGGAAGAAAAAAAATTGCAAAAGAAAACGAAATTCAAACAACAATAGAGCAATTGAGAGCTATGTTATGGTCCACACTCTGTTCCCATGGCCGTCCCTCTGGGTGTAAATGGCTCTCTTCATCACTGAGCAAGTGGAATTGGTTTGAATCATCTCATTGTTGAAGAGAGCCATGTTCATCAGAATTGATCATCATATAGTCTTGCTGTTGCCGTGTGTAATGTTCTCCTGGTTCTGCTCACTGAAATTGTTTTTATTTAAAGTCCACTTTCATTTCAGTTTCAAATTCTGTCTTTCCCATCTTCCCCTCCTCTACCAACTGAGAAAGCAAGAAAACCCAAAATCCATTACAAGTATCAATAGTCTGACAAAACAAATTTCTGCGTTAACTATGTCGAGAAAGAATCAAGCAATAGGATGGTGTTTCTTTTTTTCTTTCTATTTAGATAGAAGCCTGAGAATAGTAATTAGTAGGACAATATGAGTTTTCTATTTGGGTCAACAGTTGACAGGAAAACTAAGCACTAAGCAGAAGTGACAACAGTGAGATTGGTCACACTCTGCAGGTTCTTCTAATGCTCTGTCTCCTATGGTAGCTGGACTCTGAGTCAGAAGATCTGTGTTTACGAATATTATTTATTTTGTAACTGTGGGCAAGTCATTCATCTCTTTAATTCCCCTTTACTTCTCTGTAAGATGGAGTGAATAATATTTATGATAGCACTTTAAAAACTTAATCAGCCAACAAACATTTATTAAGGGGCAGCTAATGGGTGCAGTGAATAGAGATTTAGCTCTGGAATTAGGAAGACCTGAGTTCAACTCTAAACTCAGATGTTTAACACTTCCCGGCTGTGTGTCCCTGGGCAAGTCATTTAATCCCAATTGCCTTCTCTCTCCCCTCCCTCCTCCTCCCCCTTCCCCCCCCCTCCCCGCCCAGTTCAAAAAAGGAGAAAAAAAAATTTATTAAGTGCTTACTATATGCTAAGCATTGGGTCAAATCTTGGCCAGAGAGACAAAGAACAAAGCCAGTCTCTGCTCTCAAGGAGTTTATTGCATCCTAATTGAGGAGACAATATGTATACACAAGACACATACACAATAGATGGTCCATTACCTTCAAAGGGAAGATACCAGCAGCTGGAGGGCCAGTGAAAGACCTTCCATACAAGGTGGGATTTGAGATAAAGCAGAAGCTACTCCAGTTCAGTAATGTTCCAAGATGATCCTCATGACAAAGCACTCAAATTTCTTTCTTCCTTTTCCCTTTTCAAGTTCAAACTGAACTTTAACAAATCTAACTGTAAGCTTTGAGTACCATTAGTGTTCCTCAAGGTTCTTTCTGGGTCTCTTCTACACTTTTTTTATTGATGAACTTATCCATTCCTAGGACTTCAACCATTACCTTTTATGAGTATGATTCCCAGATCTTTATCTTCAGATACAGCATCTTCCCTAAGCTACAGATACATTTTCAAATTCACTGGACACTTCTACTTAGATATTCTGAAGTCTTATTTTCATTTCATATTCAACAACTTTAAAATGGAACTCATTTCTGTGCCTCATTCATTTATAAAATAAAAATAATAAAAGTTGCACTACTTCCTGTATCAGCACTATGTTACTATAAGCTATTATTACAATTGTCTCCTTCCTCCCCTAAACTCAAACTCTTCATATTTTCCTTCTTAAATTCCTTTTGACTGATGACAGTTCAACATCATAGCCCTCTACCTGGGCTTTTAATCCATTCTTGTTATTCCCCCTCTCTTTTTTTTTAAATTCTCCACATTCAAACTCCCTTATCTTGCCACTGTTGCCCTCTATGAGTCATTTTCCTCATTATAATATAATTTCCATGAGGAAGGAAACCATCTCAGTTTTTGTATTTGTTTCTTCCTTGCCTAGCATCATGCCCTGCACATAGAAAATATGTTGTCATTCATTCACTGTGAGTCAGTTCATCACATTCACATTCAGAAAATTATCATTATTGGGTATGTATTTTCTTCTGTCATACCTTACTATAGTATTTCTTCTTTTTTTTTTCTTTACAGGCACTATACAAATTTTTAAAAATATGGGTAAAGAAAGGGAATGAGATCAACACTAGTAATCTCTAATTGAAGTGATCTAGGTTATTCTTCACCCAAACCAGACCCAGATCGCTAGTCTCTTTCTTTGTTTCTATTCCTTTACTCACTTGCCTTTTAATCAGTATACTATATTTGGTTTGTTTTGCTTGTGACTTCCATCTTCAGCTATATTCTGTCTCCTGAACTTCCCTCTTCCCTTTCCTTCACAACTTTCTCTGGTTTTTGTTTGTTTGGACTAGATCTTCAATTTTACTGGCTTATGGAACTCCCAGTGAGGGAAACTCCTGCCAATGTAGATTGACTGCTGCTCTATAACCTACAGGGTTGCCAAGGGTATATATTAAAAGGCACAGAAGTTGGAGAAGGAATATCATTCACAGAAGCACAGAATGTCAGGAGTGGAGAGACCTTTGACACTGTTTAATGTGATACATTGGAATGCTCCTACATTGGGAGGTAGAGGACATAAGTTTGACTCTTGTTTTGCTACTTCTTGCTTGTGTTACTCAAGTCAAATTGTTTAATCTTTCAGGATCTTATTTCTTCAGTTGTAAAAATTGGAAAGATTTGACTAGATCAGGAGTGCTTAACCTAGCTTCTATGACCCAGTTAAAAACTGTTTTCACTAGAAATGGTTTCCTTTATTATCCTAAGTATTTTAATCCATTTAAAAATATTCTAAGTTTCATTACACAAAAAAGATTAAGAATCTTGGATAAGTTGGTTTCTAATATCCCTTTGTACCTAAATGTATTTAAACATCTGAACAAGAATCTACTCTACCACGTATCTGACTAGTGGCCCTTTAGCATTTTATCTGAAACACTACTTTCTGAGACAGCCCATTTGTATAGCCAACCAAGCCTATTTATATAGTTTACATTTGATCCTAAAATAAATAAGGATCCTTGAAGTTTATTAAGTGACATGGTTAGACCTTTGGAAAATCACTTTGGTAGCTCTTTGGAGAGTGAAATGGAATGGGGAAAAACTGAGGCAAAAACAATTAGGAGATGTTTGTAGTAATTTAGATGAGATGATAAGGGCCTGGTTGAGGATTTTGGTCAAGTGAATAGAGAGAGGGAACTGAAACAAAAGATTGTTTGACAAATGACTGGATATATGGGACAGAAAAAGGGAGTGAGTTGAGTATCACCTGGCTGACAGGAAAAGTGGTAGTGCCCTTGATAGAATTTATTATTATTAGATATTAGATAGAATATTATTATAATTATAATTATAATATTATAGAAAATATTTCTTGATAGAAATAAGGGATTTTGAGGCAAAAGGACCCACATGTGCAAAAATGTTTGTGGCAGCCCTTTTTGTAGTGGCAAGGAACTGAGAACTGAGTAGATGCCCATCAGTTAGAGAATGACTGAATAAGTTATGGTATATGAATGTTATGGAATATTATTGTTCTATAAAAATGACCAGCAGGATGAATACAGAGAGGCTGGAGAGACTTACATGAACTGATGCTAAGTGAAGTGAATAGAACCAAGAGAACATTGTACATGGCAATAACAAGATTATGTGATGGTCAACGCTGATGGACTTGGCTCTTTTCAACAATGAGATGATTTAGGCCAGTTCCAATAGGCTTGTGATGGAGAGAGGTATCTGCATCCAGAAAGTGGACTATAAGGACTATACTTATATCAATTATTATGGTTATTACTAAGTACATAGCCATCAAATGGCAAAACATCTAAATATTTAAGGAAAAAACTAACCACACTAAAGAAACAAAATAGACCGCAAAGTAACAAGTGTTAGGGATTTTAATGTGTTTCTTTCAGACCTAGACCTGTCTAATAAGATAAACAAGAAGGAAGTTAAGGACCAGAAGATAATTTTTTAAATATTAAAAATAATATTAAAATATTAATAAAAATTAAAATAAAAATAAATCTTTCACAATTACTGAATGGGAATAAATATATTTCTTAGTTTTGCATAGCACCTTTAAACAGACCATATGCTAGCACATAAGAAACTTGTATTGGATATAATATTTACTACCTACTACATCAAAATAATAATCAATAAGAGGAATTTGAAAAAAGTTCAGATTTAAATGGTGACTTGCAGTGACTTATTGCACAACATTATTTCTTTCCATATGCCCTCTGGTTTACTGACACTAGCCTACTTACCTACTATTCTTCAGACATGGCACTCAATCCCCTATTTCAATGTTTTTGTTTTGTTTTGTTTTGTTTTGTTTTTTCATTGATTTTCTCCAATGCCTTTTATATTCCTTGGCTTTTTTCAAGTTTAAGCAAAATGTCAACTTCTGTAGTAAACCTATCCCTGTGGCCCCAGACTTTGCCAGTGCCTTCTTCTTTAAGGTAACTTTGTATTTGTTTTGTAGATATCTTGTATAGCAGAAGCAGTAAAATATAAGAGTAGCAGCAGTATCTATACATATACATATATATGTGAATGTAAAATATGTATATGTATGTGTATATGTATAAACAGTGACACATATACTCTGCCTTACCTCCCCTCCCTTCCATTAGAATGTAAACTTCTTGAGGGTAGGAACTATTTTTCACTTTATTTTTGTATATCTATTACTTAGCACAGTCCTGGGAACAGAATAAGTACTTAATAAATGCTTGTTGATTGACCAAATAATATAATCCTAAAGAATGTTGAGCCAAAGAACAAATTGCATAAATTATAAATAATTTTGTCAAAGAAAATCGTCACAATGAAACTATGCCAGAACATTCTGGATATAGTCAAAGCAGTTCTTAGGGAGAAATTTATGTTTCTAAAGATTTTTATCAATAAATTAAAGAAAAAATAATGAGCATGAAATTTAAAAAAACATTTAAAAATCACAAATGGAGAGTAGAAGTTCTGAAAAATTAAAGATGAACAAAACTGAAAATGAAAATCTATTGAATTGATAATGATCTTTTTTTTTAAAAAGTAAAATAGAAAGAAAAATCATTAGCAAATTTGATCCCAAAAAGGGAAAACCAAATCATCAAAATGAAAGAAAAAACAAAAAAGGAGCCTTTGGAACAGATGAAGAGTAAATAAAGAACATTGTTAGAAAGTTCTTACCCAATTATATGCCAACAAAACTGGAAATTTAAGTGAAAGATGAATTTTTATTTAAAATATAGAATACCCTAATTCATAGAACAAGAAATAGAAAATTCAAAAAACACAAGTTCTGAAAAAGAAAGTTAACAAGCCATATATAAACTTCCAAGGAAGGGGAAAAAGCCAAGTCCAGAGGAGCTTCAAGTGAATTCTATCAAACAATTCAAAGAACAATTAACTCCAATATTATAGAAATTGTTTACAAAATGAAATGCTATTTTTACCAAACTCTTTTTTTTATGAGACAAACAGGTTAATGATGTGCAACCAGGGAGAAATAAGAGAGGAAGAAAACTATAGATGAGAGAATGAAAACTATAGACAAATAGCTCTAATGAATATTGAGACAAAAATGCTGAATATTAGCAAAATGGCTACAATAATGTATTTAAAAATGTAGTCATTATAAGTAGAATGTCCACACCCTATATTTGCATTATTGATCCCTATTTGCCAAATCTGAGGGCCAATTTTTAGATGTCATCATTCCTTCTCTTTTTGCAGCTTTTGAAGTGCTTGATTACCTGCCTTGACTCTGGCCAACATTATACTCTCCTAGTTATCTTCTTACCTTTGTAATTGCTCATGTTCTTTTGCATCCTCCTCCTCCCCAGCAGTACTAAACTAGCTGGTATAGGACTGGATGAAGAGTCAGGAATTCAAATCCCACCTCAGACACTCATTAACTGTGTAATCTTAGGCAAATCCCTAAATATATCACAACCTCAGCTTCATTACCTGTAAAATGAGGGTAGTGATAGAACTTAACTCATGGGATTATTATGAGGATCAAATGATATACTATGTGTGCAGTGGTTTGAAATCTTACACAATATTATAATTATAATGAGAAATCTTGTCAATTAGTCATAGTCATTCATAATTCATGATATAAAAATATTAAGACAAATTCAGCTAAATAGGAGGGATATTAATACATTGAATCACAGATGGCTATTACTGAGTTTGGATCCCAAATGAGTTTTTCATGAGCTCAACTCTGTGTTGTTTCTAAGTTGTTGAAGTAGTGCATGGGTAAAGTCTTTACACTCTAAATTTTGGACAAACTGTTTATCCTAATGATGGTTCTGCCGATCTCTAAAGCCAGTTCCCCCAAAAGGCTTGCCTTTGCCCCTCTTCTCTTTACTGTCTTCACTTCTCCCCAAGATTTAACTGCTTTTTCTATATAGATGACTCCTAAGTCTAGGCTTCTAAGCTGTATCTTTCTTTTGAGTTCATAGAATCATAGATATGGAGTTGGAAGGGAAGTTAGAAGCCCCTCATTTTTACAGATGAGAAAATTGAATTGTAGACCCATACCTATTCTTCTCTTACTATTGTAACAATAATCTTTCCTATATGAATACCTGGTCATGCTACCCCTTGATTAAAATATCTTCTGGGATTCCTTAGTTCAATGAATGAAATTTGCACTTCCTTGCCTCAACAATTTGCTGCCAACTTTCCTTTTTATCCTTATCTCATATTAATTCTCTCTAAAGCTATACTTAGCTACTAACCAAATTGGATTTCCCCCTGAAAACACATTGCATTCAACTCTCTGTGCCTTTGTTTATATTGTTACCAAAGATCAGGATATTCTTTTTTTCTCCAACTTATAAAGCTCATCCATAAAACTTTCTCTAATTGCTTTAGCTGGGAATGACCTTCCATTTTGATCCTCACATAGCACTCTGTTTCAAAACTCTCTTACACACATCACATCATATTAAATAACACAGTAGACTTTGCTTATACTTTATCACCCCCCTAGACCATATACTCAAGGAGGGAAGTGATGGTATACCTTTCCTATAACATTGCATAGTCCTCTACAAACAGTAGGTGTTTATTGGTGCTGATTATATTGTACTGTAATCGCATTTACAGAATTGCTTCCCACAAACTTCAAGGTGTGAGCCTAGGAGATGGAGAAAAAGACTGTAAAACTGAACTAGAGAATTTCTCCTATCTCTGAAGCTATTTTTTAAAAATTAAAGCGTTTTATTTTCAAAATACATGCATAGATAAGTTTCAACATTCACCCTTGCAAAATCTTGTGTTCCAAATTTTTTTTCCTCCTTTCTTCTCACTCCTTCCCCTAGATGGCAAGTAATCCAATAAATGTTAAGCACATGCAATTCTTCTATACATATTTGTATAATTATCATGCTGCATTAGGAAAATCAGATCAAAAAGGGAAAAAAATAAGAAAGAAAACAAAATGCAAGCAAATAACAATAGACAGACTGAGAATGCTATGTTGTGGTCCACACTTAGTTCCCACTGTCCTCTCTGTGGGTGTAAATGGCTCTCTTCATCACTAAGCAATTGGAACTGGTTTGAATCATCTCATTGTTGAAGAGAGCCATGTCCATCAGAATTGATTGTCGTATAGTCGTTGTTGCTGGGTACAATGATCTCCTGGTTCTGCTCATTTCACTTAGCATCAGTTCATGTAAATCTCTCCAGGCCTCTCTGAAATCATCTTGCTGGTCATTTCTTACAGAACAATAATATTCCATAACATTCGTATACCATAACTTAGCCATTCTCCAACTGATGAGCATTCACTCAGTTTTCAGTTTCTTGTCATTACAAAAAAGGGCTGCCACAAACATTTTTGCACATGTGAATCCCTCTCCCTCCTTTAAGATCTCTTTGGGATACAGGCCTAGTAGAAACACTGCTGAATTAAAAAGTATGCACAGTTTAATAACCCTTTGGGCATGTTCCAAATGGCTTTCCAACAATGTATTAATGTCCCAGTTTTCCCACATCCCCTCTAACATTCATCATTATCTTTTCCTGTCATCTTGGCCAATCGGCCTACCTTTGAACCTCAAGATCTATGTGAAGAAGACTGGGTTAACTAGTGTTTGGCAACATCTCCTCTCATCTAAGACTTTATAACCTCAATCAAAACAGTTCCATGAAAACCATCATTACTGACTACTCAGTCTAATTTTGTGCCTTTTTATTCCTTGTTAGATATTTAATGTTTGACAGAAAACCTAGATGTGAGAAAGAGTTTATTATTTCTAAATAATATTTAGTTTATAAAATGTAAGCTACTTGAGGATAGGAATTAATTTATTTTTGACCTATCAACTGATTAATTAGCTCATGGGGCTTTTAGCCAACTCCCAATTATATAAGGAGTACTGAGTACATCTGTAGATTATCAGTGTTTTTCATTTCTCCTTTCCTTTGCCTATTTTTGCATCATTTCACTATGAATTCAATGGCAGTAGCAACAATAAACAGATGGAGAAGTGAAACGGAGCTGACTGTACACGAACTTGTCTAAGATCAGAATATAAAATATGAAATTATTTAGTAAAAATGAAGTTTGGAAAAATAACCTTCTGCTTTTCCATAATCAGAATGTACAGTTGCAAATTAGCCAGATAAACTCTGAACTCTCTTCATTTGAAGAGTCCTTTTTTCCTCTTTTATATTTTGTGTATTTTCATGTGCTATTTTTAGTATGTCTTCTCTACTTTTCCTGTTCATATTTTTTGTATCTATATGTACAATACTATTTTGGAGTCATGGTTCAGACAAAAAATTCTATTCCATTTTCTCAAAAAAGAACTAAGTAAGAATATGAAGAACTAAGGAGACTAAGGGAAAAAAAAAACACTATCAATGATACAAGCTGCTTTGAAAAAAATATTTCTTTTCTATAGCTATAAATATCCCAAATTAAAATATTCCTGTAGCCTGAAATTGTTCATGAAAACAGACGCTTGGGTTTCCTTTAGCATAGCCTGAAAATTCCAATTTGTTCCATTTCATCAGTAATTCCAATGAAAATATAATTTTGAAAAATCAAATTACTGTCCTTAAAGCTGAAAATTAATGATTTTCTAATGCTTTTTCTTAATAAGAGAATTTTCTAAAGTGTCCAACTTTTTAAAAAGCTTATTCTTTCCTAAGCCTTGTTTATGTTACATAAAATAGCATCAATTGCATTAAAAACCTTTCATGGAAAAGCTTAAACTGCCAGATCCAAAATATGTAATTAAAAATCACAAGTATTCTATTTTGCTACAGGCCATTTATTTCTTATAGCATTCATCACAGACTGCCTTGAATCACAGATGTCTGTGTCCATTTTTTATCTACTCTACTGATTCCAAATACTTAATTTCAAATTCTTATTCATGTTTATATTCTTTGTACTCCTAACACACAACCTGGCATATATGTAATAAATGATCAATAAACATTCATTGAATTTTGCTTATTGCTCATCCTTCCTGCTAGAAGGCCAATGACATCAAAAGGATGTTATCTTGACATACACATGAACTGGATTTAAGTGAGGCACAGCTGTGCAAAGTTACCAGCTTCACACTCTCTCTCTCAGAGCCATCTGAGTCTAGTGGCACCATAAAAGTCAAGTTGACTGATGATAATCCCCCTTATCCTTCTCAAGACGATGAGTAATAACATTCCATCAAGCATCAGGCACACACACAATCTAACATATGTGTGTGTGTATATATTGGCATTCTTACTTGACAAAAATATATATTCTACATATATGTATGTATGCTTATATATAGGAATGTGAAATAACTATAAGAAGACAACTTTAAATTATTTCAAAGCATAATGTTGTATAGAATATTTTGAATTATATGCAGTAAATATTTAAATGATTACTGTGACTTTATCAACAAGGTACTTTGTCATAATATCAAAATAATTCAGTGGCAACTTCATTTAAATATATTCAAATCTTTTTGTAACAGAATCATTCTAAAGTAGCAACTCTTGACAGATGGGAAAACATGCTAATATAGACTGTCAACTGCACAAGAGTTTCATATCTTCCCCAAAATACATTCATAAAACCTTCAAAAAGTACCATAGAGATTATATGCTAAGCTAAATATTATGATATAATGAAAGGATCAATGTTTACTCATAAAAACTGTTAACTTTCAGCTACAATTCTTCCTTTAAGACATCTAGATAAATGCCATGTAAAAAGTTCCTATGTGCTTCCAAGTCTTTTGCTATGTCTCAATAATAAAGTAGGTGAACTATTTATGCATTTGAAATCAATTAAATACTGTAAAAATCTCTTTATTATTACTATGAAACAAAGTATTCAGTGACTTTTCTTACCTTTAAAACAGAAATGAATGGCACAAAGTTAGCCCGCTGGAGTCCATTTTTATAGAGGTCTGAAAGAAAAAACTGACATTATCTTTCCCACTTAACAATAACATTAAAAAATAATAAAGTATCTCTTAGCCTGACAAATAAAGCAATCTATTGATAGATAGGTAAACAAAAGAAAAGGAAATGAAATTGGTTTCCACTCATTTCAATTTTAATAAGAATTCAGATAACAGAATAATACAAGAAAGCTTACCTAAAGACATTCAATTAAAGTAGATTTAAATTTACAATGAAATATAATACACAGGATTAGGCCAATAGATGAATGATAAAAATTATTCTAAATCAATAACCCCAAAGTAGAGAAGACATTTTAGTAAATATTTTATATATAGTAACTATAGGGAAGTTAGTACTAGGGAAAAGGTACATATTTTTGTTTTCATTCGAGTAATTTTCTTCACTAAAAGCTTAATAAGGATTATCTTTTAAGAAAAAAATTAGCTGTAAGAATTAGCAGTTTTTCTTAAAAATCAGATTTATATGATATTTATCATTAACGAATCAGTTTTTCAAAGTTAGAAAATTCCTTCTTTTAAAAAGAAGAATTCTATATAGGATTCACAGAGAAAGTTAACTATTTCTACCATAAATCATCAGAAGACAAAAAAAAAAAAATGAGATTACTCTCAAAAGGTATCACAGACCAAAAAAAAAAAAAAAAAGATATGGTATCAAAGTTGGCAGTTTTCTTTGAGAAAGATGCTTTCTTCTTAAAAAAAAAAAAAAAAGACAAACATATATTAGACCCAGGAAGGATAAAAAGGCTTGGGATTCAAGTAATCAGAAGAATATTTCCAGGAATCAGAACAACAAAAAAAAGTTTTTTCATGAATACAGAGAAAGCAAATTGTATTATGTGTCCCAATTAAAAAAAAAGTATAACATACTGTATAATCTTTTGTGCCTATTTAGCCCTTCTGTTTAGAGAAAAATAGAAACATGAAGGCAGATTGGAGATGCTACATTTACTTATGGAAATAAAATATGGCCATTAAGAAACAAATTTATTCTCTTTAGAAAAACATTCATCATAACATCATTATAGTGAAGAAAGTATTTGCATGAGCTGTCTGGTTAATTAAGGACTGGAGGCTTCAATTTGGCTATGCATTAACATTTTTATTGGGGGAGTGACATAAAAGTAAGGTTATGTCATTTAGGATATGGGGATTTCAAGAACTGAACTAGGCATTTTCTTTTCTATGTTCCTTTAGAGCTCTTTTTGGCAAGAACTTGACAAGACATAGTGACTCAGTTTTCATAACCTACGAGGTAGCTATATTAATTGGGTACTGAAGGTCAGTGGCTAAAACTGATCCTATGTAGGTTGCTTGTGTGGAATGGGCATTACTAAGAAATGACAAAAGATTTCTTAAAACCCACTAAATATATTTTCTTTCTAAGAATAAAACCCAAAGGTAGCTTAATTGTGCAAATAATCTGACACAAATATGCTACCTTTAGGTTTTACTTTTAGAAAGAAAATCCTTATTGACATAAAATGTGCTGAGATTTGGCAATGATTCTCCATCACTTTTTAGCAGAGCACTGTCAATCACGGTCTAATCTTAGTTCTGGTCTGGGTTTGAGCATTCTAAGCACTCATGCAAAGTTAAAGGTAGAACAACAATGCTTCTAGTTCCTAGAAGCTCAATAAACTTTTTCAATAGCTTTTAGTAAAGGACATTTTTAGGCTCTGCTAAGTCTTTTCTAAATAAACAGAATTCATTTAGTTGGAAAGCCCTTGGTTATTCTAGGACACTTAAGTAAAAAAGACTGTATTCATTAAATTGAAGAGGGGTTTTTGCAATTCAAATATTATGTTAATTATCTTTGCAATATATCTTTCTCCTAAAATTTTATTTGACTACCAAGAAATTTTAATCTTACTTGTTAGACTTTCTTAATTGAACCAAAAGTATTATGCAGGCATAAAGGTTTTATAATACATTTGTATCAACCTTTTCTAATTATTTACTAAATAATGTGTTTAAAAAAAAAAAAATGGTAGAGTCCTTGGCGAAGATTTTTTTTTTTTTTTTAAGATCACTAAACAGAGCTAAATGAGCACTTGGCCACATCAGATAGTGTTGGAATTATAGGACATTCATTTTGTTGAGAATAATATAAGGACCTCTAAATTCTTCACAGTGAATAACCTTAATAATACTTATGAGATGAAATATGGGCAAAGAGGATTTTTAAAGTAATTACAAAGATCTACATAAATGCTTTGGAAACTCACATGGTATATAGGTTTTTTACATTTGAAACCCAAGTGACAAAACTAAGAAAGTCCACAGGGCTTCATTACTTTTCAGGTAAGTGTATTTGGTTTTCTGAGAGAGGTGATGAAGAGGTGGGGGACGGAATGAAGGAACTTAAAGAAAATATCACTAATAGCGTTTACTTAATGTAAAAAGACATAAAAATGTCTTCATGGAGTGGCAGATTTCATTTATCTCTGGGAAACTGACTCATAGTCAAGTGCTCTTTCACTACTGATTAAAAGAAAATGGTGGAGAAGCTAGATGGTGTGGTATATAGAGTGCCAGACATGGAAAATCATCTTCTTGAGTTCAAATCTGGCTTCAAATACTTTTTTAGCTGTGTGATCTTGGGTAAGTCACTTAACCCTGTTAGCCCCAGTGTCCTCAGTTGTAAAATGAACTGGAAAAGGACATGACAAACCACTTCAGTATCTTTGCCAGTATGAGGTCATGAAAAGTTGGACATGACTGAAAAAAACCAAATAACAACAAAAAGAAAACAGCATCTTTAGATTTCAAAAGTATCTTTTTAAATGCTGAGTTAATAATACATTAGCAGCTCATCATGATGCTAAAATATGAGTTTTTCTATTAAACAACAGGTTGTTCTTCCCCCTTCCTTGAAATTATTCCCCATTTACTTATCTGTGTACATCTTGTCTCCTTATTGTCTCACCCCCATCAGAATGTAAACTAGATGAGAATAGAGACTGTTATGTTGTCTTTATATCTCTCAATATAGAGCCATATTTAGGCACTGAATACATATTGTTTTGTTGAACTGTATTAGTTTGTAATCAGATAAGATATTCTGAGATAGTCTATTTTTAAGAGGAGCCAATAAAGTTGAGACAGTGAAATAATAAGACATAGACATATTATAGATTGCTTTTGGAAAGAGAGATGAATATAGGCATAATAACACCTATAATATTATTATTTCAAAATTGGGGAAAGTCAAATATCTAAACAGATTCAAAGCTGCTTTGTCACTTTGGGCAAACAACAGTATACAGACATAATTTTAAAATAAAATATAGGGGAGAAAAATGATAAATGAAAGCCCATTCTAAAATCAGAGATTAATTTGAAGACTGATCATCCCTGAATGTTCAATATAAGTAATTTTCAACAACTAGATTAAATGAAGATAATAGCAGCAAAATTTCACTCCCATTACTTCAAAGATCAAGATAAGGAAGGATAGCATAGAGGGAAAGAAGGAGTTGACTGGTGTTTGGATGGCAGCAAGTTGGATATGATGCATATTTTATTCTCCATTGCTTTGTGTTATTTCTCCTTCATTGACTAGAGGGAATAAAATGGGTTAACAAAAAAGGATTTGGGATTGAAGTCTAGGAGAATGTAGTAAGATAGGACACAACATGAGGATCATTTAGGAGTATGAAGATACTGCATTAGTAATCAAACTTTGAATTTAAATTAAAATAAACTATTAGAAAATATAGGAAAAAAAGCATAAGTAAATTTTGCTTATCCAAACAAAATACTGGACTTTTTTTTAAACCAATGCTTTTCTTTTTAGATCTTTGGGTTATGCCACTTTGATCTATTTTATGTTATCTAAAATCTTCTAAGTTCTTTGTTTTTTGATAATAAAAAAGTTCCAAGCCTTGTATTTTATTGTTGATATAATATTCAATATTTCAAACTCTTTTGACTATTCTAATCTAAAGTCAATTTGCTATCAAAACTTCCTTAGGAGTAATCAATATTAAACTGTTCAGATTTTCTACCAGCACTTTGGAGAATCAACACAAATTTATTTCAGAAAACAAAACTTGGGACTCCTAAGTAGGGAGTGATCTTCCTATCTCTGCCATTGATTTACACTATGATCTTGAAAAAATTATAACCTTTCTTTAATTCTATCTGAATGTCAACATTAAAGTATATCAAATTAGATAATGCATGTAAAATGCGTTGTTAACTCTAAAATGCTACATAAATGCTAATTAATATTATTATTTACTCGATATATTGATTGTTTCCTAATTTCACAATGTTACAGATGAGGAAATTGAGACCAAAGTGATTGTGACTTGTCTAAAGTAACGTAACTATTCAGTAGCAGAACCAGGACTAGAAACAAAGTCATGGGGCTCCTACCTGGTGTTTTGCTTTGTTTTGTTTTGTTTTCTTAGTAAGCAATCATACTTACTTCTTAATAGCACTAAAGGTTTTGACATTTGTCAGTCAATAAATCTTTATTAAGTGACCGATATTAGCCAGATACTGTGCCTTTAAGCACTAGGGTCCATAGAAAGACAAAAAATAATCCCTGCTCCCAAGCAATTCACAATTTAAGATACAAACTATACGATCAATTGGAAATAATCAGCAGAGGGAAGGCACTGAAATTAAGAGGAATCAGGAAAGGCTTGCTATGGAAGATGGGATTTTAGCTGGAACCCAAGGGAAGCTTGGAAATCCAACAGACAGAGGTGAGAAGGGGACAATAAAAATATTCAGAATCAGGATCTGGAGTATCTTGTGTAATAATAATTATAACAACAACAGCTAACATTTATGTAACTTCTACTATGTTTCAGGCAATATGCTGCATGATTTAAGAAATATTATCTTATTTGACCCTTATAACAGTCTTGGGATGTAAGTATTATGATTACTCCCATTTTACAGATGAGAAAACTGAGCCAAGCAGGTTAAACGACTTCCCCTGGATTACACAGCTAGTAGGAGTTTGAGGCCATATTTGAACTCAGGTCTTCCTGACTTTAGGAATGGCACTGTGCCAACAGGAGGTCAGGGTCAGAATATTGGAATAGGGAGGATGTAAAGTATAAGAAAAATATTAAGGTAGGAGGGGGTCTGATTCTAAAGGGCTTTGAATGTCAAATAGAAGAGTTTTTAACTGACCCTGGGTACAAATGAGAGGCACTGGAATTTCCTCAAAATGAAATGGTCAGATCTTAGGAACATCACTTTGACAGTTGAATAGAGGATAAACTGGAATGGGGAACGTGAGGCAGGCCAATGAATCTGGTTATGGCAATAATCTAAGCATGAGGTGATAATGGCCGGCCTTAGGATAGTGGAATGTTAGCAGGGAGAAGGCGGTGTGTATTAGAGATATTAGGGAGGTAAAATCAATAGACTGTATATGGGGGTGAGCCTGGATGACTGGAAAGATGGAGATATCATTAACAGAAACACATAAATTAGGGATGGGGACTGTTTGGGGAGAAAAGACGATGAGTTCACAGTTTTGGACATATTCAGTATACTATAATCTATGGGATAATCTAAACATCTTAAACTTTATATATCCCAAACTGAACTGTACTGATGTCCAGTAAGTAATTGAAGATTTGAGACATGAAGTTAGCAGAGAAGTTAAGGCTGGATGAGGAGATTTAAGAATCATCTGCATGGAGATGATAATGGAATTCAAGGGAACTGATGACATCACCATATAAAATAGTATGGAGGCAGAATGGCTCATAGATGAAGATCCAGTACAGGTGACTGAGAAGGAGTGATCAGATAGACAGGGGAAGAACCTGGAGAGAGCAGTGTTATGAGTACCTAGAGAGAATAGAATATCATGGAGAAGAGCTTGATTGACAATGTCAATGAGGATGGAGAAGAAGTCATTAAATCTGTCAATAATTAAGAGATAGTAACTTTGGGAAAGGAGTTTGAGCTAAATGATGATGTTGGAAGCCAGATGGTAGAGAAGAAAAAGGCGAAAGGAAAAAAAAAGTGAGAAAAGAATGAGAGGAAAGCAAGTTAATGCATATTATGTAGATAGTCTTCTCAAAGAGTTTAACTACAAAAGGAGAGAAAGATATGGAACAATAAGGTTGTGAGAATAAATGGATCAAGTGAGTTTTTTGAGGATGGGAAAACAGCAAGTAGAGACGGAAAGTTTAAAAATAAATGATAGAGTAGAAATAATAGAGAGGGCAATATGTTAGGGATTTTTGGGATAAAATGGGATTGCTTGTTCATGTAGAAAAGTTCAACTTGACAGGGAGAATGGCTCCATGTAAGATAGAAGTTTAGGCAGAGATAGTGGCAGAAGGCATATAAGTGATGTGAGATGACGAGGGGAGGAAGAGAGCAAACCTAGAGTTCATGTACCCAATTCTTTCAGTAAAATGTAATGCAAAGTTCTCTGGATAGGGGAGGAAGCCAGGGGAGGGTGAAAAGGAATGAAAAAGTTTGGGAAAAATTTGATGAGTTAATTATGGAAGTATAAAAAGTTTGCCTTGCCAAAATGTTTGTAGCAGCCCTGTTTGTAGTGGCTAGAAACTGGAAAATGAATGGATGCCCATCAATTGGAGAATGGCTGGGTAAATTGTGGTATATGAATTTTATGGAATATTATTGTTCTGTAAGAAATGACCAGCAGGATGAATACAGAGAGGCTTGGAGAGACCTACATGGACTGATGCTAAGTGAGATGAGCAGAACCAGGAGATCATTATACACTTCGACAATGATATTGTATGAGGATGTACTCTGATGGAAGTTGATTTCTATGACAAAGAGACCTAACTGAGTTTCAATGGACAAATAATGGACAGAAACAGCTATACCCAAAGAAGGAGCACTGGAAAACGAATGTGAACTATTTGCATTTTTTATTTTCTTCCCGAGTTATTTTTACCTTCTGAATCCAATTCTCCCTGTGCAACAGGAGAACTGTTCGGTTCTGCAAATATGTTTTGTATCTAGGATATACTGCAACATATTTAACATATATAGGACTGCTTGCCATCTTGGGGGGGGGTGGAGGGAAGGAAGGGAAAAATCGAAACATAAGTGAGTGCAAGGGATAATGTTGTAAAAAATTACCCTGGCATGGATTCTGTCAATACAAAGTTATTATTAAATAAAATAAAATTAAAATTAAAAAAAAAAAAGTTTGCCTTGCAGTAATAGTGAGGACCCAATTGAGATTTTATAATCAGATTTTAGCAGTTCTCATAAAAACAGTTTTGTGAATTTTCTCCAAATGCTTCAATAGTATTAGTAAAACTAGTTAGATGGTGGGAGTCATCTAAGATTGAGGCTTGGCAAGGCAAGATCAATAATATAATAAGGTAACAAGGGACTCAAAAGAAGAGGAAAGTATTGAGTCAACTTTGTTCACCAAGGAGTTATGATGGGGAAGGGAGGAGGAGAGGTAATGTTCTGTAAGAATGAAGGGCTCAAAATGTTTGTGGCAGCCCTATTTGTAGTGGCTAGAAGCTGCAAAATGAATGGATGCCCATCAATTGCAGAATGGTTGAGTAAATTGTATTATATGAACGTTATGGAATATTATTGTTCTGTAAGGAATGACCAGCGGGATGAATACAGAGAGGACTGGCGAGACTTACATGAACTGATGCTAAGTGAAATGAGCAGAACCAGGAGATCATTATATACCTCAACAATGATACTGTTTGAGGATGCATTCTGATGGAAGTGGATCTCTTCGATAAAGAGAGCTAATTCAGTTTCAATTGATCAAAGATGGACAGAAGCAGCTACACCCAAAGAAAGAACACTGGGAAATGAATATAAACTGCCTGCATTATTGTTTTTCTTCCCGGGTTATTTATACCTTCTGAATTCAATTCTCCCTGTGCAACAAGAAAACTGTTCAGTTCTGCACACATACATTGTATCTAGGATATACTGTAACCTATTCAACATGTAAAGGAGTGCTTGCCATCTGGGGGAGGGGGTGGAGGAAGGGAGGGAAAAACTGCAACAGAAGTGAGTGCAAGGGATAATGCTGTAAAAAATTACCCTGGCATGGGTTCTATCAATAAAAAGTTATTAAAAAAAAAAAAAAAAAGAATGAAGGGCTCAAGGAAATTGAAATTACAATATGACCAAAGAATAGAAGGCAGAGGGAGAAGCAAATGATAATAGATGGTGATCCCATAAAAGAATTTCACAGTCCAGGGTCATGGAAATGGTAAGTTTGTAGTTGATGGCAAGATTAAAATTATGATCAATGTCTGTATGTGGCTGAGGTAAGATGGAACAGTTGGTCTCATGAAGTGAATAAGGTGAGAAACTATTAGGATGTTTGAGGGAGTTATTAGCATATATGTTTATATCCCCTATAATAAGGGCAGGAGTTGGAAAAGAGTGAAAGAATTTCGACTGGGTGATACACAGGAATTGAGTAAATCTCAAAAGAGGAGAATTGTTTCATAAAACTTTAATCTATAAAAGATGTTGAAGACCACTTAAGCCAATCCCTTCATTTTAGGAATGGGATATCTAAATGAGAAGAGCTAAGTGAATTGGCCAAGGTTACATAGATTACTATTCCACTTATCAAACTTTTTCCAAACCTTGTCATTCCTCCTTAAACTCTCCTGGATTCCCCCTATTCTCTTGGTACAAGGTTACCTACAAAGCAGCAGAATCAGTATTTGAAACTAGGGAGGGCAAATGACTCAAAATCCAATGTTGTTTCTGCTATGTTATATGTCTTATTATAACTAAGAGCATAATTTTGTGATTGATCAGTACAGAGAAGAAATGTGCTAAGCTTCTAGAATGTTTGCTAGTTTTTAGTTCTTATTCTCCCACTAATTGGCTATGTGACCTTGGGGAAAATCAATTCATCTCATAATGCACTATTTATGCATCTATAAAAAGGATAAAATACCTCTTACCTCATTCCAAGGATGTTTGATAGCTTACCTAATTAATAGTTTGTCACTTTCTTGGCTTTAAAGAAGTATATCTTTTTTTAAATCTCTGGATTTAACTTGTAAAGAATTATCTTTGACATTAAGTATCCAGTCATATGAAATAATGAACAAAAATCTAAATCTAGTTATTGCATCCATATCTTGTTTTATAATCTGAAGGGAGATTTAGTTAAGGGTTAAGTTAGAAATTCAGTTTATAAACAAATGGAAGAGAAGCTTTTTTTAAATTGTTGTTAGAACTACTGCTAAGTCTCAAAGACTTATTTTTCCACAGAAATAATTCTGTGGAAGGGGTGAGTCCCTAAGCTTTGGGATTTTTACAAATAAGGTTTTGCAAAGTATAGCCAATGCCAAGAGAATAAGACCAATGAAGGTCAATCAGATTTTTTTTATGCCTTTCCTTTTCTCCCTTCTTCCCTCCCTAATCAATAATACTGCTCAAAGATACCAAGAGTAGATCTAGGAACGAGGTAACAAATAATACCTTGCTTTCCTCATATCACTGCAAAAGAACCCCTAAGAAGTGAAAATGGTGAACCTTCCAAACACATTTCAGAGATGACATCTGTACTTTATAAAAAAGGAAAACTATGAAGCTCTTTCTGGTATAACCACTCAGGTAGTTAGCAAAAACCCAGCTCAAGACATCTCCAATTCCAAGGCATCAAGATATTTCAATAAATCTCACTAAGATACAAAAGTTTTATGTGTGGCCAAATCCTAGACAAAATCCCACAGTCTACAAGAAGCCTTCCCCAAATTTCTTGATTTCTGTTGATTATCTCCGTTTAATGTACATAATTGTTTTCATGTTGTTATTCCTATTAGACTATAAATTCCTTGCAAGCAGGGAAAATTTTTTGCCCTTTTCTGTAATACCAGTGCTTAGCATAGTGTCAGCACATTGTGGGCACTGAATAAATGCTTATTGACTGACTAGCCACTGATTTACCATAAAAATCACTCTAGTATCAGCACATTGTGGGCACGGAATAAATGCTTATTGATTGACTGGCCACTGATTTATCATAAAAATTATCCATGTAAAGAAAGTTTTGCTTTTGAATGATAAGAAGTAAAAAGTATAGGAGAGACTGATCATTTCTTCATTGACCTCTACAAATCAAAAATAGCATTAAAACAATAGTCTATGGGAGAAACATAATAACAGGCTTTAGGGATTATGGAAAAGAAGTAATGAGAATGAAGCAACAGAAACTTTCCCTTTTGGTCAGTCAACAGAACTGAGAATGGAAACACTAAAAGGTTTTTAACATTCTCTTTATCAAAATTTCAAATTAAATGATATGGTATGTCAAAGCTAAAGGCCTAATAATAATTATCAATTGCAAAAATATATTAATTTGGATCCTGTTTATAATTCTGTCAGTTAATCTTAGATCTCAGAAGTTTAAAGGTATTTTCTTTTTGTTGTTGTTCAACTGTTTCAGTCATGTCTGACTGTGATACTATTTGGAGTTTTCTTGGCATAATAGTAGAATGGTTTGCCATTTCTTTCTCCAATTCATTTGACAAAAGAGAAAACTGAGGCAAAGAGAGTTGAATGATCTGCTCAGGGTCACCTAATTAAAAAGTATCTGAGGTCAGATTTGAATTCAGAAGAATGAATCTTCCTGATTCTAGGCCCAGCATTCTATCAACTACACCAGCTTATTGTTGTTGTTTGTCCTTTGTTCTGGAAGATGATCATGACCTCAGAAAAGTAATGCCTTGACATGCAAGTGAATTGGATTTGAGTGAGAGAAGGCTGTACAAGATCACCTCCCTCACTTTCCCCTCCAGAGCCAATTGGGTCCAGTGGCCACAAATAGAACAAGAGGACTAGAGATGGCCCTGGATGGAATGGGAGATCTTGGCCCTTTTAAGCTAAGGCCCAGCTACAGCATAAGTCTGACCACGGCATTCCCCTTCCCAACGACCTTCAACAGCCTCTTTTTCCTAGAAGGATAAAATATAAACTTATCAGCTGCCATTTAATCCCCTTTCAAGCTAGCTCTAAACTACCCCCACCTTGCTACTCAGAAGATCATAAATTCTCATAATTTCTAGCAGGTTGCAAAGGCTTTGAATACATAAACAATGACAGAAGGCAGATGGCCAGGACAGCAAAGGTGGACAGTGAAACAATAGGAACCTCTCAAAATGATCTTCATCTGGTGTGATTGAAGAAGAGAGAGATATTAGAGATCTTCTAATCCAACTCCTAATGTTACATGAAGAGAGTCAATAAGGAAAAATGTGTTTGTCACTTCATTTTGTTTGCCTCTCTAAAGACACTGCCCAAAGGAACCAATAGGTCTCAGGCATATATTGAGGACTCAACTGAGATTCTCCCAAGATTTACAAACTTGGGGACTGGAATTCATTACTAGCTAAAAATATAAGGACAAAGGACACTATAAGGAGGAATTTGGGAAGATTCTCTGGGAATTTAAAGACCTGGCAAAGAAAATGGAGAACTTGGTGAAAAGGATTATTTTCATTATTGCTACAGATTGAAGTTACTGCCCTGGCACAGGTCTTCATGCCTGGACTGATGAAATAGCCTTCTGGTTGGTCTCTCCTGACTCTAGACCATTCTTTATTTAGCTCCCAAAGCAACCTTTGTAAGTACAGGTCTGCTTATGTCACACACACACACACACACACACACTCACACACACACACACACATATGAATCCTTCCCCACCCCTCCACCCAGTGGTTCCCTAATTCCTCCAAAATTAGACATAAAATCTGTTTGGTCTTTAAAATCCTTGACAACCTGGCTCCCTCCTACATTCCCAGTATTTTTATACTTTATTCCCTTTTTCACACTGGTCTTCTTGTTTCTGGAACCCAATGCTTGCATTTCCCAACTCTGCATCTTATTACTGGCTTTGCCGCCTCCTTTCAGCTTCCTGGCTTCCCTCATCTCCTTTCAGATTCAATTCAAATCCCGGCTTCTGCAAGAGGCTTTTCCAAGGTTCTTCCGCTACTTCTAGTGCCTTCCCTCTGAGATTACCTCCCATTCACCCTGTATCTATCTTACATGGACAAAGTTATTTGCAAGCTGCCTCCCCAGTTAGAATGTGAGCTTTGTGAGAGGAAGGATAGTGTTTTTGTCTTTGTTTGCATTCCCAGTGCTTAGCCTAGTTCATCTGTAGTGCAGTCATTCAGTCCAGTTTGACTCTTCATGATCCTGTGGACCATAGCTTATCAGTGCTGACCATGGGGTTTGACACTAGAGTGGTTTGCCGTGTCCTTCTCCAGGTGATTAAGGCAATCAGAACTTGTCCAGGGTTATACTGCTAGTGTGTGTGTCTAAGGCCCACTTGGTGATCTCATCAGCTTCCTCAGATTTAATTATCTATGCTAACAATTCTCAGATCTACCAATCTCACATTTCCAACTACCTTTAAGATATCTCAAACTGGAGATCCAGTAGATATCCTAAACTCTAACATGTACAGAAAATGAACTCATTATCTTTCCCCATAAACCTGCCTCTTTCTTCTCTCCCAAATACTACAGAAGGCAAAACCATTTTCCAAAGCCTCTCAGGTCGCAACCCAGCAATCATCCTTGACTCCTCACTATCTCTCATGCCTCATAGCCTGACAATTTCATTTCTGCAAACACCTCTTATTAACTATGCCCACTTCCTTTCCCTGATACTTTCACCATTCTAGTGCAGGCCCTCATCCCCTTATGTCTGGTCTTTTGCAATAGCCTGCTGGTGGAGTCTACCTCAAGTCTCTCTCCATTTGAATCTACCTTCCATTCAATCACTATATCGAGTTTCCCCAATCACAGGCCTAACTTTGTCATCCTCCCCTACGCAGATTCCAATGGATCCCCTATTGGCTCCAGGATCAAATATAAAATGCTGTTTCACAAAGCCCTTATAACCTAGCCCCCTCCCACCTTTTCTAGTCTTCTTACATCTTACTCTCTACCATTTATTCTTCATTTCAGTGACACTGGCTTCCTGGCTATTCCATGAACTAAAACATGCCATCTCTCAACTTCAAGCATTCTCACTTCTTGTCCCCTACAACTGGAATGGTTTCTCTCCTCATCTTTGCCTCCTAGTTTCCCTGGCTTCTTTTGTATCTCAATTAAAATCTCTTCTCCTACAGGGATGCTCTTAATCCTTCCTTTCTTAATCCTTCCCAACTCTCTTAATTCTAGTTACCTCCCTCTCTTCCTTAGGTTCTATTTTATTCTGAATAGAGTTTGGCTTATACATATTTATTTGCTTCTTATCTCCTACATCAGATTGTGAGCTCCTTAAGAGCAGGGACTATCTTTTACCCCTTATTGTATCATCGGTATTTAGGAGAATGCCTGGCACATTGTAGGCTCTTAATATTTATTGATTGACTGGTGGTCCCTTAGAAAAAAGAAAAATTATAAAATAGTTCTCAATTCTCTGCAGTCTCCTTATGTTACCAATGTCACAATGGCAGAATTGGGGGAGAGGAGAAAAGAAAAGATTTATAAATGTGAATTAATTTGAAAAGTTTTATTCTTGTTTTGTTTAAACATTTCAATTAGTCACTCCCACTTATACTTTCATCTCCACCCTACCACTCTTTTATAATAATAATGAACAATAGTTAAAGCAAAATTCAGTGACAGAGTAATTTTGTCTGACAGCATATAAAATATAGTATATCCATAATCCCCAATCTAGTCAATGAAAAGAGGATTCTATTCCTCATCAGTTCAGTTCCACAGAATAATATGTGCTCCCCAGAATAAGTGGACCATCTGAAATCTCATCTTCATGCAGATAAACTCAAATTTTTGATATTCAACCATTTCTTAACTCTCTTAGTTGCCTTACCCCTTTCATTAGAGGGCTGGGGGGAAGAGCAATAAACTCTTTTCCAAGTCTTCCTTAATAGAGGGTCCAGAACTTTCTAGGTAACTCTTCTTTTTCATAAGTGGTTCTGCATGGTTCCAAGTCCACAGAGCATCATTGTCCTGCCAGCTACCCCCTATTACAGCAGCCACTTCCTCTTTCTAGCTTCTTTTTGTGCATTGTCTTCCCCCATTAGATTGCAAGCTCAGAAGGAACAGTCTTTCGCTTTCTTATTTGTATCCCTCCAGTTCTAAACATACTAGGAACTTAAATTTCAACTGAATGAATATATTACCTTATCTGTTCTTTGGTGGTAAAGATAGTCATTACAATAAAAACATCTTACTAGGACTGCAATTCCAGCACTTTCTACTTTACCAAGAAGACTCACTAACTAAAAAGTGAATGTGACCTCAGGAAGGGATAGTAAAAATTAAGTTGGAAAACATGGTTCAGAATTAAGGTGTCAAAAAACCAAAAGCATGTGGACATAATTGGAACCCTCCTCTCAATGGATCATTAATATGCACTTCAATGACAGAATCCAAAAGATCTAGACACAGAAAGCAGATATTATAAAAATATAATAACTAAATAAAATTAACCATATTTTAACAGAATTCTATCTGGTAAGTTATATTGGAGTCATTTTAAACTTAGCTGGGTATATAGAGTCAGACAATCAACTAATTGAAGCAAAGATAACCATGAAGCTTAAATTACAAGAAAAGATAAAGCTGAGAAGGTACAACAGAGATGCCTGAAACAATCTGGGGTCCAAGCAAAAGGGAAGTGAGAAGCAAAAGTAGGCAAGATTCTGACAAAGAAATTCTTGTTGCTCTTATCTTCTTCTAGTGAACAGGAGAACCTGCCCCTCATTGTGTGATGGCTAATCAAAGGCTTCCACAAGGTTAAAAAAGACAATGAGATTGGCATGGTAGTTCCCAGTAACTTATAGCTGAATGGACCTTAAAGGCCAGTGCCATTTCCACTGAAGTTAGCTGTCATGTTGCCCACAAGTCTTCTCCAGGATAAACACTCTCAGCTCCTTCAAGTGATAATTAGATGGAATTCTTCTGAATGTTCTAAAGTGCCAGCTACAACTGAACATTAATACTTTAAGTGTGGTCTGAACAAAAGAGAGAACAGTGGAACTGTCACCACACTAGGCCTAGACACTGTACCTCTTAATGCCGCCTGGGCATATGTTGGCTTTGTGACTGCCACATCACAAGGCTGACCCATATTAAGCTTGTGGTCTACTAAAATCCCCAGATCTTTTTTCAAATGAACTGCTGTTTACTCACACCTTTCCCATCTTGTACTTAAGTTTTTTGAGTGCAAGACTTTCTTAAGAAAAACAGTTATTGCCTATTGTCTGGAGAAGGCACTTAATTATTAACAGACATTGATTAATGATAGACTTATTGGTAGACTGATTAATTTATCCCTATTAAATTTTATCCTTTTCCCTAAATTTTTCTGACATTCCCTGAATTCTGACAATTCAGAAAGATATGTTGGCACAAAAAGGGGGTGGTTTAAATTGTTTGGCACAGCAAGTAGGACTATTCTATATTTATCTCCTACAATTGAAGAAAATTTGCTATTTTATAAAGAACAAATAAATTCTAAGTAGAGCATACAACATAGGTTGGATTATTGTGTATTGTACAGAAGTTATTCAATAACATAAAAAAATTAGAAATGAACATAACATCACATCTCCAAGCTCTATTATTTAAGTCTGTTTCACCTGAATAGCAATATGATAATATAATTTAATATAAAAGATGAGCTGTCTAAATAGCCAATAAGGTACAAAGAAAATTCAGTGTAACCCAGATCAATTAATCAATAAGTTTATTAAGAATCTTCTATGTGCTAACTCATGGAAACACAAAAACAAAAAGGTAATTATTCTTGCTCCCAAGGATCTTACAGGCCACAAGAAGAGACAACACAAATACAAATACAAATACACACACACACACACAGACTGTATACATACATATGTGTATGTATGTATGCATAATATACAAAATAAATGCAAGCATTATGGGAGGAGAGCTGGGAGAATCAGGAAAAGATCACTAAAGGAAGCAGTGCTGGAGAGGGACTCTGAAGGAAGTTAGGGTTTCTAATGAATGTACATAAGGAAGGAGAACATTCCAGAGGAAACAGAATAAGTAAAGGCAAAGAGTTCCAAGATGAAATGTCATGTGTAAGGCCTGTACAGTATGCAGGTGAGCTTTGGACAGAACACAGAGTATAAGAAAAAGTAATTTGTAATAAATCTTGAAAGGAAGCTGGATGACAATTTTAAAATGCTTGAAAAGCCCCACAAAGGAGCTTGCATATTTTGCTAGGGGACTATGGGGAGCCAATGAAGAGTATAACAGGAGGAACATGGTCAGACATGGAAGATTTGGACTAGATAGTCACTGGGGTGACTTTAAGCTCTACTTCTGTAATCCTATGAGACAGAATAAATAAGACTTGGTAATTTACAGAATATTGGGAGAGGGAAAAGCTAAGGTAGACTTCCACATCATATATATGGACTGAATAGAAAAATGGTGGTATCTTTGAAAGAAATAGATACGTTAGAAAGAGGGACAGATTTCTGGGGAAAGATTACAAGGTCTGCTTGGCACATAATAAATGTGAGATGCCTATAAGCAATGGAAATATCCAGTAAGCACTAATGAGAAATGGAATTCAGGAGAAAAAGTAGAGTAGGATATATATATATCTGTGAATCATCTACATTGTGGTAACTGATCTATAGGAGTTGATGAGATCACTAAAAGAAAGTATGTAAAGAGTATAAGAAGTGAAGAAATGAATAAGAGTAGGAGTGAAGAGAGCTGGGGGACTCTTGGGGTACATTCACTTAGGAAGCATGATGGGGATCATGTTGCACCAAAGGAAACTGTGAATTTAGGTAGGAAGAAAAAACAGTATCATGAAAACTGAAAGAGGAAAGAGTACCATAGTAAGAGAACATCAAAATGCTATTGAAGTTGAAAAGTATAAACCTGAGAAAGATTCTAGGGAAGATGGCAGGGTAGGTTGGTAAATTTCAAGCTCTCCTGATTTCCCCCACAAATAGAACAAATCTGTGTCTCAGGGCAAACTTAGAAAGGTGAAAAATCAAGATTTGGGAAAGAAAAGGATCCTCCAGATACAATAGAAAAGATCAGAAGAAAGACCCAGGGCCAGGGATTAACCCAGGTAAGGGCAAACACCCCCAGGCTATCTCCATAGAAACACCAAGTAGGGAGCCCTAGGGCTAACTGGATATGACTGGAACTTCAACAGAAACCACACCAACTTTCCCCTCCTGGACAGGTGTGGAGTCCGGGTCTGAGTCTGGAAAGACTAATTGGGAATGCCAAGCTAGCTGTGCTTCAGGGACACAGCCCTGGATAAAAAGGAACCAGCACCTGGTGAGTGCAGAGACAATGGAGCAGGGATGCTGCCGGCACTTGCTGGAGAATGGAGCTCTTGATTTGGGGTTCTACTTCAGAGGGAAGAGCTAAGGTAAAGCCAGAGGTACCATCCCCCTCACCCTAAGATTCAAGGTGCTTATACTAAAACCTCTTACTTAGAAAAAAAAAATGAACCAGCAAAGAAGGAAGAACCCCACCTTAGAAACTTACTGTAGGAACAGGGAAGACTAGGATTCATCTTCAGAGGAGAACAATGAAGTAAGAAAAATCTTCTATCCTAAAGAATAATGTGAAATGGCTCCTTGCCCAGACAAAACTTATAGAACTCAAAAAAGAATTTAAAAATCAAATGAGAGATATTGAGGAAAAACTAAAAGAAAGAATAAAAAACATCCAAGAAAAACAAGATTATGGGGAAAAAAATTAATCAACTAGAAAAGGAGATACCAAGTTTCAAAGATGAAAATACTCTTTGAAAATTAGAATTGGGTAAGGGAAAGCCAGTGAAGCTATGACAGACAAAAAATAACAAAACAGATTATAAAGAATAAAAAAATAGAACTGAATGTGAAACATCTTATAAGAAAATACAAATCTGGAGAAGAGAAGATCAAGGAAAGAAAATATAAGAATAATTGAACCGCCTGAAAATTGTGACTAAAAATAGGACCTTGACAAAATAATGCAAGAAATAATTAAAGAAAATTGCCCTGGAGTGATAGAACATGAGCGGAGAGTAGAAATAGAAAAAAAAAATCTATCAATCACCATCTCAACAAGATCCTTTGTGGAAAACATATAAGAACATTATTGCCAAATTTTGAAACCTCCAGATAAAAGAAAAATTTGCAAGAAACAAGGGAAAAAAATTCAAATATGCTGAAGGTACAATTGGATTATACAGGACTTAGCAGCAGCCATTATAAAAGATTGCAGGTCCAGAAATCATATTTAATGACAATCAAAAGAACTAGACCTGTGGCCAAAAATATCATATCTAGCAAAATTATCTATAATATTGAATAAGTGGACATTCAATGAATTTGCAGATTTTTAGGACTTACTATCAACCAAACAGGAACTTAATAGAAAATTTAACATATAAGAACCAATATCAAAGAACAATTTCAAGGAACTCAACATTGACAAATTGTTTATGTTTTTATTACAAAGAATTAAGTAATAGCAAGGCAAGTTAGGAGCAGAATTAAAGCAAAGAGTCAGCAGGGATAGAAAAGATGTGTGTGTGTGTGTGTGTGTGTGTGTGTGTGTGTGTGTGTGTGTGTATCTTATACTTTTTTTACTTGAACTTTTATTTAATTTGCATTAAAGCAAATACATCACGGACTAAGCTTAAATCATGAAGCCAAGTGTGGTGGTTTATAATCCCTACTGCTTGGGAGGTTTGGTAGGCTGGTAGATTTCTTGAGATTGAAATAGTGGAACAATTTGGCAGGAAGGATATGTTGCATGGGGGTGGGTCTGAAGCACAATTATGATGCAGGCCATATCAGCATAACCTGGGCCCCAGCAAGCTAGGAGTAGGCCTTGAAGCCTCTGAACTGGAGTCTCTGGGCCTCTCAGCCCAAAGACACCAAGGATGACCTGGAAGGTTACAGAAAAAGTTTGTTGCACTAGAGTGTGAAGAAAGCCCTAGCAAACCAAGGGTGGGTTTTGGGAGTCACTGATTCAACAGTAGTAGCAGCAGCAAGGACAGCAGCAATTTCTGGAGATCTCAGCCCACAGAAGAAGGGGACCAGAGCTGGTCAGAGAGAGATTGTGGGGGCCTCTTTGCTGGCATCGAGGCAGGACTCTGTTATTTTGTCTATACTCAGATCTGGGTAGCACTGCTGGCTAACAGTACAAATCCTAGAAGGATCTCTGAAAACAATTACACAAACCCCCTGAAGGTTGGGACATTGCACCCTCTACCCTGGAAAGGGAGCCCTATTTAACAAAGAGTTAAAAGCTACTAATAGACTGCGAATATGATCAAACAATAGAAAAGAATTCTGACCATAAAAGGTTAATTTGGTGACAAGGAAGGTCAAAACACCAACTCAGAAGAAGATAACAAAGTCAAAGTTCCTATATCCAAAACCTTCAAAAAAATAAGAGTTGGTCTCAAGCAATATAAGAGTTCAAAAGGGATTTTAAAAACCAAGTAAGAGAAATAGAGAAAAAACTGAGAAAAGAAATGAGAGTGATGCAAAAGGAAATACAAAAAGTTAATGAGAAGAATGCCTTAAAGAGCAAAATTATCCAAATGGGAAAATAATTCCTTTTTTGGGGGGAAGGGGTGTGTGAAACAATTGGGACTAAATGACCTGCCCAGGGTCACACAGCTAATAAGTGTTAAGTGTGTGAGACTGAATTTGAACTCAGATTCTCCTGACTTTGAGACCAATGCTCCATCAATTGTGTCATCTAGTTGCCCCAATAATTCCTTAAAAATTAAAAAAGGAGAAGTAAAAATGACTTAGGTCAGAAAATGGAACAGGTCAAATATATGATAAGAATGAGACTAGTTCTGTGAGTGACCATACTTCTGGCCCAAGTGAGACAGTCTAAAAGATTACCAAAAAAAGAACATATACCACAATAAAGTTTCAATTAGAGTTTACTTTCAATTAGAGTTTACTCTGAAAGATTTTGGCTTAAGATTCACTTTGACTTGTCCTGTTGGTCAATTCAAATAAAAATTTGGCATTTATTCCGTATTTTCGCATTAAACATCTCTTATTTATGCTATGCTTAATTATCAAATTATTTCCATTTAGAAATTTAATTAATGAAATTGAAAGTAATAAATTTTTTCCACGGCCATTATAATGAACAAATTATATTTGAAACAATTGCCAGAAAATTATGTCATTTTGTAATATAAGGGGGAAAAAAGAAGATTTTTATAACTTGACCATTTTTAGAAG
This sequence comes from Antechinus flavipes, assembly GCF_016432865.1. Classification (NCBI taxonomy): domain Eukaryota; kingdom Metazoa; phylum Chordata; class Mammalia; order Dasyuromorphia; family Dasyuridae; genus Antechinus; species Antechinus flavipes. The sequence goes on along the minus strand of NC_067401.1, from coordinate 285,783,109 downwards.
GCTATTTTTAGTAGACTGACCTAAGAATTTTTTCTTAGTTCTTTACTGTTTCACATTTTATCAGTGATGTAGAAAATAGCACAGATAGCATGGTTTTCCAATCTGCAGATGACACAAAGTTGGGAAGGATAACTAGCAGATGATAGTAAAGATTAAAAAAATCTTCAAAGATTAAAACACTGGGCCAAATTTTATAAGCTGAAATTCAACAGGGATAAATATAAAATCTTCTGTTTTAATTTTTAAAAACATAAATTTCCCAAATATTATAGAAAAATATCTGGAAATTTTATTGTACTGAAAACACAATATGGATCAATAGAATGATATGGTACCTAAAAAATCAAATGTAATAGTAGATTCAATTAAGAGAACCATTGTAGATAATAATGAGACATCATACCAAAATGTATGGGATGCAGCCAAAGCGGTAATAAGGGGAAATTTCATATCTCTAGAGGCCTATTTGTATAAAATAGAGAAAGAGAAGGTCAATGAATTGGGTTTGCAACTAAAAATGCTAGAAAAGGAACAAATTAAAAACCCCCAGTCAAACACTAAACTTGAAATTCTAAAAATAAAAGGTGAGATCAATAAAATTGAAAGTAAAAAAAAAACTATTGAATTGATTAAGAGAACCATTGTATGGTCAAAGGATATGAACAGACAATTTTCAGATGATGAAATTGAAACTATTACCACTCATATGAAAGTGTTCCAAATCATTATTGATCAGAGAAATGCAAATTAAGACAACTCTGAGATACCACTACACACCTGTCAGATTGGCTAAGATGACAGGAAAAAATAATGATGAAAATTGGAGGGGATGCGGGAAAACTGGGACATAGATGCATTGTTGGTGGAGTTGTGAACGAATCCAACCATTCTGGAGAGCAATCTGGAATTATGCCCAAAAAGTTATCAAACTGTGCATACCCTTTGATCCAGCAGTGTTTCTACTGGGCTTATATCCCAAAGAGATCTTAAAGGAGGGAAAGGGACCTGTATGTGCAAGAATGTTTGTGGCAGCCCTGTTTGTAGTGGCTAGAAACTGGAAATTGAATGGATGCCCATCAATTGGAGAATGGCTGGGTAAATTGTGTATATGAATGTTATGGAATATTATTGTTCTGTAAGAAATGACCAGCAGGATGAATACAGAGAGGCTTGGAGAGACTAACATGAACTGATGCATACACTTTGACAATGATACTGTATGAAGATGTATTCTGATGGAAGTGGATTTCTTTGACAAAGAGACCTAACTCAGTTTCAATTGATAAATGATGGACAGAAGCAGCTACATCCAAAGAAAGAACACTGGGAAATGAATATGAACTATTTGCATTTTTGTTTTTCTTCCTGGGTTATTTTACCTTCTGAATCCAATTCTCCCTGTGCAACAAGAGAACTGTTCGGTTTTGCAAACATATATTGTATCTAGGATATATTGCAACATATCTAACATATATAGGACTGCTTGCCATCTAGGGGAGGGGGTGGAGGGAGGGAAGGGAAAAATCGAAACATAAGCGAGTGCAAGGGATAATGTAAAAAAAAATTACCTTGGCATGGATTCTGTCAATATAAAGTTATTATATATATATATATATATATGTGTGTGTGTGTGTGTGTGTGTGTATACACATATATATATAACGAGAACCATTGTATCTAGGATGCAGAACATGATAATTTCATATTTCATATAAAGTATTAGACACTATACTTTGTATTGGTTAGAACATAGCATAGAGTATCAGTTTTGGATACCATATTTTTGGAAGGGCATGATTAACAGGAATTTTTCCTAATAATGACAAGGAAGATGGTAAAAAGTCTCAAATTCTTTCTATTTGAGGAATAATGAAAAAGTGTTTAGCCTCAAGATAAGACTGTTTAGAAAGGACACAATAGCCACCTTTGAAAATTGTCCTATGAAAGTGAGATTAAACCTCTTCTGAGTATGGCTAGAGGATAAAACTAGGAAGGATGAGTGGAAGTTGATAACACAAATCTAAGCTTGAAAAAAACAAGAACTCTCTGCTTTCCTGAAGCTTGAATGACCATTTATGGGTAATTTATAATGAAGATTCTTGTGAACTAAAAGAGCCCAGATAAAAATCTGAGAAGGGCGGGCTTTGAAAATGATTTTCAACAGGAAATGCACAATTCATTGAGAAGTGTTAATATAAAATCCTAGTATAATTATTGTTTGCTGATTACCACTCCCCCTAAATTTTTTTTTTTTAACTTTTGATTTGGATTGAGAAAAATGCAGCCTCTACTGTTCTGCCAATAAGAACTCTCCTATATATAAGTTAAGATCCTATAAGGCTCCTTGAGAGAAATAATCTCTTAAAAATTATCTTTCTTAAAGAACCTGTTGTTTAATAATCTGATTATTAATATTAAGCAAGTATAAAGCAAAGAGATGTATTTTCACCAAAGGTTTTGGGTACTTTCATGGAAGACATTCTGTGCAGTATTGGAAGGATTACTGTAGGAAGTAAAATCCCTTCAGATTCTCCTGTTTGCAAATGACATTGTACTGACTGAATCAGCTGAGTCTCAGAAGATTGTATAAGATCCATGGCTACTAAAAGAGACTCATAAAAGAGACTCGCCTAACAATCTGTATGGAAAAAGCCAAGTGGATGAAAATGCCTCAATACCCAAAATATGATAAGCATTAGGACAGGAAGTTTTAACAAGTTAGATCTTCAATCTATGTGTCTTATACAAGCATTACAGAGAGATAATGAGGTGGGCCTAGAGTTGAATAAAGCGAACACAAAGCTGGAATTAATTCTGCATATAACTTTTGACAGTCCTAAGCTGCCTCCTAACACAAAATTCATCTTTTTAACATTAGCATCCTCTCTAATGCTGTACAGCTGAAAATCATGGAACAGAACAAAATCCCCAAAATCAAAATTCAATGAAAATATAATCTATATTAATAATGGTGATGCAAGAAAAACTAAGATAAAAATATACTTGGACAATTAGAAAATATATGATAAGAATGTATGATAATTAATCACACAGTATGATGACAGTCCGAGTATCAAAATATATCCATAAAATGCAAAGCTTCCTTAGTGTTGGAAAATTCATGGTAGAAGATTAATAATTAAGAACTGGACAAGAATCATAGATTGAAGGGAAAGAAACAGAGGGTACAAATACTTAGAAAAGTACTAAATATGTGTCAAGCACTGTGCTAAGTGATTTTCAAATCACTTTGAATGAGAAAGTGTAAGTAGATTGCAATCCAGAGTAGTGGAAAAAATATCCATATTGAAGAGATTCTAGTCTACTGGGCATTTATTTGGAGTAGCAGATCTGAGTGGAAACTAACAAGTTCAGTGAGCAACATGACACAGTAGAAAGACTAATAAAATAACAGATCCAGGTGCTAGTATTGATTTGAATGCTTTTATGTAGATGACCATAAGTGAATCAGCTAGCTGCTCTGTTTCTTAGTTTCCTCATTAATGAAAAAAGGAGAATAAAATCCAATGGTCTTGTGATGAAGAGAGCCCAGAGAGAGGACTGTGGGGACTTAGTGTGGATCACAACATAGTATTTTCACTCTTTTGATTGTAGTTTGCTTTCATTTTGTTTTCTTTCTCAGTTTTTTCCTTTTTGATATGATTTTTCTTGTGCAGCATGATAATTGTAGAAATATGTATAGAAGAATTGCACATGTTTGGATTACTTGCTATCTAGGGGAGAGGATAGGGACAAAGAAGGGAGAAAAAAAATTGGAATATAAGGTTTTGCAAGGGTGAATGTTGAAAATTATCTATGCAAATGTTTTGAAAATAAAAAGCTTTAATTTAAAAAAAAGAACCCTTAGTTTAAAGCACAGAGAAACTGAGAGATGAAGAGAAAGGATATCATAATAATTCAAGTACAAAGTAATCATACCATGAAAAAGAGATTTCTTAATGGCATAGACACAAGGTAATAAATCTGAGGTATGGAGTAAATAATAAGAGAAATTATTTTGCAGGTGGCTAAATGCAGAGGATAAAAGCAACAAAATTTACATGTATACTTTTGTCCTATATATGAAGATTATTTTATGGCAAAAATAAAATTAGTGATTGCTATGTGTGTTCACTACTGAGGCTAAAAAGCAGTGAGGAATGATCTTTAATATAGTCCTTACTGCATTTGTAATGATTACTTTAACCTGTTATCATTGCTGCTATTTGCAAAACTGTTTCTTAGATTTATAGAAGATTCAAAGTGAGAGACCATTTCTGAGTGCTACACACAAGATCATTTTATAAGTGACTGTATTTAGCAAGTAACCTGAAAGTACAGGATGTTCCAACTAGCTTAAAACTCTTAAAGCTTCAAATTAAACTAAGAATTTGGGGGCATACTACATTTTTTCTACCCACTATTTGTGGGTCACGCGTCCTTAGAAAATCACAAAGCATGAGTCATCTGCTCTTATTTATTCTTTTTTGTGGGCATTATCACTAGCTAGTTTCCCTTCAATACCAATAAATTGGCTGTGTCCAAGGACCTCCTTGTTTGTGATGAAATTGCTCAAGAAGCAAGATGCATCATCCATAGTTGATACAAGTCTCACAGCCGACAAAGACACAGTTGGACATTATCACTGCTTGGCAGAGCTTCAGTTTGGCCCACAGCTTCAAACCCTGTTGGCACTATCCTCTTGGCCAATCTCCCAAAGTACATGCTTAGACTTTTTGATTCAGTTTTCTATTTCCTTATTAATCAGTATATCAGTGGTTGCCTCAATACTCACCTCAGTATTTCTGTGACTATAAAGAGGATCCAATTCTACCAATATTTTTCTTTTGGACAAAGTTATTAGAATGTCAGATTAAGAGACCTTAAAGGAATTCAACTCAATATGAAGATTATAGAATCAAAGACCTAAAGCTGGAAGAGGCTTCAGAAACAAATTAATGTCCTACCCCCCTTCATTTCACAGAAAAGGAAACTGAGGTCCATGGAGGGTGAATAATTGGTTCAATAATAATAATAATAATAATTGTTATTATACAGGTAGTAAGCATCACAGATAGGATTTGAATCCAGGTCCTCTGATTCCAAAGTCGTTGTTCTACTGCAAGAACTTTAGTTATTAAAAAAAGTTATTAAAAGGAAAAAACATTGGATATTGGATATTTCATTACTAGCACTGCCACTAATAAGTTTTATGACTTTGGGCAAAACATTAAATCTCTATGAGTTTTAGTTTCACCATCTACAAAGTGGAGATCATGTTTATACTACATTCCTTACTGCGATTTTTATTTTTGGCAGGGAAAAGGAGAGGAATCAGATGAAATATGTAAAATGCTTTGTAGTTGTAAACACATAAAAGTAAGATGTTGTTTCTTAAATATATTGGCATGACTCATTAGTAAGTGAGTTCCTCTTAAATAGAAATTTTAAAGCTGAGACTGAATGATCAATTATCAAGGATGCTACAGAAGCCGTTACTGAATTAAATGGGAAATTGGGCAAGATGAACCCTAAGTCCCTTCCAACTCTAAAAGTCATAGAATTTTAATTTAATTAATTTAATTTTAATTTAAACATTTATTAAAAACTCTTATTATTTTAAACATTTATTAAAATTTTGTGTGGACAAAAACCCAGGCCTCTCTCTTCAATCTGTGCCATGATAGGAAAGATAGGATCTAAGTTCAAGAGACAATTAGGTAACAATACAAGTTAGTGTATAAAAATAATGATAAAAAGTTGATGTTAGAAATGATTAGAAATGATAAGAATGACAAATTTGGGGTTAATATGAAGAATAAATTCATTACAATTTGTTGTTCAGTCATATCTGATGCTTTGTGACCCTATTTGGAGATTTCCAAATAGATAATAGAATGATTTGTCATTTCCTTATTGCCATTTGACAGATGAGGAAACTGAGGCAAACAGATCACAAAATTAATAAGTATCTGAGGCCAGAGTTAAGCTCAGGAAGATGAATCTTCTCGATTCCAGGGCTGGCGCGCTATTCACTGTACTGCCCATCATAACAATTAGAGCTATACAAATACCTAGCTGCCCAGCATAATAATTAGAGCTACACAAAGGAATAATGTGTTGTTTCATGAGGTAATTATTCTTCATTAATCAAGATCTTTAAGCTATGTCTCAATCACTAACTAGCCAAAGATCTTATGGAATATATTCTTATTTAGGGTAAAAGGCCTTTGATTTCTCTTCTTATTCTGAGATTCTATCATTTTCTGAATTGAGCTTGATGAGGAATGTTAATTATATTTGACTCAAGGCCACATGAATTCATTCAAATTTTAAGCCTAGTGTTGGGAAGGCCCCATTCACCCCAAACCTCATCAACTAGGTAGCTTCTCCTACCACAATGCCCTTGGAAACTACAGAGCAGGGCACATAGCCATGCCCAACAGCTGGCTCACCCTGCTGGCTGCCCCTGGCTGGATCAATCTCCCATTCAGTAAGTCAGTCAATCAACAAACATTTATCAGGTGCTTCTCATGTTCCAGCTAAATGTTAAGGATACTAAGAAAGGCAAAAACACAACTCCCTCTTCTTAAGGAGCTCAGCTTCTAATGAGGTAAACATCATGCAAATAACTAAATGCAAAGAAGGTATAGTGAAGGTGGTAATCTGAAAGGGGACAATGAACCTCTGAGGGTATTGGAAAAGACCTCTTATAAGGAACAGGATTTGGGCTGAGCCTCTAAGAAAGCCAAAGAAAGGAAGACGAGGCATTTAGGGGGTCCAGGAGCAGAGGAAAACCAAGATAGAGAAAGAGAGATGCAAGATGGAGCGTGTTTGGGAAACAGCAATTAGGCTGGTGTAGCTGGATTATAGTTTGTGGAAGGGAGTAAGTTATAGGGAGTCTGGGAAAATAGGAAGACACCCAGTATATAAGGAGCTTTAAATGCCACAGAGAACTTTACTATGAGCCTAGAGAACACAAGGAGACAGTGGAGTTCATTGAATAAATCAGTGAGCTCTAGAGGTTCAATGGTCAGACCCAAGCTTTAGGGAAAAAATACCTTAGCAGCTGAGCAGAGGATGGTTTGGCCCAGGGGGAGAGACTCGAGGCAGGGAGGCCCACCAGAAAGCTGCTGTAGTAGTCTACGTGAGACGTGATGAAGCCTGAACTAGAGTGGTGGCTTTATGAGTAGAGAGAAGAGGACAAATGTGAGATCTGTGGTGAAGGTGGGAATGAAAAAATTTGGCAATGGATTGAATATTGGTGAAGGTGAGTTAAGAGTCAAGAATAACATTAAAGTTGTGGACCTGGAAGACTAGAAAGATAGCAATATCCTGGGCAGAGCGAGGAAAGCTTAGAAGCCAGGTGAGTGTACAGAAAATGTGTTCGTTTGTGGACATGTAGCATAGGACATCTAGTACAAAATATATAAGACACACTTGATGATGAAGAACTGGAGGTCTAGATAGATCTGAAAATCAGATGCAGAGAAATAAGTATACCAATGAAGGCGGATATCACCAAGTGATATAACATAGAATGAAATGAAAAGGGTATCCAGGATAGAATTTTGGGACATACCCAGACAACCATTTTCATTATACCTTCTTTGCATTTAGTTATTTACATGATGTCTATTTCATTAGAAGCTGAGCTCCTTAGAAGAGGGAGTTGTTTTTGCCTTTCTTAGTATCCTTAACATTTAGCTGGAACATGAGAAGCACCTAATAAAGATGAAGAACCAACAAAAGACATTGAGAAGTAGTGGGACAGACAGAAGGACAACTAGGAATAAGCATGGTCCTGAAAACCTAGAAAGGAGAAAGTATTCAGAAGAAGAAGATCATCAACAGTGTTAAATTCTGCAGAGAGGTCAAGGAGGCCTGGAATTGAGGAGATCACTGGGAAAATATATCATTGGAAAGGTACCAAACTACTTTTCACAAGTTAGCATCCTATATGTTGTATCCTCCCCCTCTCTCAATTGATACTCATAACTATGTTGGTGCCCCTTCAGGGTGTAAAAATACCAGTACCAGGTTCAAGATAACCTGTGGGTCTACTCTTTTAACACCTATAACTCATGAGCCTACCCCACTTTACCTTGACACAATTAGATCAAAGCAAAGGCATTTACTGAAATAAAATAATGAAAACTGATCATCAAATAAGTTGTAGTTTGCATTTTTTGTCTCAGATCCTAATTTATTCTTTTTTCTTTTACAAAAATTTGCCTATCTTATTTGGTTGTCTTAAAGTATAGTTAAGAATAAGCTCTGTTATTTTTATTTTTGTTAAAGATTCATTTAGTTTATCTAGAATTCCTACTATCCCTTGTACCAATCTTTTACACTGTGAGTTTTTTTTTTTTTAATATTTTTAAAATGTTGTTTTGTTTGTAAATGATATCTTTAGATTGCAGGGTATAGATTTGTACATATTTTTGTCCAGTTTTGTCATCTTTCTTGAGCTGTTGGCAAATTTGATGACATTTTAATTGGTGTTTTCTCAGACATAATCTTTCTTCTTTCTTAGCATTTGAAAGATTCTTTATCCTTGTAATGGTGAAATCTAACAATTATGCACCATTAGAAGCTTGTTTTTTGAATTTCTCTATTCTGAGGTTCCATATAGTCTTTGAAGTGGCAAAATCACCATTCCAGAAAGTTATCTCCAATTAGTTGCTCAAAGATAGAATCTATTTTTTTGTTGTTACCCTCTGGCATCCCAATTAACCTAAAATTCAAAATTTTTTGTCTGACATGCCTATTACTTTATCCCAGATATCCATTAGTTGCCTTTAAAGTTGTTACATTCTGGGCTTGTTTTCAAATTTATTGTCAGTTCAATGATCTTTGCTTTGACTACATATATTGATATTTTCTTTTTCTATTGATTTCTTTGGCTCTCCTATGTTCCTTTGAATTTTCATTCATTATTTCACTCTTTCATTTCCTCCACACTTCCTTTTTAAAAAATACAAAACTGACTTTAATTGCTTTGATGCATTTATGATCTAACTTTTCTTTTTGTATTTTTATATCATTTCTAGTATATTTCAGTATCCATTTCTATTTTCATTTTATTCTTTGACTTTCCTATCTTGAAGAAATCATTGTGTTAGTTTTTCTTTTATCTACTCAATTAGATAAGTTCTATTTTTCTTTTATTCTTATATCTAGGAATTTTTCTCTCTTTCTTTTCCTTATCCTCCTGCCTTTTTTTTCAACTTATTTTTTCTAAATTGGGGAGTCTTGGATAGTACAGATCTTTGAAAACTTAAGAAGATTGTCTTCTCTCCCAACCACTATAGTCAAGACAGGGATAATCACCAAAGAAGGTATATTGGTGAGAAGTGGGAATCAGTTATAGTGATTACTTCACAGAAAGTACTTCACATGTGCTTTAAAGTTGTACTTCCGAAGGTCAGTCTCTGCAACTTCATATTAATTCCCTTTTGACATCTACCTCATTCTTTTTGCCAGAACATTAGTGAAGTTGGTCAGTTGTTTCCTGGAGTCCACCCCTCACCAAACTGACCCCTGCCAGTTTTTTCCATTGTATCTGGTCTTTATCTGCTCTTTCTTGTAGGTGGTATGAACATAAACAAGTGAAGTTGGGGTTTGGGACATCCTAGGCCAGAAGACTTGACACTAGAGGAGAGATTTGCCAGGGACGGCTTCAGCCTTCTCACTAGGAATGAACCTAAGGGTGAATATTGCAGCTGTAAGAGCTCTCAATCTGGATGTATTGGCTATGGCAGAAAAGAAATTGGTTGAAGGCAGATGTATCATTGGCAAAGAGTTCAGCTGGAGGTAGTGCTAGGTATTTTTTTAGAAAAGATAAATTGTCATGCATTGCCATTTAGTACTACAAACTAGCTCTTAGTCCTTTTTTTCAAACAGAATGTGGTCTTAACAAGTTTTCTTTATATCTCATTAAAAGTAACAGAATAGCCAGGGCATTTTTTTTTTTTTTTTGCAGACAGCAATCTCTAGAATCAACTAAAGGTCTCCAGGTACGTCAGGAATAAGGAATTCTCTTGGGTTTAACTACTTTAAATACATATATGTATTTTAAAGTTCACATACCCTGCTGGATTTGCAGCCCTTAAGCACAGATACAAAACCAATGAAAGACAAAAGTACCAGTCTTATAGGCATTATAAAATGAATAAGTACAAAATCAAAAAGCTTGTTAGTGTGTCCACCTAATTGGATAATATGGACATAATTTCTGTTTTTACCTTCAGGTGGCCTGTTGGATGTTGCCACAACGACGACCCCATTTTTGAACAGATTTTCAAAAAGCTGTTTCAGAATCATGGCATCAGCAATGTCAACGACCTATGGACAACAACACATTTGTTTTATCTTGATTTTATTTCTGCTCTGACAAATTTGTTAATAGTTCCATTTTTTTCCCTAAAGGCTGAAAGTAAAATCCTGGAGAATGATTCTAATTATCATTGTGAAGAAAAGGATAGATAATTAATAAGCATGGAAGTCTGTACAGCAGCAATCTTTTAAAGCTTGTCTCCTCTTTATAGCAGGCCCAATATTTCTACCCAAATTACCAAATGATTCCCAGTTAACTTCTATTATACAACTACAGGTGGGAACTACAGAAAATCATCCTAAACAGTTAGAAAACCTAATTAATTAGAAGCAACATAGGGAAAAAAAAAAAAAAGAATGAAAAGGAAAAAAAAAACACACCGGCTATTTTACATTTCTATTACCTTTCTAGCAAAGGTTCCCAGAAAGGTGACTTCAAATGGTCATGGGACTTTAGAAATAAGGACAAGTAGCCAGCTAGACATAATCAGCTGCTGTTGAAAATAGAATGATATGACATAGATACTATTGTGCAATTGTTGCACAAAACAATTCAACAGATGGCCCATCACAAAAATAAGCAATTTCATTGTTCTTTTTAAGTGCCTTCTATTACTGTCCATGAATAATCAAAAGGCACTGCAGTCACTTCCAGCATAGCCAGCCTCTTATAACCTTGTAAACACAAATATTCTTTCTCTCTTAAAAAAAAAAAAATCAGAAAATTGACTGCTACAGTTAATTTTACAAAAAAAAAAATTGACAAAAACTACAAATGTTCAAATTACCTCCTTGAACTAAGATTATACAGAGAGACACATTACTGATCTTTTCTGGAAAATGTAAAAAAAAATTCCAGTATAAAAATATGCTTAATTATAATATTTTAAATGGATTTAAAACACACTATTTTATTAGATACTATCTTTTTGTACAGATTAAGGATATAAGTAACTATAGAGTTAAAAATCATTAGAACTTTGAAGGGCCACTCATTAAACTCTTTAAGCTATTTTATAGAGAGTTTAGATAATCCATTTTAACGATAACTTGTGATATTCTTTTATAAGGACATTTTGAATAATTAATAAAATTTTCAAATGTTCACTATGATCACTGGAGCTATGCTCACACTATCTTTTTTTAATTACGTTAGCCTAAAGACTGCATTAGTTAAAATAAAATAAAAGCATCTATTAAGGGTGAAATATGTAATAAATTATTTTAAAATCTAAATTCTTCAGAATCTAATATGATTTAAGCAAAATTGTTAAAAAGTATAACTATTTGTAGGCCTAAATCATCTTTTTTATGTAGAGTTATTTTTTTTTAAATAAATGAAGCCCGTAGCAATCAAGCTAATCAAAAAACCTCCTTCAGAGTGCAACTAGTCGAGAGTAAAAATAATAAAAGGTTTGGGGAGACATATGGAAGAGGCTTTCTCCCCCCTCTTCTGTCTCAAGCTACAACTTTAAAACTTATTATCTAAAGAGTGAATTCTGAAGGCTCCCTAAGTTATTAAGACATCAGGAACTTCCAAAGTGTTCTCAAAAACCCTCTAAAATGAAAAGGAAAAGTGGTGCTCACATTATTTAATTTGGAGCTTAGGATCACTGTCAAATTTAGCTTCCGCAAAAACACTCCCATAGAAGGTCCTTTTCAAATGCTTAAACACCAGTGGCATTTCTGATGAGAGGACAGAACATGCCTGCAAATTTTAGAAGCAATTGCATTTTTAATTGGACTCCTGATACACAATTTGGGGTACTGACTTTTGAAAAAGAATTATGTCAATTAAAAGTTACCCAGTTAGAACCTCTAAAATGATTCATGTGACTATCACAGTGTGTGTGTGTGTGTGTGTGTGTGTGTGTGTGTGTGTGTCTTTTAACAGAAATAAAACTGTATCCCAAGGGTTAGAAAAGGGAAATAACATTTAGTTTATATTATAGGAAAGGTTTAAAAATTTAAAGTTAAGAAAGCAATGAAAAAGGGGCTTTTTTCCGAGTAAAAATTTGATGTTTTATGTTACAAAATTTTGATCTTTCTGCCTTGATCTAGTGAATTAACTTGTGAAAGCTATAGCTAATTAATAAAGCAAGAGTCACTTTGTCTACTTGGGTGCCAATTTATACTCTTTTGATCTTGTACCCTTACTTACACAGCTCGGCTAGGGAGCAGAAATTTTACAGTACAAGTAAGCAGAAGACAATTGTCAAGGCATTCTGTAGCTCAGGCTTTTTCAGTACCCAGCATTCATTACCACCAGGAACAAAAGAGAAGGCTACAAATTACCAATAAGGGTAGTCTGCTAATGGAGAGAATGGAGAAATTTCATTAGCATTTAAGAGAAAAGATTTTTTATGACCTAGAGTTGCTTTCCATTATGACTCACTTAAGTAAAAAAGAAAAAAATCTAATAGTTAATTTACATGTGTAAGTGCTTGAGACTCAGTCATCCACTGATTGGTACAGCTCCATATAATGAATGACAAACATAAGCATGTATTATCAGTAATTAGTATTAGCACAAAAATAAGCGTCTAGTTTTTATTAAAGGCTTTTAATAGCTTTTCTGGTTTGTAAAAAACTGTTTAAAAACTATTTTTTAAAAAAAAGATATTGATAGTAGATAGAAGTATTTTTCTGTCTTATTTTGTTCATCAGAATTATTTTCTAGCTATTTAGCACGTTACAGAGGTAACATTTTCATTTGAAAGCTTTCTAATGTCCTCAAAAGTCATAAAAATGTTAATAAAAAATTAGATTCACTGAGTATAATGATGCCCACAAAATTATGATCACAACAACAAAAAGATCTAAATAGAAAAGAGCAAAAAAAGATGCAATATCATTTGGATACCTTCCAAAAGAGTATTCTATTTTATTCTAGCTGTTTAAAAGCATAAAGACAGCCCATTTAGAAAAGTTTAAAAAATATTAAAACCATCAACACTGGAAAAAATAAAATTCCATTTCTTTTCCAAGTCCACCAAGATATTTTATGAGAAAATTAAATCTCAGCAATGAAAACAGTCTCTATCTCTTATCTGAATGCTAACTCAAAATATGGTCTTAGAATCTAACCAAATTTATTAAGCAATAGTAATCCATGCCTATTTTCCTCTTAAAGTATTAGAATTAAATTAATTCATCAAAAAGCAATCAGTGATTGGTTAAGTCTCAAGAATACATACTAATATGAGTCATTATAAAAGCAAAGGGGACAAGATAGATATAGCTGTTGCTAAGTGTGGATTCCCAATAATAAGAGGCCCAGAAAACCTTCCCTGATAAATTAGCAATGTATTGTGTTAGGCTTATAGGACATTTTTCAGGTCCTAGTTGATTTTGCAAGGTTCCTAAAATATAAGAATTCATGCATTTGCTTAAACTATCTTATACAACTGTTAAATATGTGAAACTATGTATATTATTTGCATTTGAATTTTAAGTCAATCAAAATATTAATCATTTTCATGAAAAAATACCCTTAAAAGATGAAGCTGTCTTCTTTGCCAACATGCTAAAGATACATTTTTCTTGCCCTTCTCTCAATACTTAATACTCAAAATAAAAATAAGAAAAGATTCAACTATGAATTAACTATGAATAAATTATGATTCATTATAGAATATCAACTTTAAAAAATATGTTGTGTCCTTTGAACAAGATAACCTTTTTTTGAGACATGCTCACTCAGAAACCACAGCTTGCCTCATAGCAGCATACCCTCTAGAAGCCATATTGAATAATTCTTTACATGAAAACAGAGGCTACAGTTAAATTGCATTTGTACTTTCATTGTTTTTATATTTAGTATTAATAAACAAAGGGAAAACATCTTTATAAACTTTGTGGGTAAGAATTTTGTTAAAACTAGAACAAATAATTGATAAATAAAAGCTTCTTTATAGTGAAAGTAGTTTGATTTTTGAACTCTGTACCAATTGAAAATATATATTTTTCAACTAAAAATTTAAGACTTGTGGCTTTTATTTTTTATATATTTTCCATTACCCACTAAAATCTAAAATGAGAAGAGAAGATGAGTATGTATTTGATATGTAATCTTATAAGTTTTACGGAAGTTTTCAGAGACATCTAATCAGCAAAATAAGTTATTTGGCATATTGAATCTAATATGAAACAACAACAGATTCCTTTTACAACAATATCTTCTTTCAAAATTCATACTCTCTTTCTGAACTATGTAAAATTTATAGCTTCTAAATAATAATGGAGAATCCATATTAAGGTAAAATGCATAAAAATTGTATAGGTTATTTTATATACATTTAAATTTATTAATATAAAAAGAAGATAAAACATACAGCTGCTATCAAAGATATAGAGTCAGAAAACCTGAATTTGAATTCTGGTTCTGCAACTTACTCCTCAGGTAATCTTAAGCAAGTTACCTAAACTGCCTGAGCCTCAGCTGATGATAGTAGATTCCCTTCCAACTCTAACCCTAAACTCCTATAATTTAAATACAAGGTCATAAAATACTGAGATTGGATTATTTCCAGAGATATTATGCTAACCATTCTTAGGTTGCAGGTCTACAAAAATGAGGGAGGGAGGGAAGGCCACAGTCTCCCACTGCATCCAGGACCATCTCTGTTTGGCCACTGGACCCAGATGGCTCTGAAGAGGAAAGTGAGGCAGGGTGACCTTGCACAGCCCTCACTCACTCAAATCCAACTCACTTGCATGTCACCTCAGTGATGTTATGGTCCTCTTCAAGAACGAAGGACAAACAACAACAAAATGGGGAATGTCCTAGTATTTTGGCCTGCCAGTAGAGCCCTATGGTAAGTGCTTAAGATGGTATTTGAACTCATGTCTTTCTGACTTTTCAACATGCTTTTCAGTACTATGATTCTTTGCATTTTTAAAAATTAATTGGGGGGTGGGGGGAGGCAGAGCCAAGATGGTGGAGAGAAGGCATCTAGGCACTCCCCTAAACCTCTCCAAATAATGATCTAAGACAAGTCCTAGAATGGCAGAATCCACAAATTTTGGCTAGGAAAGTCTGTCACAGGAGGGTAAGAGTGGAGCACAGTCCAGACCACACCAAACCAGGAGCTGGCCTTAGAAGGGAAAAAGCATCAGTATCCAGAGTTCCCACAGATGGCCAAATGGTCAGGAGATTACAAGGTATCTTTGTTGCTCCAAGGTCTGCTGCTGCAGGTAGAACTTCTGCCCATATTGAGGTCTGGATTGAAATCCTGGATGGTAGTCCCACAATGAAGAGACATCTGAGATTTCAGCCCCAGTAAAATTTCAGGGCAGAAAAGAGTGCTTATATGCACTCAGACCAGAGCATAGGCCAGGAGAGGTACTAATAGACACACTTCTTCTTAGATCATACCACCTTGGAAAAACTGAAAATTTACAGATCCCTAGAAGTATCTCTGAAAATAGCTGTGTAAAACACCTGAAGCTTAGACAGTGCACCCAACTTTAGTGGAGTTCAAAGTCAAGAAATAGGTTGGGAAAGTGAGCAAACAACAGGAAAAAAATTTTGACCATAGAAAGTTACTATGGTGACAAGGAACATCAAAAAAAGTTCAGAAAATTATAGTAAAGCCAAAATTTCTACATTTAAAACCTTGAAGAAAAATATAAATTAGTTTCAGGTTAAAGAATTAAAAAAACTTTTTAAAAATCAAGTAAGAAAAGAAGAGGAAAATTTGGGAAGAGAGATGAGGGTGATGCAAGAAAATAATGAAAAATGAGTCAATAACTTGGAAAAGGAGGAACAAAAAATTGCCAAAGAAAATAACACCTTAAAAAACAGACAAAGGCAAATAGAAAAAGAAGCACAGGAAGCCAATGAGGAGAAGAATGCCTTGAAAAGCGGAATTGGCCAAATGGAAAGGGGGTAAAAAACCTTACTGAAGAAAATATGATTTTTTAAAAAAATCAGAACTGAACAAGCAGAAATGAATGAAATATAAAGAAACAATAAAGCAAAATGAAAAGAATGTGAAAATAGAAGACAATGTGAAATGTTTTATTAGAAAAAGAAATGACCTGGACAATAGATTCAGGAGAAATAATTTTAAAATTATTGGACTACTTGAAAGCCATTATCAAAAAGAGACCAGAAAACATCTTTCAAGAAATTCTCAAGAAAAACTGCCCTGCATAGACCCACACTTAACACCATATACCAAAATAAGATCAAAATGGATCCATGACCTAGGCATAAAGAACGAGATTATAAATAAATTAGAGGAACATAGGATAGTTTATCTCTCAGACTTGTGGAGGAGAAAGAAATTTGTGACCAAAGATGAACTAGAGACCATTACTGATCGCAAAATAGAAAATTTTGATTATATCAAATTAAAAAGCCTTTGTACAAACAAAACTAATGCAAACAAATTAGAAGGGAAGCAACAAACTGGGTTCACAGTTAAAGGTTCTGATAAAGGCCTCATTTCCAAAATATATAGAGAACTGACTCAAATTTATAAGAAATCAAGCCATTCTCCAATTGATAAATGGTCAAAGGATAAGAACAGACAATTTTCAGATGATGAAATTGAAACTATTACCACTCATATGAAAGAGTGTTCCAAATCACTATTGATCAGAGAAATGCAAATTAAGACAACTCTGAGATACCACTACACACCTGTCAGATTGGCTAAGATGACAGGAAAAAATAATGATGAATGTTGGAGGGGATGCAGGAAAACAGGGACACTGATACATTGTTGGTGGAATTGTGAACACATCTAGCCATTCTGGAGAGCAATTTGGAACTATGCTCAAAAAGTTATCAAACTGTACATACCCTTTGATCCAGTAGTGTTTCTACTAGGCTTATACCCCAAAGAGATACTAAAGAAGGGAAAGGGACCTGTATGTGCCAAAATGTTTGTGGCAACCCTGTTTGTAGTGGCTAGAAACTGGAAATTGAATGGATGCCTATCAATTGGAGAATGGTTGGGTAAATTGTGGTATATGAATGTTATGGAATATTAATGTTCTGTAAGAAATGACCAGCAGGATGAATACAGAGAGGCTTGGAGAGACTAACATGAACTGATGCTAAATTAAATGAGCGGAACCAGGAGATCATTATACACTTCAACAACGATATTGTATGAGGATGTATTCTGATGGAAGTGGATTTCTTTGACAAAGAAACCTGAGTTTCAATTGATAAACGATGGACAAAAGCAGCTACACCCAAAGAAAGAACACTGGGAAAGGAATGTGAACTATCTGCATTTTTGTTTTTCTTCCCGGGTTATTTTTACCTTCTGAATCCAATTTTCTCTGTGCAACAAGAGAACTGTTCGGTTCTGCAAACATATATTGTATTTAGAATATACTGCAACATATTTAATATATATAGGACTGCTTGCCATCTAGGGGAGGGGGTGGAGGGAAGGAGGGGAAAAATTGGAACAGAAGCGAGTGCAAGGGATAATGTTGTAAAAAAAAATTACTCTGGCATGGATTCTGTCAATAAAAAGTTATTATAAAATAAAAAAAAAAGGAAAAAAAAAGAAAAAGAAAAACTGCCCTCCTATTCTAGAACCAGAAAGTAAAATAAAAATTCAAAGATTCTAACAATCACCTAAAAGAGATCCCAAAATGAAAACTCTCAGGAATATTATAGCCAAATTCCAGAGCTCCCAAGTCTAGGAGAAAATATTGCAAGCAACCAGAAAGAAATAATTCAAGTAAAAGCCCACAGTCAGGTTAACATAAGATTTAGCAACTTCTACATCAAAGGATGGAAGGGCTTGGAATATGATAATCTGGAGGGCAGAGGAGTTAGGATTATAACCATTGAATTACTTACCCAGCAAAACTGAGTATAATCCTTCAGAGGGAAAAAAATGGATATTAAATATAAGAGAATTTTCAAGAATTCCTGATGAAAAGAACAGAGCTAAATAGAAAGGGGTAGGGATGGAAGGAGAGATTTGGAATTCAATTTTTAAAATTAATGTTGAAAATTGATTTTTACATGTAATTGGGGGACATAAAATATTAAATAAAAAAAATAAGCTAAAAGCAAGAAAAATTAGCCAATAAGTAATCCTTTGTCCAGAAGGATTTTTAAAAATTCAATAAAATTGAAGCTTATTTGCATAACAGTGACAGACAAAATGCATCAAGAGGCATTAATGGAAACCAATAGTTATAGATAAAAGCCAAGATGAATAAGAACTTCTTATAAAATTGATGAAGAAATAAGTGAAAATAGGGTTGGGGACAAAAAAAATCAAATTAAATTATCTCCAAAATCCAAATGCTAACAGGACAAGGAGGAAAAAAAGTCTCAAATAAAATGAATTGACATATAAGAAAAATAAAATAATTCAGTGAATGACCATTTACATGTAGATATAACTTTTTGCATTTCAGACTCATTTGAAAATGACAGTGATAGATAATATCTATCTTTACAAATAGACATATCAAGCCTTGCAAGACAGGCTATTTTTACTCCTTACCTAGTACTCTTGCAACCAGACTGAAATGAAGAATAATAACATCATTGTCAATAGATAGGCAGACATAGGGCAAAAGGTAAGCTATAAGATTGAGTCCTAAGCAGAATGTATCAGTGTCATACTGCAATTATTTTTAAAAACTTAACATAATACTACAATATGTTAATAATTAAGTTTGACATAACAGAAACTGAAATCCACTCTTCTTGAAAATGGCCCAATGTGGGTCTAAAAAGCACAGCAAAAAAAAATATTGACTGTCCCAAGAAGACTAACAGCACACTATGACATGAATGAGTGTGTTCATGGTATACTTTATTACTACACCCACTTTCTGCCACATTTAAGAGAAAGAAAAAGAGAGGCACTCATAAGTGATGTCTGTATTAGATTGCCCTCTCTTGAATAATGATTCTCAAATTTTTTATCTGGGGATTTGTTTACACTCTTAAAAATTATTGATGACCTCCAAAAGAACTTTTGTTTATATGAGTTCCATCTATCAGTATTTACCATGTTAGTCCTGAAAAGATCTTAGTAGTATTATGAAAACAGTTTAGAGCTCATAGACTACCTGAAAAGATCTCTGGGACCCCAAAGGGCTGTCAGACAACACCCTGAAAACTGCTGCTCTTGAATGTACTTTTCATCTGGCTTCCCTTCCCCTCATTAGTATTCCTGGGCCAATATTGTTCCACATAAAAAGAAGTTGAAGTAAACTAGGGGGAAAAGAAAAAAAAAAAAAAAAAAAGGCTACGTGGTGATTAATAGCTATGCAAAGATATATGAGTTAAGTTATATTAGTTGACATCCAAGAACTTCAATTGACATAAATGCAAAAATCTCAGGGATTTAAGCTTTCTTAAAAAGAAACTGTTGGCAGTAAATTAAATCAAACATTTGAATAAGCATTCTCAAGGCTTGTTGAAATTCATTAATATAAAAAGACATATAAAAATGATAGAGATGTTTGGTTTTTAATCTTTCTAGATAATTTCTCTTTATCTATATCAAAACATAATAATATGAAGGAAAACATAATAATATGACTACGCCATATAGCCTAACTTGACCCAGTCCTTTTCCCTGGAGAACTTTTGTGGTTCATTTGCTCAGTCATGTCCAACTCTTCATGGTCCCGTATGGAGTTTTCTTGCCAAAGATATTGGAATAGTTTAGCATTTCCTTTTCCAGAAAATTAAACAAAGATTAAGTGTCTTGTCCAGGATCACATAGCTGGTAAGTGTCTGGGGCCAAATTTGAACTCAGGTCCAGTTCTCTGTCCACTGAACTACTTAGCAACCTGTTCAAATTTTAATCACCTATTTTGGATGCTTAATTAGGTTAGGTTAGGTGCTTAATAACTTATTAAAGATACTTCTGCCATAGATGCTTTACACTTTGGAAGCACATATGCTTTCAAATGCAGAGTCAAATAGAACTTAAGTATTTAACATAGCTTAAGTAACATTCCATGAAGGAGGACTGACCTATTTCCCCTTTCATGGATATTCTAACAGAGCAGTTCTTCTAATGAATATGAAATTTCTGCCACATACAGGGACATGTTTACACAATCCCTAGACTGAAGGAGAGCCTCTCAACTTCTCTAAATAGAATGGATGAAGCCAAATGCCCTCTCTCATTGATGACCTCCTTTCTTTAGGAAGGAGCTCCAGGACTGACCTCAGTTAAAATTTATATAGAAAAAGAACATTTCCACAACATAGCATTTCTACTCTTTCTGTTGTTGTTTGTTTGCATTTTTGTTTTCCCTCTCAGGTTTTTTTTTAACTTTCTTTCTAGATCCGATTTTTCTTGTGCAGCAAGATAACTGTATAAATATGTATACATATATAGGATTTAACATATATTTTAACATATTTAACATGTATTAGATTACCTACCTGCCATCTAGGAGAGGGGGTGGGGGAAAGGAGGGGAAAAGTTGGAACAGAAGGTTTTGCAAGGGTCAATGTTGAAAAACTACCCATGCATATGTTTTGTAAATAAAAAGCTATAATAAAAAAAAAAAAGAAAGAAAGAAAAAAGTCATTTTTGGCTCTCTATCACTACCAAGTAGTCAGGGCTATTACTGCTGGCCCAATGTCTCTCAAATAACAATGAACTGGTTACCTACTCTGATAACATATGGTCAAAACACTATTAACAAATTTTGAAGAAAACGTTTACATTATAATGAATGTATTCACATTTTTTATTCTGAATACAAACATACTGGCCTTCCCAAAATATGAGTAAAAGGTAAAAACTCAAAGGAAATATTTTCCTTTATGCATATGTGTAAATATATATATATATGAATAAATATGGTTATTAAGATCTATTCTTTGACTATTTGAGATTTTTCTGCATTTTTAAAATTTTTCTTTTTGATTTGATAAATAGAATTTAGGGTATGCAACCCAACTGTTCCCTTCTCTAAAACTCCTAAAACAAAAATGAAAAAAAAATTAAATGAAGGTTAAGTAAAAATTGAGGTTACTTCTTGGTAATGTGTGATTCAAAAGAAATAAATCTACTATTTGATAGCACATTCAAATGATATAACAAGAAAATGTTCATTAATTTAACTTAAGCTGGCCCCCTAGGATAGCTTAACAGCATGTTATTTGAGGATCCCCTCTGGAGACACTCAGAATTGATTATGTGCTAATGAATATCTACCCCTATTTCCAAAGAATGCTCTGCTCTCCCTTGCTCTTTTCCAGCTAACGTCAGCAGTAAGGTATTCCACCTCTTGTTTCTGTACCATTCACAGTCCTGGAATATAGGTTCTTCCCACCACTTCTGTAATCCTTTCCTTTCTTCAAGGTTTAGTTTAGGTATCAACTTCTCTGAAAAGCTTTTCTCACCTTTCCTCAAGCTGTGAGTATTCAGTCTCTCCTCAAATTAGCTCCCAGAGGGCAGTAGTTATTTAATTTTCCCTTATATTCCCAAAGCTTTGTACATAATAGGAATTTAATAATGTTTGCTGAATTGGAAAACTACAGAATCTACAAAATTAGGAAAGGAAAGATCAATACTAATGAGCTCTTAATCTATTATCAAGAACCATTAAGGAACAATTCTATCATAGATTGAGAGAAACAATTAGTAAATAAGGAGGGCAGATTTTATTTCAACTTAAAAAAAGTCTACAGGAACACATAGTATGCTAGGTATACTACAAAAGGTTTGGGAAGAGATACAAGGAAATCACATAATTGTGAGGATATTTAAAGATAAAACTGGTAAGAGAGCAATAAACAGATAAAAAATAGGGGGAGAGTCTATAAAGTCTACAAAAATTTCTAAAACAAACTCTTTTCCCATCAATAACAGTGAAGACACCAATTTTGAACTGAAAGAGGCAAAAATACCATAAATGTTGAAATGATCATTCATTTCTGTTGGTACAAGTCCTGGACACCCAATATATACAATGAATTTGGAATTGGAAAGGAGGAAAAAAGTGGACTAGATGGCATTTGCGAAAACTGTAAAGTGCTTTTGAGGACACAAGCTTCTCCTTGAAACAAAAATCTATCTTTTTCACATTAGTCTTCTTCTAGTAAGATTGTATAGCTGCAAATCAAAGAATACCAACGTCTCTGAAGAATTAAACTTAAGTATCACCCTGAGGTGAATAGAGAGGTAGATGATGAGTGTGAGTAGATTATCTTACCATGAAGAATTTCCTCAAGGAAGTACTATGATAAGCATAATTAGAGAGATGTAGAAAGACCTAGAAAAAATTAGAGAAATCTAGAAAATGTAAGAGGCCAATTTGAGGGCTAGATCAAAGACAGTAACATATGCTCCAGTGGTATCCACGCAAAATCAAAAGAGCGTGAGGAAACTCCAAACACAATGAAGAAACATTCCCCTATTCCCCTCCTCCCCCCCTCTATTTCCCTGGAGAAATTTATGGAAAGAAATGAACAAGAATGTTGCTATTCAGTTGTTTTCAATCACATCCAACTCTGTGACTCCATTTGGGGTTTTCTTGACATAGATACTGAAATGATTTTCTATTTTCTTCCCCAGCTCATTTTCAAATGAAGAAATTAAACAGAAGTGACTTGCCCAGGGTCATACAGCTAGTAATTGTCTGAGGCTAGATTTGAATTCAAGAAGATGAGTCTTCCTGACTCCAGGATACTAGAGATACTTAGCTACACTATGCACAAGAATATCAAAGGATAAAAAGGCTGGTTTGCAATCTGCATTAGTTGATGAAGTGCCCTTCATGATGGGAATCAGAGATCTATCAAAGACTCAAGAGTAATGCAACTTCATTATAACTAGTTTTCAAATAGCTCCTGAGATAAATATAGCCAGCAGATAATGGTATCAGTGAGAAGTGGCTATCTGCTTCCTTTTAGAGACATATTAAGATCAACTTATTTTCAGGTCATTAGGGCTAAAATGTTCAATGAGAACAAAGATTTTCACTCACTGGCAGACATATGTGAATATCCTATAGCTTTCCTGCTTTGAGGGAAAAGTAGGAGGGGTTAATAGCATTCCTTCCCCCACATCTTAATGTCCCTAATAGGACAGTACCCTAGAATTCATAACTTACTGCTCCTCCTAGAGGTCAGCAGTGGTAGAGTCTAAAAAATTTGTACAAACAGAAAATTTAACACTGTATATTAGGCTTCATAATCATAACCACGGAGAACTTTGATGATAATCATGATGACAATGACTAGATTTTTTAAAAATTGCATTAAGGTTTGCAAAGCACTTGAACATTATGATTCTGTGAGGTGGTTGCTATTTTCCTCATTTTATGAATGTAGAAATTGAGGCTAAGAAGTTAAATGACTTACCCAGAGTGACAGAGTTAATAACAATTTGATGCAAAATTTGAATTCAGGTCTTCCTGACTAAAGTCTCACATTCTATCTACAATACTACCTAGTTGTCTTTGATGGTTATATTCTGATTATTACTGGTAATAGTGATTAAAATTAATTTATCTATCTAGTAATGAGAAAAGATAATTTAACAAATCAAATGTTTATAAAGATAATAAAGTTTCAAAAGATGAGTGACTATCTTTATCCAGTGGATACAAATCAGTTATTTTAAAAAAACACCTCATTAAACTAGATACTGAAAAAAACTAATTTTAAAATCAAGTTTCCTGCTCCAGAGTTAACAATAAAGTATCTCTTCTTGTAAAGTAAGCAGTAATATAAAAACAATGAAAATCACTAAAGTAGTAATCAGTAAAGTAGTAAAGTAGTAATTTTTTACCCCACTATTTAGGGCCTCAGTCATACCAATCAAGAATATAACAAAATAATCAGTTAAATATATCATCTACTATGTACTCTTTCATTAAATGAACAATAAAAAATATATCACTTTGATCACTTCCTAAAGTTGATCAGAATAGAAGTTAGGAATTAGGAAAAGAAGCTTTTATTTATTTTATTACCTTAAATCAATAAATGTACCATGTTGATTGTATAAAATTAGGAATACTTCTCCCCACCACCCTCCTTAGACAATATAAAACCTATATAGAAATTTGAGTCACCATGAGATATATAGTTTTTAAAGCAATATAGCCATCAACAATATGTTACTGATGGGAAGATTATATGTGATTTTATTCTTTTATCTTTGCAATTTAATAGGGTACAGAAAAATTTTCACCTCCATTCTTTTCTCCTTATAGAGAGGAACTCCATAGTCTAAGTAGTGAAAAGATTCTCTTCACATAGAAAGATGAGAGCACTCCAATATAGGTCAGGGATAAGTCAAAGTTTTGGTCATAAACTCTGCTTCTTAACTGCAGATAAGACTATATTGGCTATTTTTATAAGTTTTTCCTAAATGCTAATGAGGCCCTAAGTAGGTATAATTTGGAAATACAGCCAAGTAGACCACATTTCCCTTGATATTAGGTAAAAGTTCATGGGAGGAGGAAAGACTGCTGTGTCCAGGTGGCATTTACTTTAAATAAACATCCATTTTAATTTTTGTATTTCCTTCTGAGCATCAATTTTTCAAAATTTTGGCATGTGCAACTTATTGATTAAAGCTTATATTTTCTTTATGTAGTCCAGTTTTCCTTTTCTTATAATAATTAATAAATTATATATAAAAGAACTCAATTATTCATTTTGATCATATTATCAAAGTAATATTTTTCTTTAAATATTAACTGAGTGTTCAGTACTCATGAGTACCTACCATATGGTGACAATTTTCTGGGTGTGGTGTGAGATACAAAATAAGTATACAATAACCATATTTCCTCACTCCACAATTATTCTTTACAGTAAAAAGTAAATACTGATTTTTATATAGCATTTAAGTTATTTAGATAGTATTTACACAGCAGTTAGAAAAAACACTTTAAATAAGGGGTTCTTAACCTGAGGTCTATTAAACTTTTCTACAATGTTCTAATAATCAGTTTTCAATAAAATTGATTTCCTCTGTAATCCAAATTTTCACTATGTAAAAATGTTACTCTAAGAAAGGATCCATAGGCTTTGGCACAAAACCAAAAAATGGCTAAGAACTCCTGGCCTTATATGGTTTTCACAGACATTATTTTATTAATCTTTCTGTCATTCCTGCAAATTAGGAGAAAAATAAACCAACTGTATAATAGAGAATCGAGTCAAATAGCAAATGAGTGACAAAATCAGCAAGAAAATTCTGAACCTAATACTTAGCTTAGAACAACATCAAATATGCTCATTAATTTCTACATTACCTGAAACTCATCAAAACATAAGAGACATGCTTCTTCACTAATTTCTTCAGCTATAGGAGCTATAGGATCATATGATTTGGCCATTAACCCTGGCTTCCGTTTTGGCAAACTTTGTTTAAGACGATGTATTCCTTAAATGGATAAAAAACAGAAATGAAAAGTTATATTAAAATAACTTTAAATATTATTTAAATGTTAGGGGAAAAAAAGAAGAAAATTTTATGAAAAGCATTTAAATATAATTATAATGGAGAAATGAATAATGATTTAAAGTCATACAGAATATAATTTTATTACTGAGAGGATAACATTTTAGCCTCAAAAACTAGGTCTTAGAACAATCTAAGGTCCCATAGAAATCTTGACAACAGGAAGACAAAAAACAACTTTAAATTTTCTCATACATATCCATGTTAGCTTTGTTGAAAAACAAAGTGGATGATATATGATATTAGACATTTGTGGACCAGCATACCAAATTTGGAGTCAGACCACCTGGATTTAAATCTCATCTCTGCTCTAGGAAGCCTGGAGCATGTGGTTCTAAATTTCTCTGGGCCTTATCTTTTTATCACTAAAATGAGGGGCTTAGACAGAATGTTGGCTAATGTAAGATTCAACTTTAAATCCTAGGATCCCATATGTATGCAGAAATGATGGGAATTTTTATTTTCTCTAACACATTATCTTAACTGCTTAAGTCAATCTTATGCCATACATTCATCCAACAAGCATTTTCTTTTTAATTTATTAAAGCTTTTTATTTACAAAACATATGCATAGATAATTTTTCAACACTGACCCTTGCAAAACCTTCTGTTCCAAATTTTCCCCTCCTTCCTCCCATCCCCTCCCCTAGATGGCAGATAGTCCAATACATGTTAAATATGTTAAAATATATGTTACATTCAATATATATATATATGTGTGTGTGTATATATCCATATTTATATAGTTATCTTGCTGCACAAGAAAAATCAGATCAAAAAGGAAAAAAAAAAGAAAAACTGAGAAAGAAAACAAAATGCAAGCAAACAACAACAGAGAAAGTGAAAATGCTATGTTGTGGTCCACACTCAGTATCCCCGGTTCTCTCTCTGGGCTCTCTTCATCACTGAACAAGTAGAACTGGTTTGAAATACCTTAGTATTGAAGAGAGCCAAGTTCATCAGAATTGATCATTGTATAATCTTGTTATTGTCCTGTATAATGATCTCCTGGTTCTGCTCATTTCACTTAGCATCAGTTCATGTAAGTCTCTCCAAGCCTCTCTGTATTCATCCTGCTGGTCATTTCTTACAGAACAATAATATTCCATAACATTCATATACCATAATTTATTCAGCCATTCTCCAATTGATGGGCATCCACTCAGTTTCCAGTTTCTTGCCACTATGAAAAGGGAAGTCACAAATATCTTTGCACATACAGGTCCCTTTCCCTTCTTTAAGATCTCTTGGGGTATAAGCCCAGTAGTAATACTGCTGGATCAAAAGGTATGCACAGTTTGATAACTTTTTAAGCATGTTCCAAACTGCTCTCCAGAATGGATAGATCCATACACCAACAATGTATCAGTGACCCAGCTTTCCCACATCCCCTCCAACATTGATCATTATCTTTTCCTGTCATCTTAGCCAATCTCATAAGTGTAGAGTGGTATCTCAGAGTTGTCTTAATTTGCATTTCTCTGACTAATAGTGATTTGGAACATCTTTTTCATATGACTACAAATAGTTTTAATTGCTTCATCTGAAAATTGTTCATATCCTTTGACTATTTATCAATTGGAAAATGGCTTGAACTATTATAAATTTGAGCCAATTCTCTATATATTTTAGAAATGATCCCTTTATCAGAACCTTTGAATCTAAAAACATTTTCCCAGTTTATTGCTTCCCTTCTAATCTTGTCTGCATTAGTTTTGTTTGTGCAAAAACCTTTTAATTTAATATTATCAAAATTATCTTTTTTGTGATCAATAATGATCTCTAGTTCTTTTTTGGTCACAAATTCCTTTCTCCCCAACAGATCTGAGAGGTAAACTATCCTATGTTCTTATAATTTGTTTATAATCTCATTCTTTATATCTAGATCATGAACCCATTTCAACTTTATCTTGCCAGCAAGCATTTTTTGAGACTCCATTGTGTACACATTGCTGGCCTAGATATTTGTACAAATAAAAACATCAGGGTAGCCATCTAATTGAGTAAGTCCAAACATTTAAGAAACAACACGAGAAGGCATAGTTGCAATCTGTAAACTAAAGAGTTATCTAAATATAAGGTGTCACATGTTTAAGCTATATTGGATTGCTTGTTGTCTTGAGGAGGAAGAAAGGGGAAGGAAAGGAAAGAATCTGAAACACAAAGTTTTGTAGAGGTGGATGTTGAAAACTATCTTTGTATACATTTGGCAAAATAAAATACTATTTAATTTTTTTTTAAAATAAGGTGCTAGTGATGTATATTGTGTCCCCTTTAATCTTTGAGGGTGATTCCTAATGTAAACTGTGCCCCATTTTGGGGGGAGGAGCGGGAAAGGAATCTTTAGAGGAAGGGCGCTCCTGATTCTCAAACCCTCCCCGCCTTCAGGAGGGGCTCATCCTTCCCAGACAACTCCCAGTTGTAATCTCTTTAAGTAATCTCATTCAATTGGAAATCTTGGCCTGGGGTGTAGTCAACCAAGTAGCTTAACCTGCTCTCCAGCTCCAGGCCAAGACTAACCCCATAGAATCAAGGGGTTTGTCAACCCATCTTTGCTAAATTCCTAATGAGGAGTTTGCCTACTAAGAAAGCTGTCTTCTTAGCTTACTGTCTTCTTAGTGTAAATAAATCCCCTTTTGCTTACAAACTTCAGGGGTGTGAATTCTTTTGCAAAGAATCTGTGACATTGACCAGAGATCTTTCTTACCCTCTTTCTTACCCTCTTTCTTACCCTCAATTCTTGTACCTCATCACTAGAATCATCATCCTTGGGGTAGTAGATGGTTCATACCAGCCCTGTAGTTGGATCTGTAGCTAGGAGTCTGGCTTCAGACACTCAACACTTGCTAGGTGTGTGATCTTGGGCAAGTTACTTAACCCCAGTTGCCTCTCACACACAAAAAAAGATAGAATCATCATCACTGTCTCAGGACTACACTATAATATCAATAACCAACACTGGATAAAACAAATGAGACCAAATAAAATAAGAACTTATTTGTATTTTGAGCAAGTTGAATCAAAGAATATTTAAAGCTCACAGAGATGGGGTACTCCATAATTTTTTCACTAAAGAGCTTACTTTCTTATATGTCAATCCAAATATTCACTTACTTTTGTGTACATCAAGCATGAAGCCATGAAAATGGACTCTCTTTTTCCTCTCCATTTCTACATAAGCATAAAACATGTCCATCACCATTGTCTTTCCTGTACCTTAAGGGTAAAAAAAGAAAAAAAAAAACAGAATCCACTATTAATTTAAATAGTATATGCTGATTACTGTAATGATTGTTTATTGCTTTGATCTAATGCAAGCACATTCTTTTGTACTGAATAGAACAAATCTTCATTGTTGGGAAGGAGGGTTTACTTTGTTAAACTAGTTGAAATACAAATTTGGTATTGTACCTAAAATTCAGTTTCTGTGAAATATAGGATTTGACTTAATAATGAGGTAATATAATAGGATTTGACATAATAATGAAGATAATATAACAGAATCATAGACCTAGAACTGGGGAAGCATGAGAAGCACTTAATCCAATCCCTCCTTCCTCTAACAAATGAAGAGACTGAGGATGGAATGACTTTCCTAGAATCAAAAAGGTAGTAAGGATGTGAAATGGAATTTGAGCCCATCCTCTGACTCTAATTCTTTCCATTTTAAGCATAATTGTGTTTACAGACTGACTAAAGTTACTTTGCTAGCATTTAGTGAGCTAAATATAGTAATTACATTCATCATTCAAGAAATAGGTTTTGTATTTCTATAGGTGCAAGGCATTGACAAAGACAATCTGGTAGATGCCAAGATCAGAAATAAAATTATGTAAATCAGAAATAAAATGATGTAAAAAGAAGCATATATGTTAACATTTAATAGTATATTGATGATTGGGTCACAAATGCTGAATACAAGTGAAAGCCATAGATGAAAGTTTAAGAATTCATTAAAGTATAACATGTTTTTAAAAAACTAAGTACACTATAGTCATTTATTATTTTAAAAACATTTGAGAGGCAGTAGAAGACAATAGAAATAATGCTGGATTTGAAAGTCACAGGGTTTGAATATAATCCCACATCTGACAAATTGTTCACCAACTGATAGTCAAAGGATATAAACAGACAATTTTCAGATGAAGAAATTAAAGCCATTTCTAGTCATATGAAAAAATACTCTAAATCACTATTGATTAGAGAAATGCAAATTAAGACAACTTGAAGATACCACTACACACCTCTTAGGTTAAGATGACAGGAAAAGATAATGATAAATATTGGAAGGGATGTGAGAAAACAAGGACACCCATACATTGTTGGTGAAGTTATGAATTAATCCAATCATTTTGGAGGCAGTTTGCAACTATGCCCAAAGGACAACCAAACTATGAATACCTTTTGATCCAGTAGTGTCTCCACTGGGTCTAAATCCTAAAGAGATCATAAAAAAGGGAAAAGGGCCCCCATGTGCAAAAATGTTTGTGGCAGCCCTTTTTGTAATGACAAGGAACTGGAAACTAAGTGGATGTTGGAGAATGGCTGAATAAGTATATGAATGTTATGGAATATTATTGTTCAATAAGAAATGATCAGCAGGATGATTTCAAAGAGGCTTGGAGAAATCTACATGAACTGATGCTAAGTGAAATGAGCAGAACCAGGAGATCATTGTACACGGCAACAAGATTATACGATGATCAGTTCTAATGGACGTCACTCTCATTAACAATGAGGTGATTCAGGCCAGCTCCAGAGATCTTGTGATGAAGAAAGCCATCTGCACCCAGAGAGAGGATTATAGGAACTAAATGTAGATCACAACATAACATTCTCACTCTTTTTGTTGTTGTTTGCTTGCATTTTGTTTTCTTTCTCATTTACTTTCTTTTTTTGATCTGATTTCTCTTGCACAGCAAGAGAATTGTATAAATATGTTGATACATATTGGATTTAACATATATTTTAATATGTTTAACATATATTGAATTGCTTGCCATCTAGGGGAGAAGGTGGGGAGAAGGAGGAGAAAATCTGAAACAGAAGACTATGCAATTGTCAATGTTGTCAAATTATCCATGCATATGTTTTAAAAACAAAAAGTTTTATATATTTATATATATATGTAGGTAGGTATGTATATATGTAAGTATGTATTAAAAAAAAACTACATCAGAATGTTAGCCCAAGGTGCACAAATTAAATAGGGCTTCCAGCAAAGCCAAGGCCAAAAGAATACAATTCGCCTGAAGCTGTCAGAGATACCTGTTGCTTGAGGGCTTTGGGTCTGGAGGTAGCAGAACAGCAGACTTCCCTAAAGAAAGCCAAAAGGGTAATCTGAAATCCACAAATAGAAATCTTGAAAGTGACCAGGAATAGTAGTAACCAATTCAGGTGAGACAGCATTCCCTAGCAATGATCCTGAAGACCCAATCTGCAAAAGCTCAAAGATGGGGAGTAGGGAGATAGAAGTGGAGATCAGCACAGGAAGAAGAGATTGATCCATACTGAGACTGTGCAAAGCTGACACCACTGTCTTAATGAATCAACAGAAGATGAAGCTTAAGTTCTGACACAAAGCCCCAGTTCTGAGTCTAAGGCTAGAAAGATAAGCAAATTTAATAAGATATACACCACTATAGAGTTATAATAGATCAGGAAGAGTTCTTAAACCTTTATGATGGCCTTGATCCCTCTCAGAATAATGTTTTACAATGAATAAAATAAAATATATGAATACAAAGGAAACCAAAATATAGTTATCAAAATATTAAGAAATCAAGTTCATGGACCCTTAGTTAAATAGAACTTTATAACAGAGCTCTCTCTCTATAGCACTACAATAGAGCAAGAGATATCCAAAAATCTAACCTACAGAGTAACTCTCTAATAACTCCAAGCAGAGACTCAAATAAAAAAAAAAAAAAAAAAAAGATTTTTCATAGACATGTATATCTAGAGAAAAAAAAAGGAAGCAAGTAATCAAAAAAATAAATAAATAAATAAAATCTGTGAAAGAAAATATAACTAATTTAGAACTGAAAATGTTAAACCTTACCTAAGTAAAGACACTTTGGAAATTAGAACAAACAGATATCATTAACTCCTAAAATAATAAGAAATGTTAGAACAAAATGAAACAATTGGGAAAATATAAGGTATCTGATATCAAAAACAATTGACCTGGAAAATAGTTCAAGGAGAAATAATTTAAGAAAGATTAGAATTGGGAGTCAAGTTGGCAGAGTTATAAAAAGCAGTACAATCTAACTCCTTTCCACAAAACTCCTTTAAACAGTTCTAGAAAATATACCAGGCTACATCCTGGATATACAGAATAAGGCCCAGTGAGTCACTTCTTCAGCCCAATTCAGCATATCAAAGACAGAGATCTCTAGGCACTGGGCACTAGTTAGGTCAGTAATATGCCCCTCATAGAGCACTCTAGCACCCAGAGAGATTGTGCATCAGGGTAAGAAGACATCATCAGACTAGTATCAAGGCACCATGATGGGGATAGGTGCTATCAGCTTTGTCACTCACTAGCCAGTGACCTGGGCCACAGATGGAGGATTGAAAGGAGGACCTGTACCCAGTGGTAGCAGTTTAAGCTAAGAGGCACAGTTGGTCCTTGGCTGTGTACTGAGAGAGGAGTAAGTTCAGAAGCGGGCAACAGTCGTGTGGCTTCTCACTTCCAACATCTAGCCCAGTCTGCAGAAGAATAACCAGAGCAGGAAATTCAAGACTAAAAGAGAGCCCTATAATTCTGTCACTTTGAATGAACAGAGTTTGCCAGTTGATGTTACAGGTTGAGTCCAGCAACATCTACTGTTGCACAAACCAAAACTCAAGTTGTAAACTTGCAAAGAAATAGCTTGCTCTGTATTAAGACACTTTGAGAGCACTAAAAGTTTGCATGTCCCAGTCTAGCCCTGAGATCCTAGAAGAAAATACAATTCAATACCTCAAGAAAGCAGCAACAGCCCTAAAGTTAAATCCAAAATCAGTATGTAGGCTAGAAGATTGAAAATCAAAAAGAATCCAACCATAAAGAGATATTAAGGTGGCAAAGAAATTCAAGACCCATCTAGAAGACAAGAATGACTCCAAAACACCTCCAAGCAAAGCTTCACAGATATTCACAACTTGAATATAAACTCAACTTGAATTTGTGGAAGAGAAAAAATAAGTGATTTTAAAAGATTAATATTTTTGGCTTTTTATTATTAAAGTTTTTTACTTTCAAAACATATGCATAGATAATGTTCAACATTCACCCTTGAAAAACCTTGTGTTCCAAACTGTTTTTCCCTCCCTTCCCCTTCCCCTCTCCTGTAGACAGCAAGTAATTCAATATATGTTAAACATGGGTAATTCTTCTATACATATTTCCACAATTATCATGCTGCACAAGAAAAATCAAATCAAGAAGGAAAAAAAAATGAGAAAGAAAACAAAATGCAAGTGAACAACAAAAGTTGGTATTTTAAAAAAAAAATGGAATGAGAACTATAGAAGGAAGAATTGCAAATGGAATTTACAACTTGGCACAAGAAGTACACAGCTTTGCTATGCAATAAAGTTCTCTTGCTCACATTTTGTTTCCAAAGAATTCAACATCAATAGGCACACCTAGTCACTGATAATAGTTAATTTGCTAAACTCAGTGAACATCTTCAAATTTCATCACAATATACACTTATTTATCCATCAAAATCAATGAAGAAATAGCTGTAGAAGTGAGATGATTTTTGTGTATTTTTCTAGTCTCCTCTCAATAATATGAAATAAATTTGGCACTAGGCCAGCTTATTGGATATGAAATTCCAAGCTTACAAAACTGAATGAAAACATCATTAGTAATTATATTCACATTTTAAAAGAATCCTTCATTTTTTGAAAAACCAAGCACTAAAGACTCCTTTTAAATAGTGAGTTCCTCTAATGGATTTTTAATTTATTAGATTTGTTAAAAAAATATCAACTTACAACTTTTCTGAAATACATCTATTGAATGAAGCAAGATTCACATAATTGGCTATAATAAAACGTCATTAATTCACTAGGCATAAATTTATGATAATTCCAATAGGTTATTCATTTTCATACCAAGTATAGAAAAAAAAAGTGAGACTAGAAATATCAGTTTGTAATGGAAATGGGATTTTTGGGAAAATACTTGTTTATTTAAGAAAAAAAAAGTTTTTATGCACCTGATAAACATCCAAATGGAAACTCATTGGGATGGTGTTATTAAATTCCACATAAACTCCAGTGACTCTCTATCACCTCTGGAATCATATATAAAATACCCTATTTGGCTTTTCAATTTCTTCCTTTTCTAACCCCTTCTATCTTTCCAGATACTTTCTCCTGTCTATTCCTAGAACATGACATTCCATCTTCCCTGGGCATTTTCACTGGCTGTTTCCCATGCCTGGATCTCTCTCCTCCCTCATCTCTGCCTCCTGGCTTCAAATCTCAGCTTATACCTCACATTCTGCAAGAAATGTTTAACAAGAATTCTCTTTAATCTTAGTGCTTTCCCTTTATGATTACCTCTGTTTATCGCGTAAATATCTTGTTTGTACATAATTGTTTACAATATTAACTGTGACTCCAATTAGACTGTAAGCCCCTTGAGAGCAGGGACTTTTATTTTATTTGTCTTTTTTTTTTTTTTATCCCTATTGCTTGGCACAATGCCTGACATATAGTTAGTACTTAATCAATGCTTACTGATTTAGTAATCACAAATCATTCTAGTGTATTCAATAAAGCAGTGGTTGTAGCTTAGTTATTCTCTTCCTTACCCTCATTAGTCTAAATGCATAAGGTTTTACTGTATATGTTTATTTTAGGACATACATAGTAAGTGAATTTGAAAATTTTATTAATGTAAATTATAGGATTTAGAGTAAACTATAAGTAAAGTCAGAGATCATTTGTTCTCATCCCCACCCTCTGATTGTAGGACACCTCCCGTTGGTGAAGCCATCTCAATGAGACCAGAGTTCCCGCCCACCAGGCGGTCTGGTCCCTATTTGCTCACAGCAAATCACATCGGAGAACTCAGGGCTTCAAAGGCTCTGTTTACTTATTTCCTGCCGGCAGAGTGCCACGACTCCCCCTCTTCCTGTGACCCTCACAATCATGGAACTTTTGTGCAAAGATTTGTGTAGGTGCCATTGGGGGTTACTTGATAGAGCTCTGTATAACAAAAATACCATCTCCACACTCCTTCTCTGAGTGGCTGTGCGTGGGGCCGCAGTGGGAGGAGGAAGCAGGTCCTCTGACCTAGTGCTCATTTGGGAGTCAGCAGGAGGTCAGCTAGGGACAGGATGTGAACACGTGAATAGAAGACCTTGAGCTTGCACATGGCTGTTCTCTAGTGTGCTACTGTGTATCTAAACCATCGTGCTTAGGCATCGGATGGCCAGAGATCTCTGAAGACCTCAGACAGATGTAAGCTAGGTAAAACTGGTATAAGCACTGCAAAAGACAGTGACCGGCAGGTTCTCTGAGGGCCGCGGAATTAGGAGAGACTGGCAATAGTGAAGGCAGAGCGGTACAAGGGTGTTCGCAAATGTAGTGAATGCCTCGAGTTAAGCATTTACACGTGATGACAAATTATCAGTCACCAATTTGTTGGGATCATGGAGCTATGTGTGGGTCTCATCTGTGCCTTCCCAAAAGGCTAGAAAAGCCCTTAAGCTTCATTCAACATTATTATTTTAAAGAAAAGTAAACTAAGATCCAAAAAAGATAAGAAATGCTTAAGTTAACACAGTTACTGAACGAAAGGAGAGAGATTCACATCCAGGTCCCCTAATATTCAACTCTCCTTTGATTTATAAAAGGAAAAAAAACTCAACAAATCATAAATCATACTGTAGTGACAGACTTCTTTATATGCTGATAAATAACCCATGGCCAAGTTTTCAAACTGTGAGCTATTGAAACAGTTTCTTTTGCTTTTCCATCATTACCTGCCAGATTTTGTTTAAACATTTTCTTTATGTACAAAATTACATAAAATATTGCTAGAGAGAAATACTGAACAACCAAAAATATACCCCAAAATGGACAATAAAAGAAACAAGATTAATAAAGTCCTATGCCATGAAACTATAAACACCATTTGGAAGGCAGTACAAATAACAGCTCACATTCAATTTCTCAAGTATCCCTTTGAATTTTAAGTATCTCTTTTTTCCAAAATTGATAATTCAGGAGTTCTGACCCCCATTTTGGCAAACAAATGCTGTGTGATCATTCTTTAAATTAAGATGCTCTATAAATTGTTGCATCTTCTTTTTTATCCTTTCTTCTTCTAAAGCATTATTTTATGCTAACAGAAACCAGAGAATAGCTTATTATCAGTCCAAAGAACAAAGATAAGTATCATAGAAGGCAACAGAAAAATACATGGTGGGTATAAGAAAATTGCAACACATATCTAAGAACTTACAAAAGAAGAACAGGATTAAAGGATGTCATCAAGGAATTGTTTGACAGAAAGAGAAAATGGGCTACTCATATGGTGAGATTGAGGAGTGACAGATATAGATGGCTACAATGCTCCACTGAAACCTGCAAGGTATTAGGAAAAAGGAATAAAGGTCTCCTAGACACTGTGTAAATATTGACAATGAACTTTTGGGAAAGCACAGATGAGAGCCACACATAATGAACAGAATGGATGTATTATGTTCTCCATCATTTGAATCAATGAGATCACAGACCCATTTGATCATGTGAAAAAAATAATTCTTTTTTCTACCTGATTTTTTTTTGGAGGGTGAAGCAATTGGGGTTAACTGACTGGGGTCACCAGCTAGTAAGTATTAAGTATTTGAAGCCAAATCTGAACTCAGGTCCTCCTGACTTCAAGGCTGGTCCTCTATTCCCTGCACCATTTTTATTCTTCTAAACAAATTACAGAGATATAAGTGTAAAATATTAAATGTATATTAGTTAAGGAGTAATAATAATGGTAGTAATGATTAGCATTTACTAATCTCTTAAGGTTATATATATACAAATATATACATATGCCATTTAGTTATGAAACAAATGTTATAGAATGTCAGCTGGTAGTTCAACTTGTAACTGATCAATAATCACCTCAACACTATAGTCAAGAAATCATCATCTTCAGTGCAATGAGCAAACCTGATTCAGAGCACTGATGATGAAGTATGTTACCTACCTCTGGACAGGAAAGATATAAAGTCAAGAAGTAGATATGGCCAATGTGGGGATTTTTTTTTTTTCTTGACTATGTACATTATTTGTTACAAGGACTTTTTTTTTTCTTTCAATGAAGGACGACAGAGTAGAAGAGGATAATGAAAGAGCTGCTGAAATAAAAAGGAAAAGATTATCAAAAGAACAGAAGAATGGCCAGGAGGAAACAGACAAGTAGGACAACTTTGAAAGTTGAATGACTTACACACTTAAAATGAAAAAGAAAGGTATGTAACAGATTTGCAATTCATAAAATCCTCTTTTTTCTTATTCTGTCTATTTATGTATTCATTTATTAAGTTAAGTTCAGAATAAAAAGAATAATTTTTTTTTAATGGTCATCTAACCTTCTCTTGAAGGTCACCATTTGGGGGGTTTAGGAATACAGGAGTCCTTAGAGGCCATCTAATCCAATTCTTTCATTTAGCAAAAGAAGAATTTTGGAAATAGATAAGGGAAAGTAGCCCAAGGTCATGCTGAGTCCAAAGGCATCTCATTACACTTTTGAATAGTTGTAATCATTAATAAATTCTGATTAACATGAAGCCTAAATCTGTTTCTCTGAAACTCTACCCACTGTTCTTCTTCTAACCACAATTCTCAAGTACTGACTAACATTTTAAAATGTTAACAGACCATAAAACTTTGCATATCCTTTAATCTATCAAAATCATTAGTAGGTCTGTATCCTAAAAAAATAAAAGAAAAAGGACAATAACCTATATGTACAAAAAATGTATATTTTTTTGTGATGGCAAAGAATTGGAAACTTAAGTGTAGGCTAAACAAGTTGTGAAATATGATTATAATGGAATACTATTGTGTTATAAGAAATGACAAGCAAGATGCTTTCAGAAAAATCTGGCAAGACTTATATCAACTGTAAGATGACAGGAAAAAATAATGATGAATGTTGGAGGGGATGCGGGAAAACGGGGACACTGATGCATTGTTGGTGGAGTTGTGAACGAATCCAACCATTCTGGAAAGCAATCTGGAATTATGCCCAAAAAGTTATCAAACTGTGCATACCCTTTGATCCAGCAGTGTTTCTATTGGGCTTATACCCCAAAGAGATACTAAAAAAAGGAAAGGGATCTGTATGTGCCAAAATGTTTGTGGCAGCCCTGTTTGTAGTGGCTAGAAACTGGAAAATGAATGGATGCCCATCAATTGGAGAATGGCTGGGTAAATTGTGGTATATGAATGTTATGGAATATTATTGTTCTGTAAGAAATGACCAACAGGATGAATACAGAGAGGCTTGGAGAGACCTATATGGACTGATGCTAAGTGAGATGAGCAGAACCAGGAGATCATTATACACTTCGACAACGATACTGTATGAGGATGTATTCTGATGGAAGTGGATTTCTATGACAAAGAGACCTAACTGAGTTCCAATGGGTAAATGTTGGACAGAAACAGCTACACCCAAAGAAGGAACACTGGGAAACGAATGTGAACTATTTGCATTTTTGATTTTCTTCCCGAGTTATTTTTACTTCTGAATCCAATTCTCCCTGTGCAACAGGAGAACTGTTTGGTTCTGCAAATATGTATTATATCTAGGATATACTGCAACATATTTAACATATATAGGACTGCTTGCCATCTTGGAGGGGGGGGGTGTAGGGAGGGAGGGGAAAAAAACGAAACATAAGCGAGTACAAGGGATAATGTTGTAAAAAATTACCCTGGCATGGATTCTGTCAATACAAAGTTATTATTAAATAAAATAAAATTAAAAAAAAAAAGACTTATATCAACTGATATAAAGTAAAGTGATAGGAACCAAAAAAAATCATACACAGTAACAACAATATTGTACAATGATGAACTATGAATGACTTAGCTATTCTCAACAATACAATGATCCAAGACAATCCTAAAAGACTTATGATGAAAAATGTTATTTGTAATGGGCTGAGGCTTGAGTTGATGCACTGAGGTCCCAAGCACATGAGGCTAAATAGTCATTGGACCATACTCTATTAATATATATGCT
Source organism: Antechinus flavipes (assembly GCF_016432865.1). NCBI lineage: Eukaryota > Metazoa > Chordata > Mammalia > Dasyuromorphia > Dasyuridae > Antechinus > Antechinus flavipes. The sequence goes on along the minus strand of NC_067401.1, from coordinate 285,744,067 downwards.
TGGAGAAAGAATGGCCCCCGCCCACTCTTTGTGTAAGTCCTGATGTGTTGTATAGGAAATGACAATTTTGGTGGGTGGAGGCAGGGGAGTGGAAAAGGAAGGGGAAGGAGAGACTGCTTGCATTGCCATTGCGACCGCTTTTCAGCTCAGATCTCTCTCTGTTAGCTGGCTTCCCGTCGCAGCTGCCCATATTGCTATTGCAATCTTTCTTGTCCATATTGCTATCGCAATCCTTATTCACCTCTTCACTTCAATAAAGATTGAAGATTTTTCCCTTAACCTGAATTCCTGACTCCAGCTGATTTTAAATATGCGGTCATTACAGTTATTCATCTTCAGAGAAAGAATTGATGAAGTCTGAAATTAGATCAAAACATATTTTTTAAAAAAAACCCTTTATTTTCCTTGAGCTTTTTTTTTTTTTGATCTGTGTTTTCTTTTGCAACACCGTTAATGTGGAAATGTTTTGCATGACTTCACATGTGTAATCTATATCAAATTGCTAGTCTCCTCAAGGTGAGGAAGGGAGTCAGAGATAAAGAGAATCTAGAACTCAACAGTTTAAAAAACAAAATGTTTTAAATTTTTTTTTCACATGTAATTGAGAGGGAAAAAAAAGTTCTTTATATATGTTTTCCTAACAAGTTTATCCCTCAACTATTTGTAATAGCTGCTAACTTCACTCTTCTAACCCTACTCACATTGGTAGGTGAAATAACTAGAAGGCAGAAATGACTATTTTCCCCTTAAGATTGTAAAGGCAATGCTTAAGAGTTGAGGTTACCAATCATGAAACCCTCACTGTTCATGAAACAAACTGGTATACTGGCTATTAATTCTCAATTAGCTAGCCAGAGTAAATTGGCTTTTAGAAAAAAAAAAAAAAAGGTGTTTACTAATGTGATACTGTAATAACAGTCAGTACGAAAAATTTGCCCTCAAAAGTCTGAGGCATTCTTTCCCACAACCCACAGAATCTAAGAGAGAATGGGCTCAAGTGTATATGTGGCAAAGAAAAAGAGATAAGAAATGGTTCATAATGGAATGGAAGTCCCTTAATCCACTAACAGAGCCAAAGGACTCTAGGATATCTCTTTGATGGGCTTCAAAGTGTTGAGCATCAGTGCCTTCTTTAAGTCCTTGAAATCACCTACTTGGATACCTCAGAGATCCTATTGCCTAAAACTGCTTTTGCCTAGTATGTCTGGTATTTCTCTGGTATTTAAAAAAAGTGGTTATCTAGCCTTTGCTTGAAGATATCCATTGAGGGGAAACAACTAGGATCACAGGATCAAAAATTTAGAGATAGGGTACACCTTGGAGACCATCTAGTCTCTATTTTACAAATGAAGAATCTGAAGACAGGACTTAACCCAAGGTCATGCTGTCTCTCAAGGCAGCTTCAGCTTCTGGCTAGTAGTTCATTTGTTACTTTTCCATTCTCTCTAATGGCTTGGTCAATGGGAGTACAAGTGACACTTCTTGCAGCCTCACCCTCTGTCCCCCAATTCCCATTTGATGGTAGAGAGGTAAAAGTGGGATTCTTTATGATGCTCCCAGAGATTAACTATCTCCCTTCTCTGATACAGAAAAGTCAAAGATGTGGCTAATTCTTTCAATCTATACCAATATATTTTCTATGTAACATCATCTGATTTCAACCAATGACTTGAAATTCTTCACTCCTCTGAAATGATTAAGGACTTGTCAGTGCCGAGTTCAGATTGATTGACTGATTCTGTAACTCATTTAAAGAGGTATTCTCATCTGATAAAGGTATTATTAGGGCATAGAGCATCTTGTTAGTGCCATTAATTAGAGGAAGAGAAGGAAAAAGGAAACAAATTTTTATTAAATATCTACTATGAGCCAGGCACTGTACTAAGTACTCTACAAATATTATTACATTTCATTCTTTTATATACATAACAGTCTTTCAGATACAACTATCTTAGCCCCCTAAATCTTCTCTTCTATACACACTCATATTTTAAGGGTAACATCTTCATATGGCATAATCATAAATCTTTTTACTATCTCTTGTTCAATTCTGGATCCTCTATAGCTAAAAGGTAGCACTCAGAACCAAACCCAACACTCACATTAAGCTCTCTTCATGATATCATTTCTAACACCATTCTCAACCTATGTGACTCTCTTCCATGGCCTTCCACAACTATACCACAGAAGAGAGAACCCAAATCTTAAGCATGTACTCTGGAGTCCTCTTGACATTGCATGGATAAAAATTAGAAATAATCTTCATATTTGACTTCCATATTCATTAAGAATCCAGAACTATCTGATAAAGTTGTGAAGTATTTGATGTTTTTTCCCCCTATAGGATCTTTCTATCTAACTTACAACTGAAACCTTCCATACAGAATGTGAATTCCCCCCAAAAAATGTGAGCTCCTTTAGAGCAGGGACTGTTTTATTTTTCTATTTTTATTTCCAAAGCCTAGCATAGTATTTTGCACACAATAAAGGCTAAACAAATGCTTTCTTCATTCATTTAACAAAGTCTTTCAGAAAGTGCATTTTCTATGCTTTTTTTCATTGAAATAAAAATACAGAAAAAACTCTATGAATCTTTAATCATATTCTAGGTTCGGAACTTTAATTGCAGAAAGCTATAGAATACCACCAGCCATTCATTAAATGCCTCAGTGTAATAATCAAAAAAATTAAATAGATATGTCTTCCACACTTATTACTATTTTACAATGCATATAAATGTTCTTGATTAATAAAATTTAATTCTTTTTAAAAGTGTTACATTAATAATAGTACTTGTTATCCTGTAATCTTAATCAATAGATTTATTAGCACAGTTACTTTTATGTGGAAATTCATCTCCAAAAAATTATGTCAAAAGGAGAATTTCATATTCAAAAAGATTTGGGGAATAACTGATGGAATCCAACTATCTCATTTTATAAGTGAAGAAAAAGAGAGTCGGGTGGCTAAAGGGAGTTGCCCAACTATTAGGGAGCATAGCCATACCAAGACCATCCAAGTCACCCAGCTTTCAGTGCATTGCTCTTTTCCACAGAACCATAAGGAGCCCAGAATGTAATTTCTCCTTTTACTAGTTTGCTTAGAGTCAGCCCTTCACATCTACTACTGAGAAGGAAAAAATAAAAAATGGCTGCGTGAAGAAATAGCTCCAGATTGCCCCCTAGTGTTGTCCAGATTTGCTTTACTCTTACAGAGAAAGGGGAAATGTGCCAAGGGCCTTGATTCTATTTCAGTCTCCAAGCCAACAGCTGGGGTTTCAATCCTAAGGCTACCTTTCAACTGGTGAAGTCATTCTCCCAGTGACTACAAGGAAGGGGCCAGACTGAACATGGATGCAAAGGGAAAAAAGACCTGATGGATAAGTTTCACTTTCCTTAGCCTCCAAGTCCCCGGAAACAATCAACATCTCCACAAGCACCTAGGCTTGCTGGCAGAGCCAAAGAAAAAAATCTTATGTAAATGAGCTACAGGGAAAGGATGAGGCCAGAGCAGGGATGGCAAGCAGGGAAAAGCTGCCATTTTAGTTATAGCATTAGGCTCTCGTTTTAAATGTACTAAATTGACTTTGTTTTTTGTTTTTTAAATTACGTATTTAGTTCCTAGATGGAGCTATAATGATGTCATTAATTAATGTATCAACTTTCTCATAGAGTTCACTGGAATTTAAAGAGATTCTCTAATTAATCCCCCCCTTCCCCCAACACTTCTCTGAAGAGAGATGGACTGATGATCAGCTTCAAGATGAGGGGTGGGGGTGGGCAGCAGAGAGGCAGGAAATATAAGCAGACTAGTTTCATTCAATTATCAATCTCACTGAAATATGCTGTAAAGTGACATGCCACTAAAAAAACTCAGGGATTGGAAGTATAATTCTGAGAAAAAGAACATGGTGATTACTATGTAAGAGAAACTGATACTTGGTGATATTTACAGGTATGTAAATTAAGTTAGCTTAGATATAGGATGAAAATGGAAAGCAAATTTATAGTTTTTGTAATATCCTCATCAATATTAACATTTCTATAGTATTTTAAGATTTGCAACAAATTTTACATTTATTATCTTATTTGATCCTTGGAACACTGCCACAAGGCAGAGACCATTATTCTCCATTTTAAATAAGGGAAAACTGAAGGTCTCAACATTGCCAGGGGTCACACAATTAGCACTTTTCTGGGGCAGGGTAACAGCTCTGGCCTTCCTCAATCCAGTTCTCTCCACTAATCCACCATCTCAAAGGAGTTCTTACAATCAAAATCTTTGGCACTTTCAAAAGAGTCAACATTGGACATGAATTTTATCAGTCAAAATAACATTAAAAACAACACATTACCTTCTGCTTAACCACCTTTTCCATCCAACTTGCACCAAAATCTTTGTGTTGTCTTTTTCCATTAGAATGGAAAGTACTGGACTGCTAGATGGCTCAGTGGATAAAGAACCAGTCCTGAAGTCAGGAAGACCTGAGTTTAAATCTGGTCTCAGACAGCGTCCTAGCTGTGTGACCCTGGGCAAGTCACTTAACCCCAATTGCCTCAGCAAAAAAAAAAAAAAAAAAGGAAGGTCCTTGAAAGCAAGGGTTGTCTTGTTTTACCATTTGTCTCCCCAGCACTTAGCATAGTGCTCTATACATAGAAAATACTTAATCTGTGTTTTGTCATTGATTCATGTATTGAACATGTCGCTTACAATAATTGTGAGATGTATTGCAAGTGTTTTTATCTCTGTTTTACAAATGAGAAAACTGAGGCTCAGATATGACTTGCTCCTGGGGTTACATAATTATGATAAGGAGGGAACAGGATTTTAAGCTAGTTCTCTTGAATTCAAGAATGATGCTTTTTCCACTACACCACACTACCCTTATTGCTTACTTATACATTTAATGTAAGCAATTTTGCTGATAGAGACTATTTTTATGGGCATTTTGCTCATAATGAAGTAACAATAGACAGTGTCCTATCTTTGTGCCCCAAATGAAATCATAATAATGACATTTAAAATATCACTTTATATTTACTACTGACATTGTGTGAACAGGTAACACTGATCAAGATTGTAACCTCCCTTTCTTTTCCAAGAAACTATCTTCTGATCTCATTGACAAAATGCATGGAACAACTTCATCTTTTTAATCCTTTTCTAATTTTGTATGATAGTTAGATTACTGCTTAATTATCGCCAATTTCTGGTATTGGCATACATCTTACCCATGCGAAGAGAGAATAATTGTTTTAAAATAGAAATAATAACTCACATTGATATAGTTATTTAAAGTTGATAAATTACATTTCTTCTATATATCCTGTAAAGAACATAGCAAATGATGGGGAAACTGAGTCTCAGAGAAATCAAGTAACTTGCCTGGGCATCCAGCACTAAATGCTAATCTCCCAAACCAAATGCTAGCAACTTTACAAATGTTTAAAAAAAATAGACAAATATCTAAGTTCTCATTTCCTTTGGACTTTTTGCAAAAGTAGAAACAGTTCTCTGCTAACCATCTCTATTTATGATGACAATAATAGGAGAAAATATATATTAGTTTTATCAGTGATTGAATAGGAAAGTCATGTACAAGAATCACGCTTTCTTGAGTAGCAAAGAATCACACAATAGCTCACTGCAGGGCTGAATATGTAAGAGATATTCCAAAGCCTACACATACCCAAACTGATTGAGTTAACTACTTAATGTAATTGCTTTCTATCATCCAGATGAGAAGTAGTTACAACCAAAGATTCAGGTGAAAATATTTATATGTATACCCTATCCTCAATGAACCTAGAATGGTGACAGTTTATGCTACCAGCATTTACTTATAAAACTTAAAGTATTTTCAAACCACCAAAATGATTTCAAGGAGAGATTTTGACAATATGCTTCTGTAAATCAAAGGATCTGCTTATATCATTAGCTAAATCACTAGATCTAAGATAGAAGGTGTTTTTTAAAGATACTAAGTAGAGGAAGAGAAAAGAAAAACTATATAGCTTTATGTTTAAATTAATCTGACATTTATTCAACACTCCTTTTCTTTCCCTTTTTCTTTCCCTTTCCAGGGATAAAGTCATCATGATATAAATGGATATTTCATTGAATTTGGAAGCAGGATTCCAGGTAAAAATGTGCTCTGCTGCTTATTTTCTGTTTGTGTAACCTTAAAAAACCTCCCTAGGGAAATGGATAGAGCACTGGCCCTGAAGTCAGGAGGACCTGAGTTCAAATCTGATCTCAGACACTTTTACTAGCTATGTGTACTACTAAGGAGAGGGAGAGAAAAGAAAAACTATATAAACTATATAAACAAGAAGACAAGAATGTTAGTAAAGTGCAAAAAAAGAGACCATTGTTAGCTGATCAGATGACAGTTGGATGGGAAAAGCTTGATAGTGAATAACCCTTCAATTGCCCAGAGCCAGTGAACCAAGGAAGCAAGAGACTATTTCAGAAATGTTCCTGTAACAGAGAGATCAGGGAAACATTATTACTCAAGTATTTATTGGATTTGTAGTCCAGTAAGACATAAAGAAACTAAAAAGAACCTTGATTCCTCAGGGACCAAGGGAACTAAGAGAAGATTTTTAACTTAGTATCAGGCATCACTTGATCAGTAAGTTAGGTCAATATAATTTCAGCATTGAGTGTGAAAATTTAATTAATTTCCCAGTATATACTTTGTCCTTGTCAAGAGGTCCGTATACTATATATAGCAAAATTATTTTTGACTTTAAATGGCTAATTGAATATATGTTGCACAGAAAAATACTAAAGAGAAGGGATATCAAAAAAATAAGTATTGGGGAAAAGACTTTCCCATTATCATCATCATTCATTCTGCATGACAGTAAAATATATTTTTGTAATTTTGTTAGCTTTATTCTAAATTTCGCACCAAATAAAATGAACACTTCCACATACACAGAAAAAGGTTTATATATGAAATTATAAATCTATTACATAAACATAAAAACTGTAAATCTATTATATCTGTAACATAAAATGTATAATCAATTCAACATATAATTTCCAAGGCTATTCTGCTATCTGTTTCCTTCTGATCTTCCTTAGGTTTTTGTCTGTTAATTTTTTTCCTTTTCCATACAATTTAGCTTCAATATTTTTTCAATCAACAAGTATTTATTTTTTTTTCTGCCTCTTCACCATTTCACTAAAAAAAAAAAAAAAAAAAATCACCATGTAACAATCAAGCAAAACAAATTGCCACGTTGATATATCCAAAGATGTGTACCTCATTCTGCACAATCACTTCTTTGTTAGGAGATGGTTATCATGCTTTATCATGAGTCTTCTGGAATTGTTATTGGTCACTCTATTGATCAGAGTATTCAAGTATTTCAAAAGTGTTCATTTTTACATTGTTGATGCACTAGTATAAACTATTCTGGTTCTGCTCACTTCATTCTGTATAGGTTTATATAAGTCTTCCCAAGTTTCTTTAAAACCATCTTTTTTTTTCTTTTCACATTTATTACAGCACAATAGTATTCGATTTTATTTATATACCATAATTTGTTCAATCATTCACAAATTGAATATCCCTGCCCCCAAGTTTCTGATTCCTTGCCACAATAAAAAAGAGCTACTCTAAGTATTTTTCTACCTAAAGAACTTTTTCCTCTTTTTTTTTGATTTTGTGGGATCAATGGCATTTCTGAGTATGCAAGATTTAGTAAGTTTTGGAGCACAGTTCCCTCCAAAATAGATGGATCAAATTCAGAGCTCCACCAACAAAGCATCATTATGTCTCTTTTTCTACAATTTCTCCAACAATTGTCATTTTCTTTTTTTTGTTAATTCTTGTCAACCCGACAGAAATGGGGTAGAGCTTCAGTCTTAATTTGTGTTCCTCTAATTATTAACCACTTGGAACATTTTTTTTTTTCATATAGCAATAGTTTATTTTTCCCCCCAAGAACTTTGTTTTTATCTTTTGACTATTTATCAGTTGAGGAATGGGTTATACCTATAAATATGAATCAGATCCTTATATATCTTAGAAATAAGACCTTTATAAGAAGACATTGCTATAAAGATTCTCCCTACCCCCACCCAGTTTTCTGTTTCTTTTTAAATCTTAGCTGCATTGGATTGATTTGTATAAAAACTTAATAATTTTATGTAATCAAAACTGTCCATTTTATCTTCTGTAATTCTGTCTATCTCTTATTTGGTCAATATCACTTAGCCTACTATACCATCTGAAAGACAGTTTCTTATTTCTCTAATTTGTTTATGATATTCATTATAAGCTTCTTCATGTACAGTTGAAATATCAATCTATACACAATTTCTGCCAGATCACTACTCAGTTTTCCTAGAAATTTTTGTCAAACAAGTTTTTACCCAATTAAATGAGATTTGGGGATTTCTAAAACATTTGGTTTCTATGCTCACTTCTTCAGTATGTTGTGAATCTAATTTGTTCTAGTGATCAAGTTCAATGTTTTTTTAGTCAATAGTAAGTTATTTTTATGATTACTGCTTTATAATGGTTTGAGATCTCCTATTGCAAGGTTTCCTTCATGCCCATTTTTTTTCTTCATTATTTTCCTTGAGATACTTAACCTTTTGTTCCAAAAGAATATTTTTTTCAGTAATATTTCTCCAATTATTTAGCTATTTCCTTAAAAGAATTTATATTTACATTCATATAGTTTCTGTGTATATCTTGGTAGGTACAGTATTTTATATCTTTTTAATATTATCTTAAATAGAATTTCTCTAACTCTTCTGGTTTTGGTGGTTAATATACAGAAATGCTCATGAGCTGTGCAGAGTGATTTATATCCTGCTATTTTGCTGAATTTATTGCTTCAATAAATTTGTTGATGAACTCTCCCAGGGCTCTTTTACATAAGCTACCAAATCATCTTCAAAAAATTATAATTTTGTTTCTTCTTTGCCTTTGCTTATTCTTTCCATTTCTTTTTCTTGTCATCACTATAGTTAATATATTAAACACTATATCAAATAGTAGTAGTAGTAGTAGTAACAAGCAACAAGTAATAATCTTGTTTGCTTTACTGATTTTACTGGAAAAGACTTTAGTTTATTCCCATTACAATAATGTTAGTTCTTAAATTTAAATATATATTATTAATCTTGTTGAGGAAGGACCATTTATGCTTATATTTTTACCATTTTTAACAGAAATAAACTGTAATTTGTTAAAAGCTTTTTTCTGCATACACTGATATGTTTATTTTAAAATTTCTTATCTGATGAGTGATTATTAACATCTTTTTATTATCATAATTGATGTTATTTTGTTGTTATTAACTTCCATTTGGTTCATTCTAATTTTTAAGTTATCTATTACTTGAGTAAGATTGTGTATTTCTTCTGCTAAACTGTTGGTTCTCCTTCAAATCTTTTTTCCATAGCTCTCATTTATTTTTCAAATTTTTCCTTTAATCTTATTTAATTTATAATATGATTGTAATTCTGTTCATCTCTTCCAAGAATTCTTGTTGATCCTGTGGCCAACCTGTGTTTTGCTCTGACGCTTTGTAGGTATTTTGGAATTGTTCTCCTCTTGAGTGTTCCTAGAGCCATAATATCTCTTTATAATGGAAGCTTTTTTGCTCTGTTTTAATGTGTATAAATTGATTTTTCTATCCTTATTTCCTGGATTGCAACTTTGTATTAGATTGGGTCTGTGAGGTTCTATAGGGAATTTTGTGGACTTATATATTGCCAATATGTATTATCTGGAATTCTGCTATTTTAGCTAAACACTGAATGCTGGGCTTTTTAAGGATCACAGGTATAATTCTGACCAAGTAGCTGTAATTTTTCCATAAACCCTAAGCATTATGATCTAGAATATACTCTGAGTTTTGCCCTCCTGGACTTTCCAGGTTCCAAACTCCATAGTTTGGGTCTAAGTAACAAACTGAGTAATGCACCAGTAAAAAGCAAGTTTAGAACAACAGAACTATGGAGCTTTCCTGATTTGAGTCCCAGGACTAAATCTGAGATTCTGCTCTGACATCAGGAAGAAAGGAATATCAGCTGTAGCAGTGGCATCCATCCCTGGATCATAGGACGTGTTCAATCCAGTGACTCTTTGGGAGTGTCTCAATATGCTTTTCAGAAGGGCGAGACCAACTTGAAGGTCTATCAACAGCACACTAATGTAAGCCTGCCCACTCCCCTCAATAACTGTTTTTGTTTTTTGTCATCTTCCTCAGTATTAAAGGAGAGAGGTGGGATCTCAGAGTTGTTTTCATTTGTCTCTTAGTGATTCGGAGTGATGGTAAAAGATTAAAGTTAACATTGGTGGAATACCATAGCCTTTGCCCTGGATCACATAAATTTATACATATTTAATTGAATCTCCTTGCACTTACCTACATCTCCATAGATATAGAGGCCTTTTGGAGGTTTTCTCTTTGCAAAAACCTGCAAATTAAGAACAAAATTTTAAATCTCTAATCCTGTAATTAAAGTTTAGATGATTACATAATAATATAAAAATGTCTTTAACCATGATGAATACAAGATTAAGTATAGTATTATATTCAAAAAATTTTAAAAATTAGAAGGGTCAAGATGGCATAGTAGATAGAAAATTAGACACAAAAACAGTAAGATCTGAATTCAAATCTGATCTCTAACATTTACTAGCTGTGTAACTCTGAGAAAGTCCCTTAACCTCTGCCTGCCTCAGTATCCAAAACTAGTAAGAGCCCCTATCTCCCAAGATTGCTGAGAGGATAAAATGAGATAATACTTGTAAAGCACTCTGCAAACCTTAAAGCACTAAATAAATGCTAGGTGGTTTTTTTTTTTTTGTTGTTTTTTTTTTTGTATTTTGTGTTATTGCTATTATAAAAAGTTGGCAAATAAAATAGCCCAAAATACATGTTGATGAAATTGCTCTGTTCTCTAATATTGTAATTTCCCTCCCTCCTTTTAGTGTTTAATACCAAAATTCCAATTGACAACATTACAACAAGCACATATCAAACATTTTCTATAGGCCAGGCACTTTCCCTAAAATTATCTTTAATGCTGACATAAATAAAGCATTTATTAATCTTAAGTACAAATTATGTTAATCATGGATACAATAAAGGTATCAGTTTTTATCTATATATGTGTAATTATAGGGCAAAAAAGTTGAGTTTTTCTAAGAAGAAATGTCAGCCAATTACTCTTTGTGAAGCTTGGAGATTACCATCCCCAACTGCCTAGAGTTATTTACTTTATGTATTAAGCTATTCCTTCTGGAATAGATCTAGGATAGAGATGATCTAGGATAAAAAAAAGTCTGTACAGAAGAACTTCTCTAGAGAAGTCTCTTTTTTTTAAATCAAGACAAAAACAAATAACACTTCACATTTCCAGAGATATTCATCTGGGCTAGTCCAGCCATCTCAAGCATAACCAAGAACTAGAAAGCTATTAATTTACAAAGAAGCAGTCAAAGCAGATGTCAAAACTCCATATATACTAGTGCTAATGCAGTTTACTCATGGGAGACATTTTCATCAGGTATTAATTCAGAATTCTCTATCTTTCCTTTACCCATAATTCTAAAAAGCTTGGTGATATGGTTTCTTTAGCAGTAAATTAAAAATAGTAAACAGTAAATTAGAAATTGAGAGTATACAAGTGGTAGAAATAATAGCAGAAGTGACAAGTTTATCTGGCAGTAAAAAACTACAAAAAGCAGACCCATCAAAAAATATAGTAATACACGACCAATTAGTATAAAAACAAATAGTTCTGTATAATTCAATAACTTCTGACATCACTGAATTATAATTAAATGATATTTTTAATAATCTGAATCACAAAAAAGATCAAGTTACACAAACTCTAAGTTGGCCCTCTCTAGGTTAAAAATTATAAGGATCATCTTTTTCCTAATGATATCAGAATTAAAAAAAAAAAAAAAACCCTTACATTTATATAGCATTTTAAGGCTTGTTTTAGGTAATTTCATAATTTACCTTATTTGATTCTCACAAATAGCCTTGCCTAAGCATCATAAGTATTAGTATTCCAGTCTTATAGATGAGGAAACTGAGGCTCAGGAAATATTAAATGATTTGCCCTTTGTCATACAGTTACTATGTGTCAGATTCAGGGTTCAAACCTAAGTATTTCCTGGCTCCCAGTTGAGCCCTTTTCCCATTATAACATAATGCTAAATGGTGTGCTATGAGAGTAAAAAGTGAACTCCTAAATCTTGAATTAATTCAATTCAACAAGATTTATTAGGCACATGAGCCAGACATAAATGGTTATTTGAATTGTTTTCCATACCAAGAAAATATTTTTTTAAATATTTTTTTTTTTTAAATTAAGTGACTTTCTCCTTCTATATGTAATCTCTTCCTTCCCCCTCTTCCCTCTCCCCCCAGTTTTAGCATTATGGCATTAAGCCCAAATCATAAACATAAACTGAGCAGAGGGATTCAATAAGTACTAAACACATAAATGAAGGAAAAGCATTAAGGTGAGATATGGAACAAATGTTATTTCAGCCTTCAGCTCTAGCATGATAGATTGTGGATGCGATGGATCAGGCAATGGAAGTCTTAGGTGCAAATCAGGCACTTACTAGCCATGTCATGCTAGGCAAGTCACTTAATCTCTCTGTGCCTCAGTTTCTTCATTCATAGAATGCAAGGGAGTGACCTCAATGGATACTAAGATATTTCCAACACGTGGCCCTCTTCAACAATGAGATGAACCAAATCAGTTCCAATGGAGCAGTAATGAATTGAATCAGCTACATCCAGCAAAAGAACTCTGGGAGATGACTATGAACCACTTACATAGAATTCCCAATTCCTCTATTTTTGTCCGCCTGCATTTTTGATTTCCTTTACAGGCTAATTGTATACTACTTCAAAGTCCAATTCTTTTTGTACATCAAAATAACAGTATGGACATATATACATATATTGTATTTAATTTATACTTTAACATATTTAACATGTATTGATCATCCTGCCATCTGGGGGAGGGGGTGGGGAGAAAGAGGGGAAAAATTGGAACAAAAGGTTTTGCAATTGTCAATGCTGAAAAATTACCCATGCATATATCTTATAAATAAAAAGCTATAATAAAAAAAAAAAAAAGATATCTTCCAACTCTAAATCTATGATCTAATGATGCAGTACAGCTGATACAGGTACTATTTGGAAAAGAAGGAATATTTGAAAACTTTTCCAGAGTAGGCCTTCAATCAAACTTTATCCAAAATTAACTCTGGAAAATGTACTGAAGGAATGACAACTTCAGTCGGCCTTAGTGCTGAAAAGCCTTTCTTTGGTGCCTTAGATCAGAAGTAACTTGAATAATGAGTCTGGAGAAGAAGAGAATGGAATACTATTTATCATGAACTTTACAACATTTAGCATTCTTGCTGAGCAATCTTGAAACACTGTTTATTTAGAGATCTAGCTCTTGTTTTTTTGTTTGTTTGTCTGTTTTACAAATCCATGGACTTCTTCCAACTTACTTTACAAAGGTCATTCTCTCTCTGTTCCTCTTTGCTCTCTTCAAAATTTTACACCTATTCCATGTTTCCCCTCTACCTCACTACCATTTGCATTCAGATGTGACTACTTTGTTTGTTGCTTGTTTCTGCCAGTTAGATAGCCTTCCTTTATTTCTTTGTACCACTGACTCTCTATACATTTTCAAATCTCAAAAAAAAAAATCTTTACTTTCTTACCAAACCTGTAAATTTTTTTCATGTTATTGTTTTATTATAATTTCTTCAATACACTGTATAATTGATTTATTTCCAAAGTTCCCAGGATTTAAGTGATTTAAAAACACCTTCAAATAGAAAAATTTCTTTATCAAATCTAATATTATTTAACTACCTAATATTGTTCATCAGAAATCCTTAAAAATATGGGGCAGCTAGGTGGTGCAGTGGACAGAGCACTAGCCCTGAAGTCAGGAGGACCTCAGTTAAAATCAGATCTCAGCACTTCATAGCTGTGTAACCCTGGGCAAGTCACCTAACCCCAATTGCCTCAGAAAAAAAAAAAATCCTTCAAAATAATACTTTCCTACAAAACATTTTTAGTTGGCCAGTCTCAAAGTAATTAATTCATGAAACTTCACAATATTTAAAAAAAAAGATTTATAGAATGTACCTAATATAATATTTGATAAAGCATTAAGTGCCAGGCAATACAAATTAGCTCTAACTTATAAAGAGTACAATGACACAATCAGGAACAGAGCTTAGGAGTTCCATTTCCTGATTTGATTATTATTTTTTCTTTTTTTCTTGAATGTCCTAACATACAGTATTATAGTTGTATGCCATTTATTATTTTGAAGCATAATATAAAAATTCCTTAAACTAAACATACAGATTCTAAATAAAATGATAATTTATATCTTAAAAATTGTAATATATTTTGAAGATACTAAGGCACAACAGAGTCCAAGAAGATAGTCAAGTAGAAAGTCACCTCATAATCCCCTATAAAGTAGCAATGAAAACACTGAAAAGAAAAGCATTTGCCAATAATATCCACAAGATTCAAAAATGCCAAAAAGACAAAAAGCAAAACTAAAAAGCATTCTGATAACATTGAAAAAATATTATTAAGCAGAGGGGGGAAAAACTCAGAAGAAAGATTATAGAATTATCAGTACTTTCATTAGAAACAATGCAAACAAATCTCAGATTAGAGATGATGTCAACAATTCTCTTTTGATTCCCCAACTTAAATCAGAGTCCCAGATTAGAGAGAACCTCCAAGATACTTAAACTAACACATACCTCAGTAGAAATCTTATCACCATCTCCAAGAATTAGTTCTGTATACTTGAAGGCTTGTAGTAATAGGGAACTCACAAACTCCAGGGACAATCCATTCTACTCCTGGACAGTTCTCAAAAGAAAGTTACAATGGACTGGAATCTGAGTCTCTATGATGTAGTTTTCCCTGTGAGACTAAGCAAAACAAGTCTAATGCCTCGTTCTTAAAAGTTTTTCAAATACTTGATGATAGATAACATGTGTCTTCTAACTAAATAAGCTCATTTCTATCAATAAATCATGAAATAAAAATACTGCGCAATTCTAGTCATCATCTTATGGACATACATCGGGTTGGAAACATTGTTCTCTCAAATGTGAAACCTAGGACTAAGGACAACAAATAACCCAGGTTTTGTCTGATCAGAATAGTGTACATAAAGGATGTGATTTCAACTCTTATGGGAACTTTTTTGAGATTAATCTTGCCCAAAATGAAGTAAACCTCAATTACGTTACTTTTCTAATTCATGCTGAATTCACAAAACCATGAAAATCTCCAAGTGTTTTCTATATGAATGGTGGTCTAGCTTTGTCCTCTTAAGCTTAAAAAGAGGCAGCAGAAAAAAGAAAACTTCCAGAACATCAATAGCATTAATGAATATTGATACAAAAATGTTAAAATAAATTATTTAATATATTTCTTAAGAAATATTTACACAAAAAATCTAAGGATGGTTCAATAATGGAAAAAGCCAGTAACAAAAATCATATCAATTCATGAAGAAAAATCTGATAAATCATAATACCCAATTATGTAAAAAAATGAAAAAAGAATTCAAATGGAAGGATGTTTCCATAACCTTATAAAAAGTATTGGTTTTAAATCAAGAGCTAATATCACAGGAAACAGAACATTAGAAGAATTTTAATTAAAAACAAGATTAAAGCAATGGCTATTCATTATTAGTGGTAAATCTGTCATAACTATAATGGTAAGAACTACCATTAGTAACTAAGGGAATAACTGGTGGCAGTGAAATAATTAAAATATCTTGACAGATAATCATGGCTATATTTTTTGAAAATCCAAGAGCCTTGAACAACCAAAAAAAGGTAAAATATTTACTTTTTCATCTCTACATAGTCCTTACGAGAACAATCTATCTTTATATTAAAAAACATAAATGATGAAAATGTGAGATATAGGCTGGTTTTCACAGTTGACTTTTCTATAGTAAACCAGAACTTCATAGTCATAAATGGAATGAAAATTGTAAATGTTACAAAACCCAATTATGTCAATTGTGTGTTTATTTTAAAAGACATATGGCTCAGTAAACTGAATTCTTAAAGGTTCTAGCAAGGGCTTCTCATGTATATTATTAATATCATGCAAGGCTGTGATAAATACAGCCATGGGGATAACTTTGTTAATCTTATGCATCCCTAATTCCTCAAACTTCACAATTTCCCTGATTCTGCCATAACTATACATGAAGATAATTATATCCCTGATCTTGCTATAATCTATAAATATTCCACTTCCATGTTAATGTTTTATTTGCTTTATTTAATCCTAATATTTATCATTCTATCATTCCCTAGACCTTATGAACCCCACTCTGTTCTTTATCATGACAGTCCTTCTACCCATCAGTTCTTTTGCAAACCTGCAACCTTGCCATGTCTAAACTCTCTTTCCTTCCTTATCTAAGCATCTTGGTAAGTAATGTTTATCCAACTCTACACAAGTATGTATTCACGAATCCCTTGCCCTTTCGTCCTATTGTCAATCATGTCTTGTCAAACCCCATCCTTGAATTATTCCTATCACTCTATCTCCTTCATTTCTATTCACATACTACTGAAGCAAGTTGTATAAAATCATAAACCAGGGTAATTTAATCCATTACAATTTTTTTTTAACAAAATCTCAATGAGGTCCTTACTGAAACAAAGCAATCCCTTTACACTTCCTAAATCCATTTCCTATTTCATTCAACACAGTAGCTATTCTAAACCCTTTCATTCTTTCTCAAGCCTCCCATGTTTCCCTTCCCCATCTTCTTAAATGAGTATTTCCCCTCATACTTCTCCCCTATTATTCTTCTTATATCACTTGTTGTCTTCTCCCACTAATCTCCTTTGCCACCATTTCCCATGAAGAGATGATCCTTTTCCTGGCCAAAGCAAACCTTTTACCATACACAAGTGATTCTATCCTCTTCTGACTCCTCTACAAGATTTCCCTTTTTTACTATTCCCTCGTTCTCTAATCTTCGATTATACTTATCTACTGGCATCTTCCCAGCTGTTTGCAAACATGCCCATGTTTTCCCAGTCCTTAAAAAAGTTTTAGTTGATTCAACCATCTCTATTAGCTACTATATTATAAATTGCTTCTTCTCCCTTTCTTAGTTAAACTCCTTGAGAAAGCAATCTACAATCAGTGCATCCACTTCCACTTCCTTTCCTTTCATTCTCCTCTCCTTCACTCCTCATTTTTATACCCTCTGCAATCTCTCTTCCAATCTTATCACTCAACTGAAATTGCCTCTCCACTTCAGCCAGTGCCATCCTTCAGAGATCTTCTATTTGCAATGTGTATATCTAGCATATACATAGTTATTTGCATGTCATCTCACTATTAAAATGTATACTCCTTGCATTAAACTTCCAGGATAAGGATTTTATATCTAACACATATAGACAACTAATAGAAATATATAACATTAAGTGGTAAAAGAATATGAATATACAGTTTTCAAAAGAAAAAGTGCAAATAACGAACAACTATATGAAAGAATGTTCCAAATCACCAACAGTAAGAAAATTATGAATTAATCCAACTATAAGGATTCACCTAACAGCCAGCAAACTGACAAAAAGATAAAAAAGGATCTGGCTTCAAATCCATTACTATCCTAACTTTAGGCAAATCATTTACATTTAACTCCTCTAAACCCTAGTTCCTCCGTAAAATAAGGAAGATGAACTTGATCGGAGTTCTTAACTTTTTTTGTATTATGGACCCATTTGGCAATCTGGTGAAGTCCATGAGCCTCTTTTTCAGAATAATGTTCCTAAATACATAAAATAGAATATGTAGAATTACAAAGGAAAAGAAATATACTGAAATAAAAATGTAACATACTCATGAATCCTAGATTATGAACTTTTGCCAATTCCAAATGTACAATCTCATAATTCTCTTTCTTCTCCCCAATCTTCTTCATTCTGTCCATAAATGGCCCCCCCACTCAAAAGCAATCTTGTTCTCTGGGCAGCAAAGAACTCTGTCAAGGCACAAAGATGAGAATCTTGAGAGTTAATATCAGTCACAAAGAGTGGTAGCAGACTAGACAGAACTCAAATACTTCTTCCCCATGCTCACTCTCATTTTTTGAGTAAAAATACTGGGAGAAAGAAAGAAATATAAATTTCCATTATTTGCTGTCCAATAATTTTTGTAAAATTTCTGAGTACTTAGTACTTTTTCTTAGAGTCTATAACTTTCAACCTAATTTAATGCCATAAAAAAGAGTTCTCTTTTATTAAATTGCCAAACAAGTATTTAGAAAACTTTAAATAATGAAATAAATCATCTCTCAGACTGATACAGAGCAACAGTCTAGATCGGAGCTGAAAACTCACTGATTTTGCTTATTTATACTTTTTTTTTGTTGGCAGCTATATAAGTAACATGTTCATCAACATTCTATCATTTCCATAGTCCTGATCTGGATTCTATACACTTACTAAATACCATATGCACTTAGTGGAGGTTTATATAATGAATTTATATTTTGGCTGGAAAACAAAACCTTTTTGGTTCAAATGGCTAGCATATTCAGCTCCTATTAATTAAAGTTAACATATATTCTGCTTATATAAACTAAATAATTAATCAGAATAAATGATATTAAGCAGTTGATAATATGAAAATTTGGAAGCTTTCTATATTTCATAAAAAGACTTCATTTATTGCAATCACACTAGTGTTCAATGTTTTCCTTTCTGTGAGTTTAGACAACTTAATATTTACAAAAGTACTAATCACACTGAAATTCAGTTACAATTCACTAAAAATACTTGCATACACAAATCACATCTTCCACAATGAGTTATAAGCCAAAAATAGGTGTTTTTAAGAGCAGTTTTCAGAATGTTTTTATATCAAATTTTATGAGATAATTTTGAACTATAATTGTCAAAACATATCATGAGCCACTCCACATATATCAGTACATTTACACAGAAGGCAGGTAAATAAATGGTTTCTAGATGAGCTGATGACACTTTTAAAAATTAAGCTACAAGAAAACTGTCATCTTTCTGCCTATATTCAATTTAATGATTCTCTTTGTTTTCACTTTTTCCCTGTAGTCTTATTTTTATTATGTTTCTTTTTTTTTTTTTTAAACCTACAAGCCAGCCTGGTCAGAAGTGATACCATAGAAATTAAATTAAAACAGCATATTCTCAGCCTCCTCTTGATAAGTGTCCTCCACCTGTTCCCAGGTAACTATCAGTATGACAGTCAGATGACAAAGGTAATGTTAACAAAATAAAAAAAGAGTCTTGTTTTCAAAATTGTTTAAAATGCAATGACACTATTTTTTTCCAACTTCTTTGTCCCCTCCCCAGATCCATTATTATCTCCCAAACGAAAAAGAATCAGAGACAATGATTCCAGCTGGAATGCTGAGTATAATTACTTCTTTAAAAAGAACTGGCATTATATCATTCTCAACATAGACCACTTCTTGATAAAAGTAGATCACTTCAGGTTTCTAAGAACATCTTTAAAAACTAAAAAGCTGAACTACATGTTAGCTCCCATAAATTGCTGTTAAATGAAAATCCTTTTTAATACATTTAGCTAATTTGCAAAAGGCCTCTCTGTAACCTAAAGTACACTAATTTGTTCAGTTTGCTGGCATAATTAAGTCTAATTTAAGTCTCTGAATAACCAGTATGCAGAGTGAAGAAAAAAAGGTATTTTAGACCAAAACAACTCCAGCATATAGAGTAATAAACAACTGATAACTTCTAATTAGGACAAAATTTAAAGATTTAAATAACTTCTCAATGACATCAAAAGGCAAATGTCACAGGACAATTATCTCAGGAGAATCCTCCTCACCTATTCCCTCCTGAAGATCATTCTAATCCTAACCCAGTACAAATTATAAGGAAATCCAGTGGGAGACATCCACCATAAGCCTGAATCAACACCAGTTCAGAAAACCTACAGAGAGTCAGATTAGTCACAGACCTAATAGAATTGGGGAGTTTTATTAAGATGACCCTAAGACCATCCCAAAATAGTGTTGAATCTCTTAAATTAAACATGTAATTAGAGATATAGAGTAATAGTAATGTAGAGAGTAGAGTAACTAAATTAAGAACAGCCAGAACATGGCCAAGATAGACCCCTGGCCCTTATCAACTGAGACCCACATCCAGAACTATACCAACCTAGGGCGGACAGACCAATATTCGTTAAGAAATGTTTTCTTGAGGTGTCTTGGTTTACTAACCCTCAAGCTTAACATTTAGCTCAGGCACTATATTCTCCTTCTCAGAAGCATAATACAAATGCATGATTTTATTTCAAATTATAATGCATTTTTTTCATTAGCATATATCATAAAAATTCAGAACATGGATAAAACCAACAGGGCATGTGACCTTGCTGTTGAAGAAATGAGAAATATTCAAAAACGACACCTTAAGACAAAAAGGGAATTCAAATGAGAAAGTATGGGGTAGTTATCTAAGTAGACTTATAAGGATGGACAATGAATTCATCTACTAACCTGAACTTTAAAATGACATAAAAACTAATAATGAATACAAATGTATGACATGATCATATTAGAAGTGAGAGGTGAACTAAAGCTAAGAATAGAATGAAGCTGTTGAGAAACGCAAAAACAATAAAAAAAAAAAAGGCAATACTGGGGAAAAGAGAAGAAGAAAGGAAAAGAAAGGAGGATTTCTTAGGATAAATGAAATAAGTACCATTCTTAATTAGCAGGCCACACCAAAAAAAAAAACAGGTGGCAGGCCACATTTGGCTGGCAGGCCATAATTTGCTGACCTTTTAGAGTCATAATGGGATTGCAGCTTCCAGCTTTCAACTTAATGAGCATACCTCAGGAGTGTCTGATTTATGGCTGATTGATGTTCTTTCCCATGACTATATAAGGACAAATATCAAGCTGTTTTCCTAGAAGGAAAATTATTTCTGTAGACCAGGGGACCTTTCTTTCCACCCAATTCCAGGTGCACTCAGTTTCTTCCTTTTTCTCCAGTCTAATATTTGGTTCCTAAACCCATTTTAAAGATTTCTAATAAAAGGGGTAACCTTGGAGTTATGAGTTATATAAAAAGGAGACCATGTGATACAGGACAAAAAGTGTTAAATTGAGAGTTAAAAGATCAGGGTTCAAAAAAAGTAGGGTTCAAATCCTAGGTCTGCCACTTATTCCCTCTATGATCTTGGGCAGTATGCTTAGTTACTGTAATGTGAAAAGGTTGGACTAGATGACCTCTAGAATTCCTTCCAACCTGTATGATCTCATGATTTTTGAAAGATGATGGTAGATAGGAGAGATCTTCCAAGACTGAACAAAAGCAAATTTTGTCCCATTCTTTTTTTTTTTTTTAAAGGACATTCATTGATAGATTTCAGAATATCCATGAACTTAGATCTTTATTTTTACTCATCTCTATTGGAAATGTGGGATTGTCTTCAATTACTTAAAAACATTATTCTGAGAAGGCATCCAAAGACCTCACCACACTTCCAAAAGGAACATGACACAAAAATAAGTAAGAACTCCTGGTCAAGAAGAATAGAGCCAAAATGAAGGGTAAAATTTGGGTACCAAAAAAATCAATTTCACAAATATAGGATAGTCAAATTATGACATAAAAAGTTGGCTTGAAAAAGAGCAGATAACTTTTGATGAATTCAACAACAGTACATTATGGAAGCCAAAGTTAATGTGATCTTAGACTACCCAAACAAAGGCATAGCATCCATGAACAGGGAAGTAATAATCCCACTATGTTCCATTCCAATTGGATCTTATATAAAGTACCATGTGCAGTTCTGATGCCACAGTCCAGGAACATCATTTATAAGTGGTAAAGAATCCAAAGAAGTCTACCACCAGAATAATGACAGACCTCAAGATCATGTCATACATGAAATAGTTAAAGGAAATGAAGAGTTTATCCTCTAGAAGAAAAGACTGAGAAAGAACTTTTGGTTTTTAAAAGTTATCATTTAGAAGAGAAATCAGACTTAATTTTGCTTGAATGCAGAGAACAGAACTAGGGGCACTGATTGGAAGTTGTAAGGCTGATTTAGGTCTGATGTAAGGAAGAATTTTCTAACGATTAGTGCTATCTAAAAGAAGAATGGGCCTGGAAGTTAAAAAGTTCTGTCTCACTAGAGACCTTCAAGAAATGACTAGATAACCACTTGCTGAGTAACAGAGAGGATGGCTACAACACCTGGCACATAGTAAGCATTCGAGAAATGCTGATTGATTTGAGTGTTCAGCCACAGATTGGGCTCCATGGCTTCTGAGTCCTTTATAACGTTTAAGATTCTATTATGTGATAATCTCTTTCAGAATATTTCTTCATTTACAAAATAAAAGTGCTTTACTATATGATATCTAAGGCCTCTTTCAATTCTAATATTCTAGAACCCAAGATTTTAATTTTTATAGAAGTTTGTAGTCTGCTAAAGGGTCAACTATTGGTAACTAGTTGTCAGTTGGCTTTTAAAGGTTAATTTTCTTAAGATAAGTCAATAATTTGGTTTTGAAGTAAAGTTAGAATATAGGTTATAATACAGATTCACCCACTTGCTCAAAAAACATTTATTAAACACCTACCAAAGTGAAATGAGCAGAACTAGAAGAAATTTGTATATACTAATAGAAATATTTTAAGGATGATCAACTATAAAAGACTTGGCTCCTGTGATTAAGATAATGAGGTAAGATCAAAGGACCCCCAATGTGTTCTATCTCCAGAAAGAGAATAAATGATGAACTTTGTGTGTGTGTGTGTGTGTGTGTATATATATAAAAACAAACATCTACTATGTGCTAGTCAATGAGGATACAAAAATAAAAATGCAATAGTTCTTGCCCTCCAGGAGCTTACATTCTACTGAATGAAATAACATTATACACATGACTAACTACAAAATATATTGAGAGAAATGAGGGGAGAGAGACAGACCACTGGGTGGAAGTGGAACAAAAGCCTCCTGTAGAAGGATGTATTTGAGCTGAGCTTTGAATGAAGACAAGGATTCCAAGTGTCAAAGGTAAAGGAGGTAAATTTTGTGCAAAGGGGATGGATTCAAATGTATGAAAAAGAGCAAGGAAACCAAAATAACTGGCACATGGAGAAAGATGTGCAGTCTTGGAAATGTAGGCTGGAACCAGGCTATGAAGGCCTTTTAAAAGCCATACAGAGGAGTTTATATTTCATCATAAGGGGAAAAACTTCTGTGCTTTCTATGAATGAGAGCTATATGGATAATGACTGAAGAAAGGAGACATTTCAGGCAAAGAAATCAATTAGGAGATTACTTCAATAGAGCAAGCAAGAGGTGAAAAATGTCTGAATTTGAACTCGGTGTATGGATATGGAGATAACAAAGCGGAGAAATGCTGTAATGATGGAATAGGCAAGACCTAGCAACCAATTAGACACAGAGGTCAAGGAATAAGGGTGGGTTAAGGAAGGGCAAAGAGTCAAGGATTACTCCAAAATTGCAATCCTGACTGATCAGAAGGATGATGGTGACCTAGATACATACAGAGAAATTAAGAAGAGGCATAGATTTTTTTTTGGAGTGAATGGGGGAAGCTGTTTTGAATAGGATGAGTTTATAGTGCCCATAGGAAACCCAATTTGAAATATTCAATAAGTAGTTGGTGATGTGCTTAGAAGATGCTAAAATGATAGTTTAGTGAGGGCTGGCAATTAAGTGATCATCCTAATTTGGGATTAAGCCATTTCAGTTAAATGATGATTTCTGCTAGAAGTCAGATTATAAAGGATTGAGAAGTGAACAAAAATAGAGGAAATAAAAGCATTAATGTAAATAAAATTTAAGTTATGGAATTTCAAAAAGGGGAGGAAGTATCTTTCATCCTATTAAGATGTTTGGGAGTTCTTAGTGCATTCAGCAAAGTGTATTAATTCCTTCCTCAGTTCATTACCAAGAAACCAAAAACTGAATCAGCAGAATTGATCACACTGGTAAGAAGCTAAAAATAAAATAATAAACAACAAAGAAAGAAAAGACAGACTAATTAATCAACAAGCATTTATTCTGTACCAGGCACTATGCTATATGCCGAGGAGATCAAGACAAAAATGAAACAGCTAGTGCCCACAAGCAACTTATATTCTATTGAGAGAGACAACATGGACCATGGAAACAATATAGAGAGAGCAATTGTTTAACATATATTGGATTATTTGCTATCTAGGGAAGGATTACTTGTCCCTAGTAGGAGGAAAGAGAGGGGAAAAAAATTTGGAGCACAAGGTTTTTGCAAGAGTGAATGTTGAAAACTATCTTTGCATATATTTTGAAAATAAAGTTTTAATTAAAAAAAATAAAATAAAATAGAAAAAGTTATGGAGGAGAGAGATTAGGAAACCTTTTGGATATAATGTAAACCAATCAGTCATGAACATTATTAAATATTTACAATGCTTCAGGCCTTCTGACAAGCACAGTGAAAAAGACAGGCACACACAAAGCTTGCCTTCAAGGACTTTACATTCTAATGGGGGAGGCAAGACTGAAGTAACAATATACATACCAGTCAGATGTTTCTATATATACAGAATCAAATGGAAGATAAACTTGGAGAGAAGTGACTAGCCTTAAGAAAAACTTAGAAAAGCCTTTGCAGAACTGGAATCTGAGTGAGACTTAAAGGAAGCCAGAGTAAGCCAGTCCTTAAAGGTGAGGAAGAACAGCTCCAGGCAAGAGGTAGAAGAAGAGAGAAATGTATGCATATTACCTTATACATAGTAGACAATGAATTTTTATGGAATTGGATAAGAGCAAAAATAAATGCTGTTAATAAGAACTGATCCAAAGCGTGCCTTTACCTAACCATACCACTAACGTATCACTGTTTTTGGAAAACTAGCAATTCTATACACATTAACATGTAGAAGATCTCATTTTCCTTCCAGCTCTTAGATTCTGTGATATGTTGCGCCATTACTGTTCTCTAAGCTTAGTAACAAATTCACATATTTTCATAGTCTCCTTCCTAGAAATTTACAGGTCAGGAATGAGTGTGGAATAGTGACAAGGAGGGCAAAGCATCCTCTCCATTTCTCAGGATCACAGATGTAGTGGGAGAGTGGCCCTCAGAGGCAGATGAGTCCAATGCCCTCATTTATAAATGAGGAAATAAGGTTAACAAGGTCACACAAGTGGTAAGCAGCAGAAACAGGCTTTAACTAAGGTCCTCTGATTCCACAGCTGGTGTTCTTTGCACAGTGCCACATGTAATTAATAGCCAGCTACCATATAAAAAAAACACCATATATTAAATATAATAATTAGTTTAAGAATATGTAAAATTACAATCATTATCTGAACTTTTAAAATAAAATGTTGAAATAATAATACAAAATTAGTATGTAAGAAGCAGCTTGGTGTAGTGAATGGGGTTGGCCTCAGAACCAAGAAGACAGGTTCCATCTTTCTATGGACAGATAATGCTTGTGTGACCCCAGGCTCCGGGGGAGAGGAAAAGAATGGGCACTTATGAATTGTCCACTAACAGTTAAACACTGTGCTAATAGCTTTCCAAATATTATAATATTTGATCCTAGGAACTGCTGGTATCCTCATGTTGTCATTCAGTCGTTTCTGTCATGTCTTACTCGATGTGACTCCATTTGGCATTTTCTTGGCAGAGAGACTGAAATGGTTTGCCATTTTCTTCTTCAGACCCTTTTTTAGATGAGGAAACTGAGGCAAACAGAAGCAATGCCATTTTATATTCAATATCTTCCTTCAAAAAATCTTAAAATTCAAAATTGTTTGTGGAAGTAAGAAACTGTTCAAAGAAATACTGGGAAATAAGTGAAATGATTCTTGAATTGCATAAGTATGCAAATATTCAATCCTTAATTTGAAGATGAGCTCATGAAGGGGCTTGATGCCTAGTATAACTAGTGATTTATTAATGAGTTGTCCCTGGCTCACCCTCTCCCAAATCTCACCTTTGAAAAAAAGCTTCTGGATTCAATGCTGTATCCTTTAAGGCTCTCATGTAGCTTCTGCAGAGTCTGTACAACTCTTCTCTGGTGTTCATCGTCCTTTATTTCATCAACCTTGATTAGGAAATCATAGTGTTCCAAAGGACCAGTGCAAACAGCCAAAGCTTTTGAAAAAGCATCTGTTGGAGTATTTGGAGTCACATTTTCTGCAGTCTGAACTGTATAAGCTGTAAAACAAAATTTTAGTCAAATCTTAACATTTTCCTCAAGGAACATGTTTTGTAAATGTCCCACATGTGTCTATCAATGGTTATATGCTTAGAGAGAGACAGACTTTAAGTGTTCAAACATTTGAGCTTCTTTAGCATTATTGTTCATCTGGGTACAAGCAATTATAATAAATCATATTGTGAATTCCTTGTAATGTGCTTCATTTTTTGTAAATTTTATTGATATCTTGTGCTTTTAGTTAACCTATATTTCAAATGTTTCCTTCCATGGTAGCTAGATGGTGTGGTGGATAGAGTACTAGTCCTGAAGTCAGGAGGACCTGAGTTCAAATCTAGCCTCAGACTTTTAATAATACTAACTGTGTGGTAAATCACTTAACCTCAATTGCTTTACCAAAAAAAAAAAAAAAAAAAAATTTCCTTCCCCTTACTCAACTATGCAAGTCCCTTCTTATAATACATTATAATGTACTTTATACTTTATGTTGCTATAGAAATGGGAGGAAAAACCCATCCTCTAAATAGAAACAAGTTGCCTACAACTAAATCCCATAACCTGGAAAGTCCTTGTCAAAAGTCTCGGCTCTCTCTGCTCATGACTGACTAGAGTACAACAGTGCTCAGGACTAGAATGGAGTTCATTCCTGGAAGAGGAGGAATAGGATCTGGATTTTCCAAAGGCCCTCTCTTTAGGTGATTTCCTGAATCATGCTCTCTTTTGCCCCTTCCTTGCATGATCATAATTACCTTCCAGGCCAGAAAAAACTTCAAATTTGCATATGCAAGTTATTTTTGGCTATGACAATTCAGAGCACGCAGTCTGCCCAATTAAGTTTATCTGAGGTATTTTCCTTAGGTTTTTTTATAATGATCACATATGAAACCAATAAAAAATATTCAAGAAAATGAATATAAATCAGGTATTACATTAGAATAAATAAGTGACCTTTTGGATCTTCTGTCACCACAAAGCTTATAAATTCAAACTAAACTCCCTCATAATTGTTGCTAGAGAAAATAAAACTATTCCAATAATGCAATGCATTTATACATATATATGTTTCTGTGTATGTATACATAATATATGTCTGCATTAGGTATACACACACTTTAGGCTTGAACTTAAAAGTTAAATTCATAAATAAAATGTCATTACCTTTTAAAGAAGGACTGATTTTTTTTAATATTAAAATATTGAGTTGGGGAAACAATGAAATTTTAAAGTTATTTTAATAATGACAGAAATGTTTGAAAAACATGGCATGCTACAAAGGAGAATGAATAATTCTGATACTAATTCTATAACCTTAGGCAAGTCACTCAAACCCTGCATCTGAGGTCCTTCCATTTACAACATTAGAACCAAAATACTTGTATTAGCTACCTCACAGGATTGTGGTGAGAGAAAATGATCTGCTAATAATATTTTGACTGCTTTATACATATTCATTCAGGATTTCTCTAACACCTTTGTTCAATGCATGAAAATTCTAACTTTATTTTGCAGAGGAAAAAACCAAATCCCATTGGGGATAAAATAAACCACTACAAAAGCGGCAGAAATAAAAACAGAATCAAACTAGATTCTCAAGGCTAGCTGAGAGATTGGCCAGCTTGGGCCTTGATAGCAGCTGTATAAATTGGAACACAAAAGACTTCTCAAAAGCTGCACTAAATTAAATCTGTTACTGGATCAGTGTACACAAATTATGTGATACTGTTGTCATATTATTTTGATTTGTATTAATTTATCTTATTGTGTTCTAAAAGGACAGTGGGAAAATGCCATTCAGAAGTCCCACCCACTCTGGTGCAAACATCGACACACATATCTGGAGGCCCAGAAAAGTCCACACTGTTCTTTATTAATCTCAGAGAAGACATCTCAAGCATCTCCCTTGCTTAAAGGCTTATTATGTATGGGTAATAACATAGTATCCTATCATCTAGCAATTATATAAAATCCTTTCATTTTTATGCCATAGAACATCTTAGAATACAAAGTGTTTTACAAGTAAGGCAACATTTCTTTATCAAGTTAACTTTGCTCTTATCTAGACAGTATGTGTCAAGAAATGTTCAAGGCAACAAATCTATCTCCACTTTCTTCAAAATTTTATACTCTTATTTCAGTAAGTTCAAAAATTTAAAATGTAGAAAGATATTGGCCAAGAAGTTCATTTTAGCAACTCAAGGTTGTTTTCAAAAAATTGGTCATAGTTTGAAAATTCAAGGTTGCCACTATCCAGGATTTTATTTGCAAACAGATTTAACTGGACAATGGCCAAAGCAGAACTGGACAATGTTCTGTCAGCCTTATATCCCAGCAGTCAGAACCTACAACTCCTTTCTTCCTAGGTTGGCCAAAATTGATTCTGTTCAGTCCTTTTCACTCTTCCAAGTCTATTCTTCTGCAACTAAACATCACTACCCCAACTAACTCTTCCACTATAAAACCAGCAAAGAAACTTGTCTCCATATAAATCTATTAATGGATATATTTTATATATTCAACTTGTAAGAAATGTTAGGGAGCTAGATTTTATGTAATTTTTTGAAAATAGGATAAATAACTATATTTGGGACAAAATAAAGACACAGGATCTTAGAGTTTTGATTTCAAAATCAAAATCATATTTATCAAATCTACAGACTGCACAAAATTAGAAATAATGGTGATATTTTGGATGTCAATCAAGATTCAAAAATATGTCAGAAGAAGATGTTTTCATAAAGTAGCTAGAAATTAGTAAGATGAATTTTAACATTTGCAATTCACCAACAGAGATGTAACATGAGTAGTGAATAGCTAGCCAGCCTTGGAGTCAGGGAGACCTGGGTTTAAGTCCTGTCACTCTCATATCCTAAAAGTGATTGTGAACTAGCTACTTCCCTGTGCCCCAGGTAATTCGCTAAGATTCCAAATTGCATAGCAGGTGTTGACATATTGGCAGAAAGAGTTTCCTTAGGAGGAATTTGTTGTTAATTATTCAATAGTGTCCAAATCTTTGTGATCCACCTAGAATTTTCTTGGAAAAGATATTGAATGGTTTGCCATTTCCTTCTCTGGTTCATTTTACAGATGAGGAAACTGAAACAGGGTTAAGTGACTTGCCCAGGATCATACCAGTTAATAAGTATCTGAGGGGATTTGAACTCAGGTTTTCCTGACTATAGGACTGGCCTGCAGTCTATCCTCTGAGCCACCTCTCTGTCACTTAGGAGGAATTACTTATGCCAATGAAATCAGAAATCTAGTCCAAAAGGAAAAAAAAATCCAACTATAAATGTAAAGTCTTGCTTTATATGTCTATGAGTCATAGAATGCTATAGTCTCTGAAGAATTACAAATGAATATCATGAAGAAGGTAATAGGTACATAATAGTTATCTACAAGCTGCCATATAATAAAATTAGCAGCTACAAAGAATTGAGAGGATGGTATTGAAGAAATGAACATTCTAAAATCAAAAAATGAGATTATCACATGGCAAGAGCAAGAGATAAGGAACATCAAACCTCTGTTTCACAGAATCTAGAGATAATGACTCTAGAGATGGAGAAAGACTCAAAGGTTTGGACACTGAGGCTCAGGGAATTCAAGTGACATATGAGATCACATAAATAATAAATGTCAGAGACAGAATTTGAATCAATTCTTTCCACTATAACATATTGTCTGGTATCTTAATAATATTAAGAGATAAAGACCTTATTTCCATCTCTCACAGCTTACTGGAGGAATCCCCTTAAAGAAGACCAAAATATAGCTGGGCTATAATCTGATTAATTGGAAGAAACATCTACATCAATATGATCACAAATTCATTTGAGGATAGTCCTACACAAAGGCTCCAAAAATCAATTAATTATATGATTACAAAACAGCATTTCATGAAAAAAAAAAGTCCTGGAATTTTTAATAGAATACAGCTAAACAGAAGCCAACATTGTGAATCAAATACATTTTCAACTTCCTACCTTAGACATTGCTAGTGCTTAAGCACAGATATCCTTGCTTATTATTTAATCTCTAGGAACCAGTGTCCTATGCAGATCTGAAATATTTTAGAACTAACTGGGAATTCATCTAGTCCAGGGGTTCTAAACTTTGTGTCACTTAACTTTTTTGCAGTCTGGTGAAGCCAAAATAATCCCTTCAAAGAAAAAAAAATTAATGAATAAGATAAAATATATGGAAGTATGAAGGAAACCAATTATATTGAAATAATAATCAAAATATTTTAAAGAAAACAAGTTCACAGCTCCCATGTTAAAAATCTTCCATTTTTTAGTTCAATTATTTTTCATAAATGGAGAAGTGACACCTGAAATTAAGCAGCTTGCCCAAATAACATTTAGTTGACAGCAGAAACAGGACTAAAACCTTGGTTTCCTCATTCCCAGATCAGTTTACCTTTTCACTTGAACTCTGCTTCTCCTCAAGAGTTCTTTTCCATTCCACCAATAAATAATTCACTGTCCCTTCTAGGAGAATAGGAGTTTTTACCTGGATCCAGTTTTTAAGATGCCCAAATGAGCCAGTAAGCATTTATTAGGAGCCTATACTCAGCTAAATGCTTGGGATACAGAACATTTGGAAATCTACTAAGGAGTTGAGACAAAAGAAATAGCAGTTTTGTCTTGAATTGTGAATTAGCAGTTTTGTCTTGCTCAGACATGCTTCTGAAAGAATCAGAACCTACTAATATGAGAACTGAACCCCCCTTAATGATGATTTACCTAGGTGATTTACCTAACAATTCTCAGTTAAATCACTACTTTACCCTTTCTTAGCCTACCATTCCCTGTGTACAATAAATACTCTTAAACAAAACTGATCAAAATGAACAACTGTGAAATAAAAGGAACTACAGCTCCTTCACAAAGAGAAAGAAAGTTGTTGCCAAAATGAACATACACTTAGTTAAATGAAATCAATACTATATAAGGAATCTAGATTTCCAGTTTAAAATGTTTACCCACTGCTGTGAGAAAAATGCACAATCAGGAAAAGCACTTTTAATATTTCTAAAGAGTTGAATTAAAATTTCAGCTGTAAACTTCATTACTGTAATTAGATTTTTTTAAATGCATATTTATTAAACATCTATTCAAATGATATGTTCACAATTATTCATGAGTTATTTCTGTGTTACACTGATTATAAGAAGTAAGAAAATATTTCTGGCCACTGACCCAAAATATTCTTCTATAATGAGAGAGTCTATGGTTAAGGTCATAGGCAGCTTGTTTATACTCTATCATGTCCTAATCATACCTCAAAGGTATATGTTAAAGCTGTTTTTTATAAAATGAAAACAGATCAATAACCCAAAAAGTCAGACTTACCATTGACATTCAAGATTTAGGATTGGTTCACTGATGAATAAACAAAGTATAGAAAAGAAGAAAATCAAATCATAATTAAACTCTTCAGAAAGACAACATAAGCCATCATCAAGGAATACATCACAAGATCATTTACCTTCATTTATAGAAGGCTGATTTTAGAGGCCTTAAAAGGTGCTTTTGATTTAAATAGAAGAATTATGAAAATTGGATCTGAATGCCTGAAGGTTACCATTCTCTCCCTTTAGAAGTTAGTTAATCTTGAGTATTCCACGTATGTAAAGCTGCAAGTAGTGGGGGGTAGGGGAGAAGCACCTTAAATTTCAAGACAACACATCGGTAAATACCACTTTAAAATATGAAGTAAGCTATTTCAAAGTAATTAAAGATACAATCAGATATCTTGAGTAACCTCTTAATGTTCACTTATTCTACATTGTCCTACATGGGATAGGCTTGCTATCCAAAGATAAAAGACAGGAGTAAATTTAGCTTCTAGTTAGAATGAAATATTTATTTAAATGGCAGGCTTTAATATTATTTTTCTATATTCAAAGTATGCATACATTTATTTTCTATTTTATCAGGCCAATAAATCAGTTACTAGATTTCATTGTTTAGCTTTTATGATAGGAATGAGCTATAATATAACTCTATAAGATCACAGATTGAGAAATGGAAGGGATCTCAAAGACCATCTAATACAGGGATTCTTAATCTTTTTTGTATCATGGACTCCTTAGTAAATCTATCTTATAGATACTTTCTCAGAAAAATGTTTTTAAATGCATAAAATAAGATGATAGGATCATAAAAGAAACCAGTTATACTGAAATAGTTATAAAAAAATTTTTTTAAGAAATTCTCAAACCACAGGTTAAAAATCCTTGAAATAGTTCACCCCCTCATTTTACAGAAGAGGAAACTAAGGTCCCAAAGGTTAAGTGCCATGACCAAAGTCATACAGATAACAAATAGCCAAGCTGGAATTTGAAACCAAGTCCTCTCCCCTCAAATCCAATACTTTTTTCACTATAGAAACTGCAAAAAAGTCAAGGGGCTAATTTCTCTTTGAAGTTCCTAAAAATGACCCAATTGTTTAAAGTTCCACAGGTGATCGAAAACAGTATTTAACAACTATTTTTAAAGTAAACTGTTATTGCAGTCATTTTTATGGACAGTTTTTCAAATGATTAAAACTTGAACAAAAGAATATCCATTCTTAGAAACTTTTAAAATATTCAAGTTGGCATCCAAATACAATTAATAACTTGTACTTTGGTCAAATCATTTCTAAGAAAGATGTAATTATCTTATATTGGTTAAGTGAAATGCCCTTACACAATTCAGAGACTGAAATTTTAGGGAAGATATCCCAAAGGGAAGGATAGAATTGACTGTGATAAAATATAAACCCTGAATTTCTTTGTCAAAGCTAACTAATAATAGTCTGTAAAGACCAGATGGAGCTTCAGTTTTACTAAGTAGAGGGTGTAACCTTTAAGAGGAATTGATTATAGTAAAGACAAGAAGGAATATAGTGTTCTAGGAAGAGGCTATCTAGCTAGGGGTGTGGGCAGGTAATGCTTAGGGGGTATAGAGGTCAAGTAACCAAGAAGGGAGAAGAAAAGGAAAAGAAGAAGGGAGAGTGAAATGAAGAACAGGCTGCAATGAAAAGAAATAATGAGAACAATTTGGAACTATGCCTAAAGAGCTGTGAAATTGTGCAAATCCTATGACCCAGAAATACCACTATGTCTGTATCCTAAAGATCAATGGAAAAGGGAAAAGATCTATATGTTAAAAAAAAAAAATTATAGCAGCTCCTTTCTTTAGTGGCAAAGAACTGGAAATTAAAGGAAGAACTGTCAGTTGAACAAGTTATGGTATATGATTGTGATAGAATACTATTGTGCTATAAGAAATGACAAGCAAAATGCTTTCAGAAAAATCTAGGAAGAGTTATACGAACTGATGCAAAGTGAAATGAACAAAACCAGAACACTGAACACAGTAACAGCAATAGTGTATGATGTCAGCTGTGAGAGACTTTTTATGAAAATGCCATCTACTTCCAAAGAACTGATGAACTCTGAATGCAAATTGAAACATACTTTTAAAACTTTGTTTTTTGGGTTTTTTTTTTTTTTTTGTCTGCATTTTCTTTGGCAACATGTGTATTATGGCTGAGGGGAAAGAGAAAAGAAAAGAGATAATTTCAAACTAAAAAAAAAAGTTTAAAATTTTTATTTCCGTGTAATCAAGAAAAAAATTAAATATAAACATCAACAATAACAAAAAGAATTGAGACGATATATGGAAGCTATATGGCAGATATAAGATACCAGGTCCAAAGTACATAAACAAAAGCTCAGAGCCTTCTACAGTAGCCTAGGTTAGAATGAGAAAATAAAAATAAGAAAAGGACATACATGAAGCTCTTAAGGTAGAGACCAAGGTCTGCAACAAAGGTTAGAAAGGCAAATGCTCCGAATGTTTAGGCACAAAATTTCTATACAGTCACCCACCTCCAATTTAAACTTTAAAATGTATTAACAGCATACATACCCTGGGTGCAACACTAAATCACACAGGAGTAAACGGTGTCATATGCTTCCTTACAAGGACCCACTGGATGCCTGTCTTGGTCTGGTTTTCACAAACAAAGCTAAGACATCAAGCTTCAATCACACAAAATCTCAAGATCTGATAACTTTTGACCATTACAAAGGTCTCAGAAATCCTGAACATAATTGAAAATTTATCCCAAATAAAAATGTTCCCTTGATTAACTGCAAGTAGGGAATTCTGTTCTATCAAGATTTTAGTTGGGAATGGCCTGAGGGAAGTAGGGTCTATGATTTTACACAAAGAGAAAAGGAACAGCAGCCTAGGACAAAGATAATCTAGTGTAAGCAGACCCCAGGCACCTTTGAATACAAGTCATGAATAGGCTAAGTATGGATAAACACAGGGGTAGATAGAATTCCTTTGGTGTCAGGAGGCATGTATAGAAAGGGATCATTAGCTCTTTCAAAAATTTCTGTCTACCTGTCACTCCTCCTCCCATAGAAGGAAAGGGCTTAATTTTACTAGGCTACTACAATAAACTTGAAAAGTAGTAAGCTCTCTAACTCTCTGGCTTTATTCAACAATTGAATGACCATCTGTCAGAAATGTTGTATAGGGTTTTCCAGTATAGGGTAGGAGGATAAACTAAATGATCTCTCAGCTCCAGCACTCAGTCTTCCAAAACAAAGAACATAAAGTTCACTGGCCATAAGGGCAAATTACTCTATTGTAAGCCAATTCACTTTTAGGCTCCTGAAGTTCATTCTAAAATATTTTCTGGGGCACTGACTGCCATCTTGTCCCTACAATTATCACACTACCACCACACCTCCAGGAATGCTGGGTCTACCTGAACCGTAGTTATTCCTATATGAATAAGTAGCTTGCTAAATAAACTTCAGAGTTTGAAGTAAATGCCATTCAAGAAGGAACATTTGAATGGAAAACTATAATGTCATTGAATGAAAAGACAAGCATACAAAGACTGCTCAATTTCAAGCTCTATTGTAACTACAGCAACTGAGAAATGTGCTCAAAGAGCACCTAGAAGACACAGTGGATTAGAGTGCTAGGCCTGGACTCAGGAAGACCAAAATTCAAATGATGGCCTCAGCCTCTAACTGTGGCAAGCCACTTAATCCTGTGTGCCTCAGTTTCCTCATCTACAAAATGGACAGGAAAAGGAAATGGCAAACCATTCCAGTATCTTTGTCAAGAAAATCCCAAATGGGGTAACAAAGGGTCAGACACAACTGAATAGGATCAGGATGTTATTCATAAATGTAAGAAAAACTTCATTAGTGCTAGTAAAAATTACATAGCATCTAACATAGGTGGCTGTTAATGATGATGACTATGATGATTAACAAAAGACTATCTACTAATTCAGTTGATATAGCACCTAATCTTAGATTAAAACTTATTTCCCTTGATTTCAGAGAGATCTAGACTTACATGAACTGATGTTAAAAAAAATGAGCAGAACCAGGAGATCATTGTGCACGGCAACAATAAGATTATATGATGCTCAATTCTGATGGACGCAGTGCTCTTCAATAATCAGAAGATTCAGACCAGTTCCAATGATTTTGGGATGAAGAGCAGAGTCATCTACACCCAGAGAGAAGACTGTGGGAACTGAAGGTAGATCACAATATAGCATTTTCACTTTTTTTGTTGTTGTTCACTTGCATTTCATTTTCTTTCTCATTTTTTCTTTTTGATTTGATTTTTCTTGGGCAGCAAGATAATTATATAAATATGTATGCATGTATTGGATTTAACATATATTTTTACCATGTTAACATATACTGGATTATACTTGCCATCTAGGGGAGAAGGGGAAGGGAGAGAAAAATTGGAACACAAGGTTTTGCAAGGATTAAAGTTGAAAAAGTATCCATGCATATGTTTTGAAAATTAAAAAGTCTTAATAACAATAAATTAATTAAATGAAAATTAAAAAACAAAAAAAAAGTGATTTCCCTAACAAACCTGATTTTCATTGGGGATGAGGAGGAGTACTCTATTTTCAAACTAAGGGTGAAAGTTGAATAAATGTTTGTAAAAAATAATGAATTAATTTTTAAGAAGAGAAAATATCAAAGAACAAGGTTAACCTTAAAGAAAAGATATGAGAAAAAACTTTCTCTCATTTCTTTTCAAAAAGATATGAGAAAAAACTTTCTCTCATTTCTTTTCAGAGTTAAAGGAGAAAGGGTTTGGTACAGGCATGAAACATATTTTGTTTATGTGTATTTATGTGTGTAATGATAGGTTTTTTTCAATATACTGATTAGTTCTGCTGCATTTGTTTCCTCTCCTCCCCTTTTTTTTTTCTTTTAAGAAAATCTGTTATAAGAAATGGTATTCTAAATGGGAGAGAGGGAGAAATAAACAGAAAAAGGTTGGTGATACAAAAACAAAAGATATTAATAAAATATATGTTTTGAAAATAATAAGTAAAGGGCATAATAAATGAAAAATCTAAATGCTACACTGGTACCTATCATGTCTTTAAAAAATACTTAATGGAAGGCCTTCAGCAAATTAGGTAAAATTTTTACACAAATCTAAGTGTTGAGGTCTAGATTTGGGATACCTAAATGAGATTAGGGTTTAGTTGAGGTCTAGTGGCAGGTTTGGGGTACAGGAAGTCAAATGGAGTTCCCCTGTAACCCCCTGGATTCGGCGCAAGGTTACAGTGGTAAATGAGGTCTAATAGCGGCGTGAGTCCCCAATAAAGGCAATTATTGGCCCGAGAGCTAGATTGGTAAAAGAAGTTTATTATTGGGTTTGGAAGTAAGGATATAAGTGAAGGTAGAGATAAGGAGGGCACTGAACAGAGGTCAGATAGCCAGAGGATCCTCACATGGCTAGCATGTTTTGAATCTCTGCAAAGAGGGGGTCCCAGCGTCTCCCTTTTATAATGGGAGATTTAACTTGAGGGGCTTTTGGGTGTAGCCCCAAAGTTGGCTCAGATCCGGGTGGGGCTGGGACAGGTCTGGATCTTCGATTAGAATTCAAAGGGACCAAGATTTGTGAGTCAAAGGGTAATTACATTCACTAGAGGGTGGGAATCAAAGATAGGAATCTTTTCCACATCATAAGCACTTAAGTACATGAACACAATGATAAGATATGATATATTTTGCAGAAAAACCTAAGTTAATGTAAACTAGTCTTGGCCTCCTTATTAATCGTTACTTTTTATTGTGATGATTATAAAAGCAAAAGACTGTCATTTTTAGCCACATTTGCCAAAAGAATCAATTGAAAGAAGTCTAAGAATGGGAACTGCTATGTAATTACTCAACATATTACTTGGATAGTGTGTACGTCTTTTTTTTTATGCTAATAAGTCATATAAAACACTATATGGAAAAGAATTTCCTATACAAGATTCTAAAGCATAATTGGATCTCAGCAGTTAACATTAGTATCATTGAAATCAATAGATGAAAAACACATGACTGAATAATTATTTTATGACCTGAGAGTTCCTCACAGCAGAGATTATGCTGCCAAACATTCTAGGTTGTTTGGATAATGAAGTGGAAAACAGAATGTCATAAGAATGCAATCAGGAGTATGCAAAAGGCTGAAGATTCCTCTGTGTCCCTATATTTGGAGCTGCCTAGATATGAACATCCAAAGCAACTTTCTTTTGTCTGCCTCCACAGGAAGTTATAGCACTGCAAATGTCACCATAATAATAATTATTAACATTTATATAGCACAGTAATGTTTTACCTAGATCATCCCATTTGATCCTCATAACAAAACGCAATAATAATTCTTGTTATCCCCTAAGTCTTTCAGTATAGTCAATAATAAATATCTGAATAAATACTATATACACAAGCATTTCTAGAACAACCTAGATAAATAATAAAGACACTATCTTTTAAGTTTTTAAATAGGAAGATTGTATACAATTTGTTCTTTTGGATACTAACATTTGATTAGATTGCAAAAATGCATAATTAAAACAATATTTTATTTTAATTCAATTAAAATTTGTGTTTATTTAGTAAGCCTTATATGCACAAGTTTACATAAGGCAGGGATCCCAGATCTCACAGAGATCTCTACCCTCATAGAGCTTACATTTTAAAAGGAAGTTATTACACAAACGCAATCAACCATAATACAAAATAACACAAAAGGTCATAGGTGTAAATAAGATCAGAAGTATAAAATAAAATACAGGTGATGTCCCACAGCAAAATGCCACACCACAGGACCTATAAGAAGGTATGTGGAATGAAGGAAGACTTCATTAAGAAAGGGGCAATTTTTAAAGATTAGGAAGAAATTGAACAGATAAAAAATGGAAAAAGAGAATACTGCAGGCACAGAAGTAAAAGTGGGAAAGCATGAGACATGGTTGGAGGACAAAAAGTAGTTTGGCTGAAATATGCAAAAGAAAATACTATGAGAAAAGGTTAAAAGTAAAAAAAAAAAAAAAAAAAAAGTCCAAACTAGAATTTTTCAATTTAATTTGGTAGACATGGTAGGCATGGAGTTAGAGATTTTTGACCACCAAACAAGTAAAAGAGTAAAGTTCAATCTGACTTTTCTATATGGCAAATGAAGGATGTAGGGTAGAGAGTGGAAGACCTTTTAGGAACAGAGTGCCTTGGTTCAGGTGTGAGTGTGGACAATGGCAACAAGAAGCAAATGAATTCAATGACTATCACTGAGATAAGCTTATGAATGTAATCAGGCAAGTTTAATTCAATTCAACAAAAATTCTAAGCAGAAGTTCAAAAACAAAAAGAAGGCAAATTGTAATTTGAAGAAATTTACATTCTACTGCCTAAGTAATAGAAAAGAAAGAATCTGAACTGAGAATCAGTGGACAGAGATGATGTGCTGAATTTTGGGTCAAGAGAACTATGTTCAAATTCCACTTTAGGACATTATTAGCTGTGTAACTATAAAGAAGTCATTAGCTTCTCAGAGATCTGACTGGGATATTTGTAAAACAGAGACAATACTATCAGATCTACCTACCAAATACTATTATAGTGAGAATTTGAATATATATATAATTTGAATACACATAAACACAAATTTCTGGATTTGGAGTCTGAGAACTTAGGTTCGAATTCTAGTTCTGTCACAGTATCTACATGAACTTCAGCAAGTTACTATTTCTTAATATTTCTTCCAACTTTATAACTATGATCCTATTAAACCTAATTTTTCACAAGACTTAAATCATTTAACCAGGTGCTTCAGTTTCCTCATCTTTTACTAAGTGAGAGAGAAAATAACTTTATATTTCTCTAGTTCTAACAAGGTTCGATTCAGTAAGCATTTACTGAGTGCCACATACTACAGTAAAGATGAAAATAGAAAGGAAAAAATAAAATATCCCTTGACTTCAAGGAGTTAACATTTGACCAAGATGGGAGTTGGGAGTGGTATAGGATAGAAACAATATGTACACAGATAAGTAAATACAAAAGATTTTTAAAAGTAAATAAAAATAATTTCAGGAGTTACAGAGAGCATCAACATCTATGAGGATCAGAAAAAAAGGCTTCTGGCAGGAGTAAGCACATGTGACTTGATTTGAAGGAACCACACTGCATCAATATATAAGAAATAATAGTCAGTGATGGAACAAAGGAATAAAAAGTGATTTCTAAAGAAAGTTTCCTCTTTTTTTGCTCATTATACAATTTTTGCTCCTTCCCACATTTACTCCTTATAACATGAAGGACAAGTCACTTAACTTTTCTATGTCCCCTGGCAACTATTCCTGACTATAAATTGCAGAAAATTACCTATGTTCACTAGGAGCTTTCCTAGGAACTACGAAATCATAGTTCCAGATCAAAAACAAGGAAAATGAGAGGGGAAATGGTTTGAGAGATAAGAAAAAAAAAGAATTTTTGAGCAGTTGGGATGATGATAATCAAAAATATAAACTTCCAGCTATGCAAATTTATAATCAAAAATATAAACTTCGAGAAAGAAGTATGTCTCTCTTAATTTAACTATGCAAATTTATTTCCTTTTATTCTTCCTGCAACTTTTGGTTAATATTAACATCACCTAATCAAAACCTTCCCCATAGGCTATAAAAAGTCCTAAATAATTTAAACAAATACCTAAATGCCTCAATATACTTAGAGCCTTAACATTTATTAAATGAGTTGCCCTTCTCCTTAAATAAGAAGCCTATCAAGACTATCGATTGTCCTTTACTCCATGTTGGGACATATAAATCCTCCACCTCCACCAGATTGTGCATCCTCTAAATGTAGTTTAATCTGTAGTCTGACCACTTATAGTTAGTTTTAACTATAGAGTTTAATGAATTTGTTTCTTAGGGGATGCAGGAGATTGTGACTAACTAAATCTGTTTAATTTTCATGATACTGAAGGAAGTATGAAATTTTGGAGCTATGTTTTCTTTAACTTTCATGGCTTGAGAGGAATGTACAAGATAGCAACATATAAATGAATTATTTCTCTGTTATTCTGATTTAATTTTGCCCATAAGAACCTTCTTAGAATCACCAAGATGATTAAGGCTTTTTTAATTTATGCTTGAGCATAATTATAAAATCTAAATATTTGTCGGTAGCTGTTCACTACACTTGATACAGAGAGGAGATATTTCTCCTTCATAACTTCATGAATCCCAAAGCATCTAAGCAAGTGTCAAGTTGACTTCAGGATCTGAGCCCACTCAGGAGACACCCGCCAGAGGCCTCCGGAAATGATGAAAAATAATCAGTTTCTAGATGGGAGGGAAGAGTGTCTCCCTTAACTTCGTGCCGTAATTGATATCCCAAAGCCTTAGCAAGGATCAAGTTGGCTTGAACATCTGAACTGGCTCTGAAGATGCCCTCCAAAACTGGGTAAGAATATGGGTCCCAGTCCCTCATTTGAGGTCTTGATTTTGTAAAAGAGAACTAATCCCCCAAATCACGGGGACCTGCGACTTGATTGATAGCTGACAGTGGCCGTGACCTTGCTTGACCATGACAGCGGCGGTAACCAGGCTGGGAGGTCAAGCTCCAGCCACAAGCTTTGTCCATCTCCCACCATCCCAGGAAAATGCGGCTCCTCCTCTCGCCCCCTCAGGACTCCCATCTCTGCGGTGCCCCCTTCCTTAAGACCCCAGTCTTGGAGGGGCCAAGAAACCCAACAGACACTGCACGGCCATCCATCCTGGCTCCTCCTCCCGGGAGCTCCGTCACTGACCTTTCCGAGGGGGCCTCCCGGGGGCGGTCGCAGGGGCGGAGGAGGCGGCGGCGGCTGCAACTACCCGAGCCCCCCACAAGGTGCAAGTACCCCGCACCCAGCTCTGTACCAGGGGCCGCAGAGTAACCCAGGGCAACAGGGAAGTCGCCATCTTGGAGAGGGAAAAGGAGGGCGAAAAAACTTTATTGAAACCACAGGAAGGACAGGGAAACAAAACGAAGCCAATCAGGTTCCTCGGCCCGGCGCTGGCTCCTCCTTAGGGACGGGAATGAGCTGGTTGAGGAACCTGAATGCAGACAGATGAACCTGAACTGGGACCTGAAGGGAAAAATGAGCCACGCCGGCCACCGTTGGAGCCTCCTCCTCTTTTCCTGGAACTCATGTATCCGGACTACAACTTCCAGAGTGCCTTGCAACTACTCGAAGCACTCTTTAGGAGTATTTAATCACGTAAAAGACTAGAGATCTAATCTCGGGATTCTTAACTTTTTTTTTTTTTTCATCTTTTAAATGTCGTGATCACTCTGGTGAAGACAGTGGACCCCCTCCTCAGAATAATATTTTAAAATGCTTAAAATAAAAAGCATTGGTTTATGAAAAAAAAAAAAAAGGAAGAAAAAACCAATTATATTGAAATAATTATCAAAATATTTTAAACAACTAAAGTTTAGGGACTCCGGATTTTGAGAACGCATGTTGGTCCAGTACCCAACTCGATATGTTCTCCTTAGGGTAATGATGAATTTAAGGGGATCTCATAGTTACCAAGGTCTGGCTGCTTCCAGTAATTGAAAATTTGGTAGAATATCTGAACAGCAAACAGTCATGTTGTCATAGATTGAATGCGTATGCTTATCTGCTTTTATATTGTATACACACACACTACTTCTCTTAACAAGACACCAGTTTTATAACCCCATATCTTATCTTTAAGAGAAGCATAATAGACAAAGAGCCACTAAACTACTAATGAGTTACCTGAGTATTTTCAGTTATTTTAAACAGGCTAATATTGGTCTAAATCAAATTTATGCTTAAGATAGGAAAAAAAAAAATCACCCCCATACACATACATGCTTTTGAACATTTAATAAAGGGATTACAGTGGACTTCACACACACATACACTATCTATTAATAATTGACCATTTAGAAAGAAAGCAGAGAATTTATAATGCATAATACAAATATCTCACCTCTACATAAAATTGGTAGCAGTCACTGTGTAAGGAAGTGATTGTATCAGCATATAATCTGACCTTAGTGACAATTTAATAATTATATTCATCTGGGCTATTGTCTAGCTCTCTAGAGTAGGACCAAGAATTAAGTTCTTCAAAGCCATGAGAAGTTTCCTCATCCTTGACCCTGTTTCCATTTTTCAGTGTTA
Organism: Antechinus flavipes; assembly: GCF_016432865.1. Classification (NCBI taxonomy): domain Eukaryota; kingdom Metazoa; phylum Chordata; class Mammalia; order Dasyuromorphia; family Dasyuridae; genus Antechinus; species Antechinus flavipes. Next base: position 285,701,206 of record NC_067401.1, on the reverse strand, counting down.
ATCCAGTGGAATTCAGTTTCTGACAAACTAATTCCAAATTCCTTTCTCAAGTTCACCTTGTGCTCAGAGTCCTCTCCTAGAGCAAAAAGCAATTCATTCTTAGTAGGTATCACTTTGGTTATCACCAAAGTGAGCCATCTTGACCTCTGGCCTTTCAAGCTAGCAGTAATCTTTCTCCCTCATCAAGTTTCTTCAGTGAGAAGTGGCTAATTCGAGTCAATAGTATTTTTATTTATCTCAAAAAGCCACACAGGGCCAACTTTTGTTGTCTCTGACTATCCTTTCAATAGATGGGGTCATTGCTGTTATCTCTAAGGTACTGACTTACTCAATTCCACATAACTGGTGGATTTTCCTTGTTCTACACCAACAATAAATAGAATTTAGGATTTCATTACAGTATTCGTTTTCTATTCTCTCGTGTTAATATGTTCCCTACACTCAACAAATGCTAACTGCCCTCTGTTCTCTTGCCTTAACATAAAATCTGAGGCTTCTCTTTCCCATATTAAGGAATTTTCCATTTTTCCATTGTTTCTCATCACCATAAAAATGACTATACAGAATCTTTGAACATTCAACTACCATAATATTGCTATTTTCAAGGATTCTTACAAGGTTAAATAGAGGTCCTTTGAATCTAATAATTACTTACCTACATTTCTTAATATTAGTTCTCTACTGCTCTAGCACCATCAGGGCTGGATTTGAAGAGTTTCTCTCCTGATGCACAAGGACACCCTCTTGGGGAAAAAACCCTGCAATCCTCCAAATTGAGGCTCTTCTAACGGAGCTTGTTTTGCTTAAGAGCCCAACCCTAGTGATTTGTTCTTGCCTTTGTTATCATTAAGTCACTGACTGATGAGAAGCCCTCAATAGATCTTTGTTATTGTTGTTGTTTAGAAGTGTTTTATTGAAAATGGTCAAAGGATAAGAACAGATAATTTTCAGATGAAGAATTTAAAGCCATTTGTAGTCATATGAAAAAATGCTCTAAATCACTATTGATTAGAGAAATGCAAATTAAGACAACTCTGAGATACCACTATATACCTCTCAGATTAGCTAGAGAACAAGAAAAGATAGTGACAAATGTTGGAGGGAATGTAAGAAAATTGAGACACTAACACATCCTTAGTAGAGTTGTGATCTAATCATTCTGGAGAACAATTGGGAACTATGTCCAAAGAGCTATAAAACTGTGTATACCTCATGATCCAGCGGTGTCATTACTGAATCTGTATTTCAATGAGATCATAAAAGAGGAAAAAGGACTCACATGTGTAAAAATGTTTCTAACAACCCTTTTTGTAGTGGCAAGGAACTGGAAATTGAGTGAGTGACTATCAATTGCGGAATGGTTAAATAAGTTATGGTTTATGAATGTAATAGAATACTATTGTTCTATAAGAAATGATAAGCAGACTTACTTCAGAAAAGTCTGGAAAGAGTTACATGAACTGATGCTGAGTGAAATGAGTAGAACCAAGAGAAAACTGTGCACAGTAATAACAAGATTGTGATCAACTGTGATAAACTTGTCTCTGCTCAGCAATGTGGTGATTCAAGATAATTCCAATAGACTTGCCATCTGCATCCAGAAAGAGAACTTTGTTCTCTTTGTTCTCTTTGTGAATCAAAGCATAATATTTTTTGTCTGTCTGTTTGCTTTTTCTTTCTCATATTTTTCTCCTTTTGGTTTGATTTTTCTTATACAATATGACAAATATAGGAATATGTTTAAAAGGCTTGCACATGTTTAACCCATATCAGATTGTTTGCTCTCTTGGGGAGGAGGGAAATAATGGAAAGAGGGAGAAAAATTTGGAACACAAAGTCTTACAAAAATGAACATTGAAAACTATCTTTACATGTATTTGGAAAAACAAATTACTATTGAAAAAATTGTTTTATCCAATTTGTACTAAGAATAGAAACAATAAGGAAAAAAAGGGCCTTATTTCCCGATAGAATGATAGGATAGAAGAAAAAACCCTAGAAATTATAATGCTAAGTGCAAATAAACTATACTCCCCAACAAAATGAAAGAGGTATAAAATGGATTTTAAGTTTTATTGAAATATATTTGGACAAAATGGTTTCCATATTTTAAAAATAAATTCATTTTACATGCATTTTTTTTATTAAAGCTTTTTATTTACAAAGTGTATGTATGGGTAATTTTTCCAACATTGACCCTTGACTAACCTTTTGTTGCAAATTTTCCCCTCCTTCCCCCCACCCCCTCCCCTAGCTGGCAGGTAGTCCAATACATGTTAAATGTGTTGAAATGCATGTTAGATCCAATATATGTATACATATTTATACAGTTATCTTGTTGCACAAGAAAAATCAGATCAAGAAGGAAGAAAAAGAAAAACTGAGTAAGAAAACAAAATGCAAGCAAATAACAACAGAGAGAGCAAGAAGGATTGCTATTTACATGCATTTATAATCTGGTTTTCACAATGCTTTGTTTACCACTGAATGAAAGGAAAGAAAAAAATCAACATAAACATGCTCAGTCCAGCAAAATAAATTCCTATATTAGCCCAATATGTGAGTGTGTGTGTGTGTGTGTGTGTGTGTGAGAGAGAAAGAGAGAGAGAGAGAGAGAGAGAGAGAGAGAGAGAGAGAAAGAGATACATTTTAAGTTCATCACTTATATAGCAGGAGATGAATGGAATGTTTCATTTTCAATTGTCTGAACTAGTGGTTTATCATTGTATTAATCAGAGCTCTAAAGTCCTTCAAAAATGTTCTTCTTTATAATATCAATCAAAATTGTTCTAGTTTTATTCTATTCAGCATCAGTTTATAGAAGTCTCAGTTTCCTCTGAAAATGCCAGTTTCATAAATTCTTATAATAAAGTATAATATTCCATTATATTAAAATTCAACAGTTGGTTTAGCCATTCTCCAATAGGACAACTCCTAGTTTCCAGTTTGGGGTTATGGTAAAAAAAATTGATATAAATAATTTTGCACATTATGTACAAATTGCATACATTGTCCTCATACTATGATTAGATTCTGGGCTTTCAGTGACTATATCTACTTAAGGAGGTAGAGCTCAAATCTCCCTCCCTGCCCCCATCACACACTTATTTTCATCACTAAAATATAACATGTTCCAAGTATTTTAATACATACATAATTCCATATTTAATAGAAAACAGTGTTCTTCAATATTTTCTCATAGAAACCATTTTTGGGGATCCAGGAATTGATGTGTTATGTAGGAAATTAAGGTTCTAAACATCAATTCTATCCCTTCAGTGTTTTTCTTGCATCTAACTTAGCTTTTTTAAGGCCTTATTTTTTTTTTAAACATTCTTTATTTAGCCTTCCTTATATTTCTTACAGAACTGTGCCATCCTTAAACATCCACCTTCAATTTCATGTATAGATCCGTTGTTTTAAAATCTGAAAAAAAAAAAAACCTTTTTAAATCAGAGCTCATTAGAGAGTTTTTTACAGAGCTATATATGTCTCTTTAGACACTTTCCTCTTTTCCTTGTCATTAGAATAATTAGAATAATTGTCAAAATGTCATCCTTTGAGCTTCTCATCCTTCTTGACCTGACTTTTAAAAAGAAATTCCCAGGCTATGGGATCAGAACTAGAACTAGAATGGAGAACTCAATGTTTCATTTTTGGGTGGAATATTTGATCTATAATGGGACATTTAGAGTATTAACAACTTTTTGTTTTTCTAAGGAAGAAGACAAGGATGAAGGGGCGGGGCCAAGGAGGGAAGCCTCTGACAGGATGGTGAAATCAATCTGGAGTCAGCTTCTTTTAAAAGAAGCTACTTGGCAATAGCTTTTTCCAGCTCACAGGCTCCTCTGGAGCAAAAGGGGAGAAAATAAAAAGCCATGCTAAAGGTTGTAGAAGGCAAGACTGGAGATCTGGCCTAGTTTAGGAATGGGGAGAGAGAGGCTAATCCCTGACTAAAGTATTGATGATCTGGTCTACTTGATGTTGACCTCAGCTAGTAGTAGCCTGAGTTCCCAAGCAATAGCACAGAAGAGAGAATAGAGATGGGTATTCAGATGGATATAGCTGTGGTTATACAGATGATCTGCTGCCCCTAGTGCATCCTGACAGAGTCTGGGTTATATTGAGATCCCTGCATAACATGAGAATTCTAGTGAGTCAATGAGCTGCCCTACTTTGTATGGATGAACTTAAAGTTAGAAAGCACCTGGGAAGGATTAAAGGTTCCTCCTAATTCAATTATTACTCCTGAAGTCAGTAGTCCCAGATCCAGTGCCAAAGATCAAATTTCAACAACCTATCTGAAAGAGCTTTGGACTAGTTGGGAGAACTGGGTTTTGCATCCTGCTCTGATATAAACTGTGGGTCTTTGATTTTTTTTTTTCCTTTATAAGAAGAGAGGAATGGGCTCTAGGTCCTTTCCATTAAGAACTGAATGAATTAGACTTTGGGCAATTCATTCCATTTTATGGATCTTCACTTTTCTCTCTTGCAAAAGGAAAGATTTTGACTAAATGGTGAAAGAGATGCCACCAACTTTCAAGTGTTTATGATATAGCCTTTGAATTATCAAGGACACTTTCCTCTTAACTCTTCAGTCTACCATTGCTGGCAGAGGTCAGTATAGAAGAGGAACTATTCATTTATCTACTCTTTATGCCTGGTGCAAGGATAGTTTTAGCAAGGGGGAAGCAATATAGAGATAGAAGAGCCAGGAGAATATAAGTTCCTTGCAAGCAGAAGTTATTTCACTTTTGTATTTGTATTCTTAATATCTACCACAGTGCTAAGAACATGGTGGATGTTTAATAAATTCTTCTTGATTATTGCTTGATTGAAGCTTAATTTCTCCCTTCCTGTTCTATTTAAGATCATCTTTTGAGGATTTGGGTATTTATGTGTGTTGGGGTAGGAAGGAGTTATCAATCAAGGGTATATCGGAGCAGCTCTCAAAAACAATTGCCAAATTTTCAATGTTAACATTTACATCTCAGAAATCAGCAAATATGACAAATTAGAGGGTTTTTTGTTTGTTGATTGTATAGATTTAAGAAATTGATGGAGAAAATTTTAATAATGTCAACTAAACTTAAAAGTATATAATGCATGTAGTTTTATTTTTAGAGTGCTGGTTGCGAAACATTTATTAGAACACTCCTGCTACCAATTCTCTTTCAGCTTTCTTCCTAAAAACATTGATTTTACTCTAGAAATTCCATCTTTATCTCTAAATCGCATTAGTCAGGTTTCTTGGTTACCAAATATGAAGAAACAACTGACTTAGCCCTTAACTGTCAAAAATAATCATTTAAAGTAGGAAGTTACCAGATGGCCAGCTTCCTGTTCCTGGGAGTAGCTGCCCTAGCAATATCCCTTTGAGCACCAGCCTCATTGGTTGGTGTCCCTGATTAAGATACTTTTTGTGCAATTTGGCCCAGCAGAGTTTATGGAGCTCTTGGTATGGAGCCCTAGTTACAACCCTGCCTGAATTTCTCATAGATTGATTCTCATAGAATCAATAAACTTAGTTCCAGAAGAATTTCAAAGTCATCTTGTTCCTCATTTTACAGAAGAAACTACCCAAAGTAATTAAGTAATTTCCTCAAAGTCATACAGGTAGTAATTTAACAGAACTGAGATCTGTGCCAGTCTTCCACCTTCAGTAATGCGCTCTTTTAGTAGTATCATGCTGATGACACCATTTTGCTCCAAACTTTTTGAACTTTTCTTTCCTCAAACAAACAGGCTCATCAGATCATTCCTAGAATTATTCTCCTTACAGTCATAAATTTTAAGATGAGTAGTCATTTTCTTTCAAGGTTCCTGTAATCTCTTCTTCACCCACAAGTTCCTTCTTTTTACTTAGAATCAGCTCTAGAACAGCAATTGCTTTCATCTTACTTTATCTTTTGGAAAATGAAATTGTCAACAAAATAAATCAAGAGATCAGATATTCTGTTTTTAACATAAAGAGATCTCCAATACTTGGCTGGATAATTGAAGTCCCCATTATTATAGTAGCCAGCTTCTGCCAATATTATGGTCTATGTCAAGAACTTATGAACCATTTCTTTCCTCTATCTATTATGTTTTGTTTGAAAGAAAGAAACTAATACCCTGATTTAGGGACTTCACATAACTACCCAAACAACTGTTGTGAATACCTAAGAACTCTTTATTTTGAATGTATTTATTTCTATCTGTGCTGCTTCTGCCCATAGATTGTAAACTCTCTGAGGTGACAGGCTGCTTCATCTTTGCCTTTGTATCTCCAAGATTCAACAAAGGATTTGGCACCCTTTATCTGATATTTACTCTGCCACAACTTAAGTGTTTCAACACTCAAACAACTCTCTCTCCTTTAAGCAATGAACTTGCAACAAAGAAAGTAGTTGAATGCAGTGCACTGAACATTGAACATAGAGTTAAAGGATCTGGGTTCAAATCCTAGCTTTCCCATTTATGATCTATTTGATGTTGAACAAATTAGAGAATCTCTCTGGGATCTGGCTTTTTTTCACCTATAAAAAGTGAGGATTAAGCTGATTAAATCCTTTTGGAAAAGCTCTGAAAGGATTTTAAAAATTAAGTAAAAGAGGTATTAAAAAAGGGAAAATAAATGAGTTATCCAAAAGAATTATGAAAAAAAAAGAATCAATACTTAGAAAATGAAGCACAACAATTGAATGAAGAAAATAAAGCATTCCTGGGCACATTATATATATATATACACATACACACACACACACACACACACACACATACACACACACATATATGCATTTGTATGTATGTGCATATATATGTATGTGTGTATGTATATATATAATACATATCTATATGTCTATATAGATATATATGTAAAGCCTTAAACAGAAGAATTAATATTTGGTTTTAATATCTGAGTGAACTGAAAATAAAACCCTAAAGAACTTGTTCCCCATTCATTGCTTTTGCCATCACAGAAAAACTCCTTCCCATTGAAATTGCTTCTAATTAAACAAGAAACATTATAGAGCCTCAGAAAAAAAGAACAATTATCTTTCAGCTTATAAATAACATGGAGATGTAGGCAGGGCAAATATGACAGAGAGAAGCCCATAAGTTGCCTGAATTCTCCCCAGTTTCCCTTGGAAACAATAAAGCCTCCAGAAGAATTCTGGAGTGATAAAATCCACACAAAGATAGAATGAAACAATTTTCCATTTCAAGACAACTTAGAAGGACTTCAATAAAAGTCTGCCTCACTTGGGTAAAAAGGGAGCTCAACTCAGTGCAAGGGGCAAGTGGTCATGCCAACAGGAGGCTCTTAGCCACAGCACAGATCAGCAACTCACACCCCACGATTCTAGCCTAGAATGCTAGTGGCACAGCAGGCCAGCTGTGAGCCTTGAATGCTAATGCATCAGGCAAGCTGCCAGCCCTGGGACCCAGGGCACAACACAAGCCAGGCCAACATAGTACAATGAGCAAGCCACCAACCCTGGAGGTCCTGGAGCAGAAAACCAGTGACTAGGTGTTGGCTTCCCCCTCTCCATGTTCTGCAAAAATCTTATTACAATGCTCCCTGTACCCTAAGGAGCAGAGGTCAACTTTAAAAATGAGAAAAAACAAAAAAGAGCCCTGACCTACTGTGGCAACAGGGAAGATCAAAACATAAACTCAGAAGAGGACAAGAGTGTCAAAATGCCTACATGCAAATCCTCAGAGGGGAATATGAATTGGTCTCAAGCCCAAAAAGTCCTTTTGGAAAAGATCTGAAAGGATTTTAAAAATTAAGTAAAAGAGGTATTTAAAAAGGGAAAATAAATGAGTTATCGAAAAGAATTATGAAAAAAAAAACAATCAATACTTAGAAAATGAAGATATAACTGAATGAAGAAAATAACTCCTTAGAAAATAGAATTGGTCAAATTGGGGAGAGGGGAAATCATTGAAAAAAACAACTTCTTTAAGAGTAAAATTGGCCAAATGGAAAAGAAAGTAGAAAAGCTGAAGAAAATAATTCCTTAAAAATTAGAATTGGGCAAGTAAAAGCTAATGACTCTAGGAGACGATAGAAGAAAATGTAAAATACATTATTGGAAAAATAACTGACATGGAAAATAGATCCAATAAAGAATTTAAAAATTATTGGACTACCTGAAATCCATGAACAAAATAAGAAAGCCTAGACAACATCTTTCAAGAAATTAGCAAGGAAAACTGCCCAGATATTCCAGGACTAGAGGGGCAAAATAGAAATGGAAAGAATCCACTGATCATGTCCTGAATGAGATCCCAAAATGAAAATTTTAAGGAATATTGATAGAGTTCAATTCTAGAACTATCAGGTCAAGAGAAAAAAAAAAAAAAAAAACTGCAAGGAACCAGAAAGAAACAACTCGGATATTAAGGAGCCATTCTTAGGATTACACAGAATTTAGCAGCTTCTACATTAAAGGATTGAAAGACTTGGAATATCATATTCTACAAGGCAAAAGAGCTTGTATACAACCAAGAATCAATTACCCAGCAAAACTGAGCATAATCTTTCAGTAAAAAAGATGGATATTCCTTTTCAAATTTTCCTAATGAAAAGACCTGAGTGGAACAGAAAATTTGATCTTTAAATACAAGGTTGAAGAGAAGCACAAAAAAGTAAACAGGAAAGAAAGAAAAAAATCTATGGTATTCAAAAAGATTAAACTGTTTTTATCCCTTTATGGGAAGATTATACTTTTAACTCTTAAAAATTGTAACTCTAAGCAATTTGGAACTATGCTCAAAAAGTTATCAGATTGTGCAAACCCTTTGATCCAGCAGTGTTACTACTGGGCTTATATCCCAAAGTGATCTTTTAAAAAAAATTATTATAACTTTTTATTGACAGTACATATGCATGGGTAATTTTTGACAACATTATCCCTTGCACTCACTTCTGTTCCAACTTTTCCCTCCCTCCACCCTTTCCCCTAGATGGCAGGCAGTCTTATACATGTTAAATATGTTGTAGTATATCCTAAATACAATATATGTGTGCAGAACCAAACAGTTCTCTTGTTGCACAAGAAGAATTAGGTTCAGAAGGTAAAAATAACCTGGGAAGAAAAACAAAAATTCAAATAGTCCACATTCATTTCCCAATGTTCTTTCTCTAGGTGTAACTGATTCTGTCCATCATTGGTCAATTGGAACTGAATTAGATCTTCTCTTTGTTGAAGATATCCACTTCCATCAGAATATATCCTCATACAGTATTGTTGTTGAAGTGTATAATGATCTCCTGGTTCTGCTTATTTCACTCAGCATCAGTTCATATAAGTCTTTCCAAGTTTCTCTATATTCATCCTGATGGTCATTTCTTACAGAACAATAATATTCCATAACATTCATATACCATAATTTATTTAGCCATTCTTCAATTGAAAGGGCATACATTTATTTTCCAGTTTCTAGCCACCACAAAAAAGGTTGCCACAAACATTTTGGCACATATGAGTCCCTTTCCCTTCTTTAGTATCTCTTTGGGATGTAAACCCAGTAGTAACACTGCTGGATCAAAGGGTATGCACAGTTTGATAACGTTTTGGGCATAATTCCAGATTGTTCTCCAGAGTGGTTGGATTCGTTCACAACTCCATCAACAATGCATCAGTGTCCCAGTTTTCCTGCATCCCCTCCAACATTCATCATTATTTTTTCCTGTCATCTTAGCCAATCTGACAGGTGTGTAGTGGTATCTCAAGAATTGTCATAATTTGCATTTCTCTGATCAGTAGTGATTTGGAACACTCTTTCATATGAGTGGGAGGAAATAGTTTCAATTTCATCATCTGAAAAGTGTCTGTTCATATCCTTTGACCATTTATCAGTTGGAGAATGGCTTGATTTCTTATAAATTAGAGTTAATTCTCTAGATATTAAGGAAATGAGGCCTTTATCAGAACCTTTAACTGTAAAAATGTTTTCCCAGTTTGTTGCTTCGCTTCTAATCTTGTTTGCATTAGTTTTGTTTGTACAAAGGCTTTTAAATTTGATCTAATCAAAATTTTCTATTTTGTGACCAATAATGATCTCTAGTTCTTCTTTGGTCACAAATTCCTTCCTCAGGGTTTAAAGTCTACTCTCTATCATATAAAAGCTACCGATAGTTAGAGTCCATTTTAATTTTTTGCTCATTTTGTCAAAGATGAATAAAGAAAACAAAGTAACAAAAAAATGCAGTCTGCTTTTGTGGGGTTGGGGCTAGATGGTATTATCGAGCTTCCTCTACAGACTGCAAGGGGCAGCAGTGAGGCACTAGCAGGACAGTAATGGCTGTGCTGCATCTGCGCTCTGAGATTCTGAGAGTGTGCTCAGACACTCCGGATAGGTGTGGCCAGGTCCCAAGAAACTCTAGCTTTTCAGGGTTATAGTCTTTACCCGCTGTGTTTAGAGCTTCTCTGCTGATCTACTGGCTTGCTGCCAGGGAAGAGTAGCCACACTGTGGTAAAATTCACCCTGCAGAAATGGCGGAGATCACAGCCCACCTTGCTCTGGTCTGCTTAGGTGTGAGCTGCCTTCCATACTTTGGCTGCAGCTGCCTGCCTTCAGAATGTGCCCGATCTAATTGATCCCATCCACAAGCAAAAACAGACCTTTTCTGGCAAATTTCAAGGATATCTTCTCTTGGTAATTATTTGTGGGTTTTTTCAGTCAAGCACTAATTCCAAGGCTTGTCATGAAATAAATTATTCTGAGAGAAAAGACAGAGCTTAAGTAGATGTGTGCGTCCTCTCCATCATCTTGGCCAGAAGTTCCCCCCAGAGATCTTAAAGAAAGGAAAGGGACCCCTTATATGCAAAAATGTTTGTGGCAGTCCTTTTTATTGTGGCTAGAAACTGGAAACTGTGTGGATGCCCATCGATTGGAGAATGGTTGGGTAAATTGTGGTATATGAATGTTATGGAATATTATTGTTCTGTAAGAAATGACCAGTGGGATAAATACAGAGAGACTTGGAGAGACTTACATGATCTGATGCAAAATGAAATGAGCAGAACCAGGAAATCATCATACACTTCAACAACAATACTGTATGAGGATGTATTCTGATGGATGTGGCTCTCTTAAACAATGAGATGATTCAGACCAGTTCCGATTGTTCAGTAATGAAGAGAATCAGCTACACCCAGAGAGAACTATGGGAAATGAGTGTGGACTACAACATAGCATTTCCACTCTTTCTGTTATTGTTTACTTGCATTTTTGTTTTCTTTCTCCGTTTTTTTTTACCTTCTTTCTAAATCTGATCATTCTTGAGCAGCAAGATAACTGCATAAATATGTATACATTTATGGTATAACCTACACTTTAACATATTTAACATGTATTAGATTACCTGCCACCTAGGGGATGGGATGGGGGAGGAGAGGAAAAGTTGGAATAGAAGGTTTTGAAAAGGTCAATGTTGAAAAACTACCTATGCATATGTTTTGTAAATAAAAAGATATTTAAAAAAAGAAATAAAACTCTATTAGTTAGATGGGGTATACTTAGAAGGTGTGGGTATAAGTTGACTTTGATGTGATGACAAAAAAAATTTAAGGAATGAAAAAAGATTCTACTGGGAGAGGAGCAAAGAAGGAGGGAGAACAGCGTAAATTATATGAAAGACTTATTACAGTAGAGGGAAGGAAGGGAAAGATTGAGCATTATTGGAACTTTGCTCTCATTGGATTTGGCTCAAAGAGGCAGCCACATACACATTCAATTAGGTAAAGAAATCTATTTTCCTTATAGGAAAGTAGGAAGAAAAAGTGGAAAGAAAAGGGAGAGGGAGTGATAAAATGGGAGAGCAAATTGGGGGAGATGGTGCTCAGAAGCAAAACAATGGTGAAGAGGGACATGATAAAAGGAGAGAGAAAAGCATAAAAAGGGGAGGAAATAGAATGGAGGGAAATATATAGTAATCATAATTGAAAGGAATGAGATTAACTCTCCCAGAGAAGAGCAACAGATAGCAGAGTGGATTAAAAATCAGAATCCTACAAAACACATTTGAAGCAGAGAGGCAAATTCAGAGTAAAGTTTAAAGGATGTAGCATGCTTTAGCTGAAGTTGGAAAAAAAGTGGGGTAGCAATCCTGATCATAGACATAGCAAGAGCAAAAATAAAGCTAATTAATAAAAACAAGGAAAGAAACTACATTTTGCTAAAAAAAAAAAAAAAAAAAGTACGATAGACACTAATGAATGTCCATACTAAACATATGCACCAAGTTGCATAATATCCAATTTCTTAGGATAAAAGTTAAGTGAGTTACAGGAAGAAATAGATAGTAAATGTATATCAGTGGGGGACCTCATACTCCCCCTCTTAGAACTAGATTAATCTAACTACAAAATAAATAAGAAGTTAGATATGATAAAATTTTGGAGAAAATTGAATGGGGATAGAAAGGAATATATCTTTTTCTCAGTAGTACAGGACACACACAAAAATTGACCAACCGTATAAGGACATAAAAGTCAATAAAATGCAAAAAGACAGTATTAAATGCATTCTTTTCAGATAATGATGTAACGAAAATGATACATAATAAAGAGCAATGGAAAGACAGACTAAAAACTAATTGGAGGGGAGCAAAGCAGGCACACACGACTCTCTAAGCGCCTCTCATTCCCCTCATAATCAACTATGTAATCCAGCCTCAAAAATAACTCTTCACTGCTTAAATTCATGAAGATTAGAAGCACTACAATTTACCAGCCGAAGTCAATCCGGAAGCTCACCAGGAAAGGTTTGTCCTGAGGGGCCAGGAACAGACTAGCACAGGCAGTGAGAGGCTAGTGTCCTGAGCAGACCAGGGGCGGGGGTATCTCTGTGGCTAGAGAAGTTATAGGGACCACTCTGCTATAGGCTAACTGCTCTGCCTTGATTACAAAGCAGTAAACTGGCAGAGAAATTAAAGCCTAAAACAGAGGGTCCTCTAAAAAACACCAGCACCTAATGAGATCTGGCTATAACCCCTCAAACCCGGAAGTGACTCAGGCAGACTGTAAGGCAGCCCTGTGGCCACGTCCTGCAGTTCCGGGCTTTTGTGGGGGCAGTTACTAATCTGCACAGCAAGGGGGCACAGTCTGGGCAGCCTCTAATCAGCAGAGTGGGGGCTTGGCCTGGGACAACAGAACCTCCCCAGCTGACTGTGCTTCGGGGCAGACACTTCCGGTCCCTGCAAATCCATTCACTGCTCAGCTTCTAATACCCACAGCCCCAGGGTGGGATTTGGCTTGGGAAGTGAAACTCTCACTCCTCAGTGTCTAACCCCAGGGCAGTCGTTATCTCACAAAGTAGGGCTTCTTTGCAGGACTTTTTCCCAGCTCTGCCCTGCAGGCTTGAATTACTTTCGGGTGAGGAACTCTTTCCCAGAGCACTCCAGCTCCTCCCTGCTTTTTGTAGCTGGCTGGCAGGACAGCTACCCTTCCATACACCTATCATTGCTCTGCAGAGGAAGCTGGTAACCTCCTGGCCCTGAAGGCAGACCTTATAGTTTTTAACAAAATGAGTAAAAAAATCAAAAGAATGATTGATAGTTTCTATACAGAAAAAGAATAACTTTTCAACCCGGAAGAGACTAACAGCAGACAGTCTCCAGACAATTGTTGGTCTCCAATACAAAAGGCTCTCCTAGAAGAGACTATTAAAAATCTTAAAAGAGAGCTAGAAGAGAAATGGGGAAAGGAAAGAGAAGCTATGCAAGAGAGCAGCAACTTCCTGAAATGTTAATTGGAAAAGATAAAAAAACTCCCAAGAAGTGCAGGGAAACAGAATTTGTGAATTGGAAAAAGAAAATAACTCACTAAAAAAAAAAATTGGTGAAATGGAAAAAAATTCCATAGAGCAAAACAACTCAATTGGACATATCCAAAAAGAAGTAAAAAAAGCTAATGAAGAAAATAACTCACTAAAAATCAGAACTGAACAAATAGAAATGACTGATTCATTGAGACATCAAGAATCAGTCAAGCAAAACCAAAAAAATGAAAGATTGGAAAAAAATGTCAAATATTTACTTGGAAAAACAACAGACCTGGAAAATAGATCTAGGAGAGATAACCTGAGGATCATCGGACTACCAGAAAATTATGATGAAAAAAAGAGCCTAGATACTATTTTACAGGAAATCATCAAAGAGAACTGCCCAGAAGTAATAGAACTGGAAGGGAAAATAGGCATTGAAAGAATTCATCAAACACCTTCTGAAAAAGACCCTAAAATAAAGACCCCGAGGAATATTGTGGCCAAACTTCAGAATTTTCAGACTAAAGAAAAAATTTTACAAGCAGCCAGGAAAAAACAGTTCAAATACCGAGATGCCACAATAAGGGTCACGCAAGACCTGGCTGCCTCAACGTTAAAGGATCAAAGGGCCTGGAATTGATATTCCAAAAGGCAAAAGAACTTGGAATGCAGCCAAGAATAAACTACCCAGCTAAGCTGAGTATTTTTTTTTCCACAGAAGAAGATGGACATTTAATGAAATAGAGGAATTCCATCTGTTTCTAAGGAAAAAACCAGACTTAAGCAAAAAATTTGATCTCTAACAACAAGAATCAAGAGAAGTAGAAAAAGGAGAAACTAGACAACATAGTAAAGTAAGAGGATACAGTTCAACTCAACTCTTCCTACAACTACTTCAACAAAGATGAGAAATTGAAGGATACACTGCAAGACTCAAGTGTTTCATTCAAGTCCTCTATCTTCAGAGTCGATGTTCTTTTCACTTGCCATTGTGCTTCCCATGGTCAGGCACACTGTAACATGCCCTTGACTCCTGTGCCTCCAAATCCTGTATTTGGAGTGACCAAATAAATGTCTCCTCTCCAACCCACTCACAAAAAAAAAAAAAGAAAAAAAAAAAAGAAAGAAAGATTGTGATTGGCCTGATCCTCAGGGAAGTAAACAAGCTGCATTTAATTGACCACCTCACAGCTAATGTCAACTAAGGTACCATAAAGAACCTATGGGAGCCAATGAGAAATGATGAGGCAAGGGGAAAACTCTCTTGCATCAAGTGCTACTGGAGGCCCTGTCCTATCTCAGTATATCTCAGAATTTAATCTAGAAAAGGCATAAACAAGCTTTTACCTTTCCATAATATTTTTAAAATAAAAACTTTTGGAGGGTCTTAGAATTTAATCTAGAAAAGGCATAAACAAGCTTTTACCTTTCCATAATATTTTTAAAATAAAAACTTTTGGAGGGTCTTATGTATAGTTTATATTCTTTTCTTATCTATTTAATGCAATGGGACACATTCAACCATATAGTGATCTAAAAGACCTTCTGCGTCAAGGCACAAGACTGGAATATGGGGATGAAAAAGTATAGAATATATGCATAGCTATATACAAATATATGTGTATATATGTACGTATGTGTGTATATATACATATGATATATATGCTTCATCAGTGCCCATTTTGTTGTAAGTGTAAATATAATATATGTGGCTGTATATACAAACATATATAATCCCTCATGGATATATTTGTATGTATGTGTATATGTGTAAATTATATATGTGGTTATATAAACAACAAAATATATATTAAAAAAAAAAACTAATTGGAAACCAAACAATCTAATCCTAAAGAAAGATTGGATCAAAAAAAAAAATCAGAGAAGCAATCAATTTCATCCAAGAGAATGGCAATAATGAGACTACATACCAAACTTTATGTTATATAAAGAAGTACTTTAAAAAAATTTTATGTACCCATATTCTTACATGAATAAAATAGAGAAAGAGCAGATCAATGAATTGGATGATCAATGTTAAAAGCTAGAAAAAGAAAAAATTAAACGTCTCCAAATAGACAAATTAGAAATGCTGAAAAATCAAAGGAGAGATTAATAAAATTAAAAGAAAGAAAATTATTGAACTAATAAAACTAACATATGGTTTTATCCCATACATTTTGGTATGATGTCTCATTATTATCGTTTTCTTGGGTGAAATTATTAATTATGTCTATGATTTGCTGTTTCACCCAATCATTCTTTAGTATAAGATTATTTAGTTTCCAATTATTTTTTGGTCTACTTTCTCTTGGCTTTTTGTTGAATATAATTTTCATTGCATCGTGGTCTGAAAAGGATGCATTTACTATTTCTGCCTTACTGCATTTGAATATGAGGTTTTTATGTCCTAATATATGGTCAATTTAGTGGGTATAAATACCCACTATATTCATCCCCCTCCATTCTTTCTCTCAGATATAATAGGTTTCCTTTGCCTCTTCATGAGATGTAGTACTCCCACTTTACCCTTTTTCTGGTACAATGTCCTTTCCACATCTACTTTCTAGAACAAGGTATACATGTATTCTTTATACCTCTTTATATCAGAAATATAGTTCCCAAGATTAATCTTTACCTTTTTAGATTTCTCTTGAGTTCTATATTTGTAGATCAAACTTTTTGTTAAGTTCTGGCTTTTTCATCAAAAATAGGTGAAATTCACTTACTTCATTGAATGTCCATCTTCTTCCCTGGAAAAAGATGCTCATTCTAGCTGGGTAAGTAATTTTTGGTTGCATACCAAGTTCCTTAGCCTTTCGGAATATCATATTCCAGGCCCTTCGATCTTTTAATGTGGATGCTGCCAGATCCTGGGTGATCCTTATTGTGGCTCCTCGATACTTGAATTGGGTTTTTCTAGCTGCTTGCAATATTTTTTCCTTCATCTAAGGGTTCTGGCATTTGGCCACTATATTCCTTGGTGTTTTGATTTTAGGATCCCTTTCAGTGGGTGATCAATGAATTCTTTCAATGTCTATTTTATCCTCTGTTCCTATGACTTCTGGGCAGTTCTCTTTGATAATTTCCTGGAAAATAGTGTCCATGCTCTTTTTTTCATCATACTTTTCTGGGAGTCCAATGATTCTCAGATTGTCTCTCCTGGATCTGTTTTCCAGGTCTGTTATCTTCCCCAGAAGGTATTTCACATTCTTTTCCATTGTTTGTTTGATTTTTTTGGATTTGCTTGACTGATTCTTCTTGTCTCTTCGAGTCATTCAATTCCAATTGTTCGATTCTAATTTTTAATGAAGTGTTTTCTTCACTCACTCTTTTAAAATCTTTTTCTAATTGTCCCATTGAGTTCTTTTGTTCTGTGGAATTTTTTTCCATTTTGCCAATTTTGTTTTTTAGAGAGCTGTTTTCTGTTTCCAGTTCACTAATCCTATTTTTCAAGGATTTTATTTCTTTATCCAGTCTCTCTTTAACTGAGTGGGATGACTTCTCCAGACTCTCTTGCCAAGCCTCCCTCTCCTTTTCCCATTTTTCTTCTAGCTCCCTTGTGAGAGCCTTTTTAATTACTTCTATGAGGGTCATCTGTGCTGAGGAACAGATGATCTCCTCCTTTGGGGATTCACCTGGGGACTGTCTGTTTTTAGTCTCCTCAGGATTTGGAGTCTGCTCTCTTTCTGTATAGAAGCTGTCAAGGGTTAAAGTCCTCTTCAGTTTTTTGCTCATGTTGTCACAGAATCAAAGACAAACTTTCTTGGCGAATCTCAAGGATGGCTTCTCTTGGTAACTATTTGTGGGTTTTTTTTTTTTCAGTCAAGCATCAATTCAGAGGCTTGTAATGAAATGGATAGTGAGAGAAAAACGCGGAGCTACATAGCTATGTGCCTCCTCTCCGCCATCTTGACCGGAAGTCCCTAACATATGGTTTTATTAAAAAAATAAAATGATCAATCTTTGTTTAATTTGATTTTATTTCTTTATTTTAATTTTTTTTCCCTTTCTTGTGCAGATCTTTATTTTTATTTTTTAAATTTTTAAATAACTTTTTTTATTGACAGAACCCATGCCAGGGTAATTTTTTACAACATTATCCCTTGCACTCACTTCTGTTCTGATTTTTCCCCTCCCTCCCTCCACCCCCTCCCCCAGATGGCAAGCAGTCCTATACATATTAAATAGGTCACAGTATATCCTAGATACAATATATGTGTGCAGAACCGAACAGTTTTCTTGTTGCACAGGGAGAATTAGATTCAGAAGGTATAAATAACCTGGGAAGAAAAACAAAAATGCAAGCAGTTTATATTCATTTCCCAGTGTTCTTTCTTTGGGTGTAGCTGCTTCTGTCCATCCTTGATCAATTGAAACTGAATTAGCTCTCTTTATCGAAGAGATCCACTTCCATCAGAATACATCCTCAAACAGTATGGTTGTTGAGGTATATAATGATCTCCTGGTTCTGCTCATTTCACTTAGCATCAGTTCATGTAAGTCTCGCCAGTCCTCTCTGTATTCATTCTGCTGGTCATTTCTTACAAAACAATAATATTCTATAACGTTCATATACCACAATTTACTCAACCATTCTCCAATTGATGGGCATCCATTCATTTTCCAGCTTCTAGCCACTACAAACAGGGTTGCCACAAACATTTTGGCACATACAGGTCCCTTTCCCTTAACTTGATTTTAAAAAGAAAGAAAACTAATTACCAATATCAAAAATGAAAAGGATGAATTCACCACCAATGAAGAAGAAATAAAAGCAATAATAAAAGCAATTGCTTTTCCAATAAATCTGACAAACTAAGAGAAATGGCTGAATGTTTATAAAAATTTATAAATTGCCCAAATTAACAGAAGAGGAAATAAAATATTTAAATAATCCCACTTTAGAAAAAGAAATTGAAGAAAGCATCAGTGAAGTCCCTAAGAAAAAATCTCTAGGGCCAGATGAATTTGCAAATGAACCAAACCATTTAGAGAACATTTGATTCCACTATATAAATTATTTGGAAATATAGACAAAGAAGGAATTCAACTAATTTCCTTTTATGACACAAATAAGGGGCTGATATCTAAACGAGGTAGAGCCAAAACAAAAAAAGAAAATTATAGACCAATTTCCTTAATCAATGTTGATATAAAATTCTTAAATAAAATATTTTTAAAAGATTATAGCTATTTATCGGGGGTAATACATTATAATCAAGTGGAATTTATATCAAGAATGCAAGGCTGGTTCAATATTAAGAAAACTATCAGAATAATTGGCCATGTCAATAACAAAACCAAAAGAAATCATATTATTTTCTCAATAGATGGAAACAAGTTTTTTTTTTTAATGCAGCACCCTATTAAAAAGCACTAGAGAGTACAGTAATAAATGGAATTTTCTTTTAAATGATAAGTGATATCTATCTAAAACCATCAGCAAACATTATCTATAAGGTAATAAGTTAAAAGTCTTCCTAATAAAATTGGAGTGAAACAAAAATGCCCATTATCTGCACTATTATTCAATATAGTACTAGAAATGTTTCTTTAACAATAAGCAATGAAAAATAAATTGAAATAGATTAGACTGGGCAATAAAGAAACAAAATCTTATAAATGAATGTTGAAAACTATCTTTACATATAATTGAAAAAAATTTAAAAACTATTTACAAAAAAAAAAAAAAAAGAAAGAAAGAAAGAACATGGAATGATTTCACAAGGAAGCCATTCCATAATAACTGATTATAGTTTCTTGGGTCAAATATCTTTTTATTTAAAAAAAATTCTAACATTTGCATTTTTGTATCTACAGAACTGTGCAATTTATAGGTTAATTAATTTGCCTTTTGAAAAGCTAAACAAGTAAGTTATACACAAATGCCTAATTAACTAAGGAAAATACTCACCTTTTTAAAAAAGAGCTACATGTAACTCTAAATGTATGTTTACTGAAGGTGCTGGAACAGTTCCAGTTAGTGTTCTTAGTAAATGATATGCATTTTGTAACCTTCCAACACAGGCTTCATCTTTTTTTTTTTTTTTTTAACTTAATATGAATGATATGCTTAGGCAAAAGGTAGAATATTTAAAAGAAAGGCTAGTATTCTATGTTAAAACAAACAAAACAAAAACCATTATGGATATCCTAGCAGCACAGTCTGAGCTAGGATTTGGCATGAAGGGCAGTTAGCACAAACTATGCCCAATGTACATCTTCAATTGAAATGAGGATTATAACACATGCCCTTAAAGGAGAGAAACTCTGGGGCACTAACTGAGGCCACTTTGAGGACCCTGCTGTCCTCTCTTCCAGAATAATCAAAGTCCAGTGGCAAGACAAAAGTCAGGGCAACTGGTGAAGGTCCAAGATATAGTGGATAACCTTGGTATCTTCCATATCTGACCAAGCTCTAAGAGTTCCATAGCACCTGCTTTAAGTTGCCTTCATGGCCATTGGAACAAATCATTCTTGTCGGCCCATTCTGTCAGGAGAGATCTTCACACGCTTGGAGCAAACAGTCCTCTAATTCACCAAATTTAAGGTCTATTAGTTATACTCAACCTAGTTTTAGCCTGTCTGCTGAGACAGTTTACTCAGCTTTGACCACTGCACATGCTACAGCTTCTTGGAGCTACAGGTGAGAGTTAGCTGACAGCTAGACTGCAAAGCTAGATAAGCAGCCCTGAAAAGTGCTCAGCCAACTCTATCACCAGAACATTCCAAGCACCTCAAGTGTTATATTAATGCTTATTCCCTTCCATTACTAAGAGTCATGACTAGATGCCTCCAACCTAGACATGAATACTCACATCACCTGGATGAATAGGAAATCATCAATTAGAAACCTTCCAGGAAATTTTCAGCAAAAATGGTTTTCTGTTAAAATGATCACCTTCAATATTTCTTACCTGTTTCATCAGAAAACTGAAATTCATATCAAACTAAATAATTATTTTAAAAACTCTCAAATGAGGAACTGACTTCTCCTACCTATAAATTACACAAAAATAAGCCAAAATCCCAAGGGCAATAACAATGTAGACTCCTGGAAGGGGGGGAGGGGCTGGTATTAATATGGGTAATCAAGAGGGTGGTCTCCCAGAATGACCAGAGATAAACTAGAGATACTTGTAGCCTTCAGAGCTTATATATTCATAAGCAGCAAGAGTTGATGAACTCTCAAGTGAGATGCAAAAAATTCAGAAAACTCCAAAGGGGAACTTTGGAGGCCTTGGGGAGTGCCAGTAACCAATGTATTGGGGCATAACTGAAATTCGACCAGATCAGGACCAAGAACTTCCATGTTTCTTAGCCTTCTGTACTGAGATGACATAGAGAGCTCTCAAGATATATTCTGAACTTCAAAGATTCAGGGAGGCCTAATTCCAGGAAACTCAGCTAGCTTAGCACAGAAACCCAGGTAAGAAAAAGCAGGTCTGACCACTGCGTCTAAAAGTGTAAAGTGAGGGAAAAGGGGAAGTATAGGGTGCCTAGTCCTGGCACCAAGCTCCAATTCAGGAGCTAAGATAGGAGGGATAAGTCAACCAAAGAAGTCACTGAATAGTATAAGAAAATATTGTAGATCTAGAGATATGCAAAAAAAAAAAAAAAAAGAAAAGTAATTCTAGAACTATAAGTGGAGACTCAAAGGAAAAAAGTAGATTATCCATTCATGAGAACTATGTGAATATTTAGAAGAAAAAAAGCAAAAAATTTAAAAATTGAAGTAAAAATTCTGGAGGAAAGAATTGGAAGGAGAATAAATAGCTCAGAAAACAAAGTAGTTAACCATGCCAAAGAAATGGACTTCCTCAAAACTAGAACACAACCAAATAGGAATCAGAATACCATGAGGCAGCAAGACAAACTCAAAAGGTTGAAAAAATGGAAGAAAATGTTAGATATCGAATATGAGAAACAATTGCCTTGGAAAATAGGTTGAGAGAGAATTTAAGAAGGATTGCTAGATAACCTAAAAATATTGATTTTAAAAAGAACCCTAAAGACTACATTTCAAAAAAAAAATCATAAATTAAAATTGTCCAGATCTATTGGAACCAGAAAGTGACATGAAGGTAGAGAGAATCAACCAATTCTTTCTTTCTTTCTTTCTTTCTTTCTTTCTTTCTTTCTTTCTTTCTTTCTTTCTTTCTTTCTTTCTTTCTTTCTTTCTTTCTTTCTTTCTTTCTTTCTTTCTTTCGTAACTTTAAAGTTAAATCCATATAAGCAGAACCAGGAAAATATTATATACAGCAATAGCAGAATTGTGCAATAATCTACTATGATAGATTTAGTTTTCTTCAACAGTTCAGTGATTCAAGGCTATCCCAACAAACTTTTTTAAAATTAAAGCTTTTTATTAAAAAAAATATGCATGGGTAATTTTTCAACATTGATCCTTGCAAAGCCTTCTGTTTCAAATTATCCCCTCCTTCCCACTCCCTCCCATAGATGACAGGTATTCCAATACACTTTAAATATATTAAAATATATATTAAATCCTACATACACACACACATTTATACAATTTTTTTTGCTGCATAAGAAAAATCAGATATAGAAGGAAGAAAAAAAAAAACTGAGAAAGAAAACAAAATGCAAACAAACAACAACAGAAAAAGTGAGAATGCTATGTTGTGATCCACGCTTAGTTTCCACGGTCTTCTCTCTGGATGTAGATGGCTCACTTCATCATCCAATAATTGGAACTGGTTTGAATCATCTCATTGTTATTAGCTGTGTGATGCTGGGCAAATCACTTAATCTCTATCTGCCTCAGTTTTCTTACTTGTAAAATGGTGACAATAATAGCATCTATTTTGCAGGGTTGTTGTGAAGATCAAGTAAGATGATATTTGTAAAAAGCTCAGTGTCTGGCACATGGTAGGCACTGTATAAATGCTTATTCCTTTCCCTTCCTATAAATGAATCCCAAGAATCATCAGGTTATTTTAAAAAATGAATGCTAAAATTTCTTTTGCATGTAATTAGGGAAAAAAAAAAAACTTCAATGGGGGAAAAATTGTTTGCTTTTTTTTTTTTTTTTTTTCTGGATTGAGTTCCCTTAATGTATGATCTCTCTATGGTTGGGGATTGGTTATCTTTTCAAATTTTTCTTATAGTGGTGAAGGGTCTTAGAGATGATAGAGTACAACTTTCTTTTATCGATTAGGACATTTAGGCTGAGAGATATTGAATGACTTTCTAAAAACCACACAACTACTTGGAGATAGAATTAAAATCCAGATCTTCTGATCTCAAACTTTACTTGATATCACCTTTTATACTGACTTCAAGTGAACAAATAATAATGGAAAAGAAGTTCTGGTTACTGTATAGCTATTTATTTAATATTCTTTGGTTAAAAGATTCTCACAAAATCACTTTTAGGAAAGGTTTGTTACAAGAGACTAGCAAATGGGATAAAGAGATTTCATAGTCATGATCAACTCAAATGACATCACAGTTTTTTAACTTTAGCGCTAATAACCAATTAAAGACAGCAATAGATTTCTGGATCTAAATTTTATCCAGGACATTTAACATTTACAACTTATTTGAGAGGACACTATTATGTTTATTTTTTCTAAAAATTATTGTCCTCTTTATTTTATTACAAACAAACCCCACAAATTGTTCAAAGTATTATGTTAAGTGTGGAATTAGACACAGCCTTCAAAGAGTTCAAGAAATGACTGAATTAACATTAATTGAATATTTTTCTATTTATTGTTGTTGTTTTTTAAATGAACTTCTTTGAGATGTAAAAAGAGTTATATAAAAGTGAGTCATGGTTTCAATAGTCCCAATTTATTGACAAATGGGAGTTGGTTAACTTTGTCAAAACCTGAATATTTAGTATCTTGGGAGCAAGACTTTTATTCATTCAGAGTTCCTTCCAAAACTGGGTGTCTTCCATTTAGACTGGGGAAAACTGAGGTAGCTAGATGGGGAAAGTGCCATAAGACTACTAATGTATACACACACCCAAAATAAGGGCCCAATTTTCCCAGCATGTATTTCACTTAGCACAAGCAGTTCTCATCAACTTCAAAGGGAGAGATGTGCATCCACAGAACTGAGTTTATAGTATCCAGGGCTTACTCAGCAGGAGTACACACTATAATTCATGGTATCAGACTCCTTTGCCTTGGGTCAAATCAAACTAGCTGGATTTTGAACCTTCAGTTCTTAGAAATTTATCACTGTCCCTGAAAACATCAAATCTACTTAGCTTTATTTTACATGTCAAACCAATTGATTTTTTTCAAAATAAGTCAAAACCTATGGCTATGCAACACACCTAAGATATGGGTATTTGCTATGCTGATAAATACTATTTAAATATTTAAAAAAAAAACTTTTCTGATGCTAATTTAATGCTTAACCTCACTGAAGGAGAGAAGCAGAGGTATTAACTTCCAATGTTTGCTACTTTACAATTTATTTCACAATACTGTTTGCAAGCAGTATTTTAATGCCTTAATTTGACACCTTACTCCCAGGTAAATCACATTTTAATGTAATTACTTTTTAATGCTATAATTATGATCTAGAAAATCTACAAAGTGATTAAAGGATATTTTCTAATAAACATTGCTTTTTTAAAAAAAAGTTATCCTTTTTAAACAAATAATTTTGATGTTGTAGCTAATTCATCATCATATCATCACCATCATCATCATTATTATTTCATAGTATTAGAGTAGTATGCAGCTATGTAGACCTTTGCAATTACATAAGAGACTTTGAAGTCTAAAGTATTTTAATTGCACATTTCCAAAGTTGATTCAAGTATATTTCTTTTTATCTTCTTTCTCTGTGGAGCACATATTAGATTTGACTCACTCTAGCATGTTATACACATCAGCACCTGTGCCCATTTAGCAATGAATTTCTGTACAAATCACACTGAATTGAATAGGCTTCTCTAAGAAGCATTGCAATTGTTGCAATATTTTTAGAAACTGAAACAAGGAAATAAACAACTTCAGTAAAAGTGATTTAAATAACAAATAACGTATCTTTATAAACAGCTTATCTCCTTGAGAACAAAGAATAAACAAGGAGACAAGGTTTTTTTCCTTCTTCCACTATTAAAGCAGATCACAATATGAATGGGTGAAATGTCATGAATAATTGGAGAAAATCACAGAGTAATCTTCGACAAAAACATCTGATTTATTTAAATTGTCACTGTTTGTCTTATTAGAACCTTTATTTAACCTTGTTATCCACAATGTAGTATTCAAACTGGTTTATAGTTTTTGAATAATATACTTTGGGATGTAGTCTGAAAATGTTGACTTTCTCAAACTCTTCCCATGATACATTGTAAAACTATTATGGCAGCTGACTTTTATATGAGACCTAGTTAGGATCTACAAGTTGAAGTGAATTCCTAAAGAAATCAATGTTTTCAGGTTAAAACAAGCAAGAAATAAAGACTGGAACACTGTCCTTCAAACAAACAAATAAATAAATGCATGCTTCTGGTCAATAGAAACTAGTTAGTTCCTTAAGGATCAATTCAAAACTTCTCACTTTCATGATGCCTTCCTTCATTAATCTAATCACATCTCAAAAAAACTCTTCCCTAGGCACGAATTTCCTAAACACTTTTATTTATAATTTATAGTACACAATTTTGTGCTTGCTTAAATATGCTGCCTTAGAAATACAGTGAGTTTGAATAGGTCTTTATAGCTATAGCATGAATGATTAAAAGGATAAATGAATGAATGAAAAGTACTATGCACAAAACATTGTATTTTTAACATGTAGGAGAGTGGTGACCAGAGAAGGAATCTGTGATCTATTAAGTCACAAAGATGGTGAATGAAATAATTGACACATCCTTTCCAAAAACAGTGGTAATGTTAATTTGATAACAAGTAAGTGTCATGAGTCTGGAGAATGTGCATATTACATGAGTTTATAAAGATGGTATCATCAACATGGAGGAAGATAAGGAGCTGCTTCAAAAGAATTATGATGATTAGAACATGCATAGATATTCTGTAACTGGTTCCAACTGGTCTGCCATATGTTTGGAAGGAGTGCCTTTCCTTGGTTATATAACCATATAGCCAACTTGGTTGTATGACCTGCTTTCACTTTCCTGAATTTGGAAGATGATGCTTTCACTTATGGTGTCTGATTAGGCCTCCTTTAGGGGGGGCTTAGGGCTTCCCCCCAAATAAAGTCATAAAACCCTCTAAGAAATGAGGTCTCCTTGACTTTTTTGTTCTTTTACATTCTAGGTACAAGAAGTGAAGTCATCTATCTTGGAAGTTTCCCCTCTAACTTAATAGTATTCCCCCTACCCCAAATACATGTAGATAGTTTTCAACATTCATTTTTGTAAGATATTAAGTTCCAAATTTTTTCTCCTTTCTTCCATTCCCCTTCCCCCCTCCAAGGCATCCAGGCTACATATTGCAGCCAATCTACAATAGAGTAAAAATCTGCTGTAGTGACAGCAGAAATCAATAGCAATGCTACCTTTGGATATAAATTTGCTGGGGAAAATGCTATGCAAGAATTGAGCTAAATTATGAGCTTAATTCTATCCCATCCACCAAAACAGAGGTGTTATAGCAATGATTGTGGCCTGAAGTGTTGGAGAATTGTTTGTATATTTGTTCTTGTGTCTTTCAAGTAAATACACGTACATAATATGAAGTGGTTAATTGGAATTTGGGTGCTAGACACCAGTCCTGTAAAAAAGGTAGGGGATACACTCAATGGTATCTTGAGCAAATGGCAGAGAAAAGAAACACCCACCAGCCCTTTAGGGGTATGGAAGAATCCTGAAGGAAAAATGTAACAGACTTGAATCTCTGACAGTGGGGCTAGAGCTTTCATGATATATAAGGAACTAGCATAATGTTTTAAAAATTCTTGCTAAGTTGAATTCTGCATTTATATCACTGGAATGAATATATGTTAAAAGATTCCTTCAAAGAAATGTGTGACAAAAAGAGTTGGGCTAATTATGTAAGACGAGCAAAAGATATTGATTTTAACCAATGTACTCCACTGCTATCTCCATGATGTGATTAAGAAATAAGAAAGACCCTTAATATTGTGGGTAAAGTCTCTTTATTGAATTTATGGAAGGGTATATATAAGAATAACCTTGGATAGGTAGACATGGAACAGTCTGCACCACTGAAGGGAACTTCCTTATCACTAATATCATAGATTTGTCTGGATATTCTGAATGGTTTCACTGGAATGCTATTTCATCTTTTATTTTTTTCTCAAATTAAAATGTAAGCTCTCTGAAAAATTCTGTATATAACCTAAATGACATAAGTACCATTCTTTCTACTTGCCTCTTTATTCATTCTTATTTCAGGTTCTAAGGTAGTCATGGGATATATTCTGATAACTCATCAACAATGAATAAAATTGTAAAAGTTTTCTCATTAACTAGTTTTGAGTCTGTACCATAGTTTGGAGAAGACTTTTTCCCCTATAAAGTTTTGCTAATATTTCTCTTCATCTCTGTCCCTTGTCTCTCTGTCTGTTTCCATATTTCTTGTTTTCTGTTTGTCTCTGTCTCTCTCTGTCTCAGTTTCTTTCTATCTTCCTCTCTTTATCTCTAGATGCCTCTGTTGGTATATATGTATGTAACCATCATCCCCACTCCTCCATCTCACCTATCACCTGAATACTAAATCTGTTATATTTCAGCCCTCTCCCAGAACCTTTTGGCTAGTTTTAGGAAGTTTGAAGGGCCACTCATCTCTGTCATTGGTTCAAACCCCTACCAAATATGTCTCCTAATTTTTCACTTAGTCCCTTAATAATCAGATTAATTTTAATAAAAGAATAATTACTTTCAAAGATATAATAAGAACAAACATATTTCCTTCAACATTGCATGGGCATAAGCCCCATTACACTATTTCCCATTTTAATCTCTATGGAGGGAAAAGGGCACTGGTTTTACATTTTACCAAATTTCCATGTATTTCCAAGCTCAGGTTCAAAGTCTTTGGGTTTGCATCCCAGGATGTTGGCTTCTCAGCATGTTGGGATAATTGAAATACTTAGCCTGGAATCTTGGGCTCCAAAGTCCCTGTGGCTCAAGTTTTGAGATACCACTTTTTGTACCTAGAACTGAAAAGGACAAATAAAACATGAACAGTCTCAGGGCTACATGGACTAAGGGGAAGAGAGGATGGCCCATGAGCATTCTTTCACTAGCTTACTACCTAGAGCCCCTGGATGTGAGTGAAAGAGTCCTTCACCCTAGATGCTGCAGAAAAGAAAGCACAATTATGTCTTAGTCAGGTAGACTTAAAGACATAGGCAGCTCAATATGATTTGAATTCAGGTCTCTTGAATATAAGTTGAGATCTCTTTCCACATAATACAGAATGACCTGTTTAAGCTAAGGAATCAAGATTTCTTGATTATGTGCTCTTAGTATAAATAGACCCATTTCTCAACTTACCCACCCATCTAAGAAACTTTTAAGTGTTAGATATTGAAGTTGTACTGATGAATATGAGTGACTGGCCAGCAACTACATCAAAGGAAAGACTACATAAAAATTTTGGTGGGAAGCTGGTATTTCTGGGGATCAAAGTGAGATTAACCAGAGTAGGAAAAACTAGGGAGAATCAGTTGAGTAATGGCTGAATAAGTTATGGCATCTATATGGTATATAAGTTATGGTATATATATGGTATATAATGGAATATTATTGTTCTATAAGAAATGATCAGCAGGATGACTTCAGAAAGACCTGAAGAGACTTGCATGAATTGAAGCTAAGTGAAATGAGTAGAATCAAGAGAACATTGTACATAGCAACAACAAGATTATGTGAGGATCAGTTTTGATGGACTTGGCTCTTTTTTTTTTTTTTTTTTTTTTTAGCAATGAGGTCATTCTGGCCAATTCCAACAGACTTGTGATGGAAAGAGCTATCTGCATCCACAAAGAGGACTGTGAGGAGCGAATATGGCTCTCAATATAGTATTTTCACCTTTTTTGTTATTTTTTTTTCTTTTCTCACTTTTTCCCTTTTTTGATCTGTTTTTTGTGCAGCATGATAAATATGGAAACATGTTGAGAATAATTGTACATGTTTACTATATTGGAGGGGTTGAGGGAAGGGAGGGGAAAATTTGAAACACAAGCTTTTGCAAGAGTGAATGGTGAAAACTCTTTGCACGTTTTTTTTTTTTTTTTTGGGGGGGGAAGCTATTATATAAAAAAAGAAAAAATTAGGAAGAGAAATAAAAATGTCAAATCCAAGAAAACTGGCAGGAATTTGGAAGTTGGCATGAACTGGATTACCTTGGATGGGATACTGACATAAGCATTCCAAAGAAAATAATATGGATGGATGAGGAAAATTATAAAAGGAAAATTAAGGATGAATGCCATGAAAAACTAGGTTAGATTTCAATGTAAATAATCTGTCAAATAGTGAGGAGTAATGGTTTAGTCTATCATCACTTAGAGATGGCTGTTGCTATGGAAAGCAATTCAGGTGGTGACTATATCTGTCCAGTTAGAGAAAATTTAGAGGGAGCTGGAGAGCAGGGATATGCTAGGCATACAAATGTACCCAGTGCCTATATAAATCTGAATGCAATAAATTCAGAAAATTCTTTGAAGAAATTATACTCCTCTCCTTTATCTCAGCCAGAACCTGGATTAGTTATATATCCTTGCTTTATTTTTTAGACTCTTCTCAAACCTGACATTAACCCTGTTACTGATCTAGTTACTGTCTTTTATATCTGGTTCTTCAGTTCAATTTATATTGTGGTTATTAATTCTTACTTATCAGACAATATTTATAGCCATCAAATTGCATAAGAATTTAGTAATGGCTTTTCATCACTCTCCAGCCTAGAAGGCTTCAACCTATACCATTGAACAATGTCAATTTCAATCCAGAGTTGAGTTACCATCTCCACCTCTGCACTACTAAGGATCAGTACAAGTTTACAGAAGCAAGGAAAGCTCCAGTATTTTTGGATGAACTCTTTTTATTGAATTTATGGAAGGGTATGCACAAGAATCACCATACATGGATAGGCTTGGAAAAATCTGAGCCACTAAAAAGAACTTCCTTATCACCAAGATTACAGATTTGTCTGTGTATTCTAAATAATATTACTGGGATGCTAACTTTTTTCTCTGAAGATACAAAGGTAACTGTAGCAAAATTCTGCTTGTAATCTACATGAGATAAGTACTCTTCTTTCTATGTGTTCCTGGCTCATTTTCTTTATTCATTCTTACCTTAGTTCTCAGACAATCAAGGGGTATGTACTGATAATTCATCAATAATAATAAAATTGTAAAAACTTTCTCATTAAGTAACTAGTTTTGATTTTGCTCTACAGTTTGGAGAAGACTCTCCCCCCATTCCCCACCCCCAAGGTTTTGCTAATATTTATCTCCATGTTTCTCTTAATCTCTCTGTCTCTGACTCTGTTTAATTCCTTATTTCTTTTTTTTCCCCTCTGTCTCTTTCTTTGTCTCAGTTTCTCTCTCTCTCTCTCTCTCTCTCTCTCTCTCTCTCTCTCTCTCTCTCTTCTCTCTTCTCTCTCTCTCTCTCTCTCTCTCTCTCTCTCTCTCTCTCTCTCTTCTCTCTCTCTCTCTCTCTCTCTCTCTCTCTCTCTCTCTCTCTCTTTGTCTGTCACATCTCTCTATGTATACATGTATGTAACAATGATTCTCAACACAGTCCCCACACTCTTGCTTTCTGAATACTAAGTTTGTTACTTCAAATGTATAACAAGATGGAGTACTAGCAGAGCAGAGATCTTTAACCTAGGGTCAATAACCTTGTGCTTTAAAAATATTATACAGTATTTCAATATAATAAATTTCCTCTGGTACCCTATTGTGCTTTATTTTGTGCTTTATAAACATTCTAAAAAGAGGTGCATAGGCTTACCCACCTGACCAGTCAATGATACAAAAATGGTTGAGAATCTCTTCTTTAAAGGAATCATCCCATAAGAAAACTGCACAAGGATGAATATATAACAAAGGCAAGAGAAAATATATCTCAACATTTCAAGTACTTGTAAGACAGAACAGGTTTATGTTTATAAAATTCATACAATACTTTCTCTTTGCCCTTTTTAAGGAAATGGTTCTCAGACTTTTCAGTCAGGAATCCCTTATACTCTTAAAAATTAATGAGGATTCCCCAAAGATCTTTTGTTTATTTGGTTTTTAGATAGATAATTTAGTGTATGAGGAATGAAAACATCAGTATTATGATTGTCTCAATAAAAACCCACAAATAAAAGAAATGAGGTAAAACTCCAAATATGATCAATTTATTTGATTAATATTTCACATTATAAAAATGTTTTTTTCTCCTACAGTCCCTGAAAGGAGGGCCTCAGGGATCCTTAAATGTTCCTGGGCCACACTTTGAATAGCACTGATTTAAGAAAATATAGTTATATGGAGATATTATATGTTGGAATATAATTGAGGCACAGAATTATGTTTTTAAGGAGAACAGTACATATCATTTTATATGTCTGACATTAGAATATAAAACCAATCGAAGGTGTCCATCACAAAAGTGAAGCATATGTTCCATAGGTATCACATCTTAATACTTAGATGACTTCATCAATGTCCCTTTCCATATGCATAAAGGAGCAGAGCATGACCACCAACACTGAGGACCTAAAATAATGCACTCAACATAGAGGCATTATCCATTTAGGCACAATTCTTTTGGACTAGGTATGTGTAGAGAAAGGATAGCAGACTATGTAGAATACACACACACACACACACACACACACACATTTATATGTATATATATGTATGTGTGTGTGTGTGTGTGTGTGTGTGTGTGTGTAATATATTCTATGTCAAGCTGAAGTTTGGCAACTATAAGCAGAGAGGACAAAGTGAATATTTTGATGAAACAGAATTATAGATTCATTGTGGCACTATTTTGGATGTCTAAAAGAAAAATAATGGCCATAGACAGAAAGGGATTAATCTTTTCAACCAGAGCTTTGCACTTGACCAATAGTCAAAGATAAAATTTCAGATAAAATCTGCTTCTCTAAATAGCAACTAAGAAATTATTTTGCATATGTAAGATGAAGGTAGAACTATGTAATGAGCATTGAATTTTTCAATCACATCTTCACCTATAATAGTCATAGTCAATAGGTTTCTTTCTAAATATTTCAAATGATTATGACTTTTTTGATAGGAGATTCTGTACCTTATCAACCTTTATATCTCTAAGGCCTACTATAGTATTAGAACATATATTGTTTGAATAAATGAATGAATGAGATGAATTTAATGTTGTTGAATGGATAATAAAAGTCTGCTGTCAGAAGATCCCTTGTGATGAGAGAAATAGCACAATATCATCCCTTCTCCCCATACCTTTTTTCCTAAAAGAAACTGAACACCATCTTTGGGAATTGGTTGGCTCTGGGGACTATTGACATAATTTTCTTATTGACTAAAGACAGAATAGCTCCAAGGAGCCCTAGCCTTACTCTTATGCTTGGCTTATGGACTATGATGAGCAACTCAGAGGTAGGGGAACTTTGCTATACTGAATCAAAACATGGTGTCCTCAGTGCACATACTCATTGAATATCCTCCTACTTGGCTAAATAAGTCTTTTGTTAAGTGTAGAATGACCTATAATATGTGTCTCACTTTGTTCTAATACTGAATATAAATTACTAGGATATTGGTTTTAGGCCTAATCCAGAATAGTCTGGATGCAGTTTCAGGATTCTCTTCACAAAATTGTGCCCACATCCAAGAAATTCTGGGAACTTTAACATCTGATTCATTTTTCTTTCTTAAAAGGGTACTCAGTTCCCTGACAAGCACTTAGTCTAATAAGGACATTTAACAAAGAAAAAGATTTATTTGCAATGTAAAATATAGAAAGAAATCATGGCAAATCCCCTAGACAGTCAAGAAAATTTTTTTGCTCATTCCCATAGGGACCAAGACAGTCTTTTTAATTTATATAGTACTTGCCTATAGGGCTAAGATTCACTAGAAAGTTAACTGTCTTTCCCACACCCAGAGACCACATGATTCATAGTATCAGCAAATGACAAAGTCAGAGTACAATCATCTATAACATTGTGCTTTGTTGCTCTTCAATTCTCTGATACATCAATCTTTCTCTAGCTTTCATTGTTTTATTGTAGCTAGTCTTGACCTCATCTAGATGCTGTATAGATGCCTAGGATTCCCTCCAGATCTATAAATGTCTGAGGATCGTTCCAGCTCATATCTGTATCTGTTGCTGCCTGTAAGTCTATTTCCCTTTGCCTACTTATTTGAGTGGTATTACCAAGAGCTTCAATTAGTTCGGGAGAACAGGTTTTTAAATTTTAAGTGTGAGCATTCATACCTCAGAAATGCTGCAAATTGGGTTTGATTTATTGTTTTATTGTCTATGCTGAAGAAAGTAATGGAAAAATGTTAATACTGAAGGTTAAATTTAAAAGTGTGACATGCTTGTGTTTTGTTTTCAGAGAGCCAATTGCTAAACATTTAGCAATACATGTTTGTTATTCTATTACATTCATGTGCCACAATTTGTTCAGCCATTTCCCTACTCATGGACTTCTGTTCTGTTTCCAGTTATTCATTCCCACAAAAATTACTACTATAAAACTTTTGGTGTATATGGAACCTTTTCTATTTATCAACGAGTTCCTTGGGGTGTATGTCTAGCAGTGAAATCTCTAAATCAAGAACAGAACAGTTAGTTTATCAGCATATTTCCAAATTGCTTTTTAACACTGTTATACCAATGCAGAATCCCATCAATAATACATCACTGTCCTGTCTTTTAATACACCATCCAACAGTGACTGCTGTCATTATTTGCCATCTTTTCCAATTTGTTATGTGTGAGGCAAAAACCTCAGAATTATTTTAATGACTGTTTCTCTTCTTATTAGTAATTTAGAGCATTTTTCACGTGATTACATGGAAAAACAATGACTCCCCCCTTTCCCTATTTA
This sequence comes from Antechinus flavipes, assembly GCF_016432865.1. Taxonomy (NCBI): domain Eukaryota; kingdom Metazoa; phylum Chordata; class Mammalia; order Dasyuromorphia; family Dasyuridae; genus Antechinus; species Antechinus flavipes. The sequence continues at coordinate 285,667,400 of NC_067401.1, read as the reverse complement.
GAATACATATTACAAAATAATCTTAGGACAATACATTTAGTCTGAATCTAATATCTAATCTGAATAAGAAAGCCTTAGTTCTCTGTCCTTAACAATGCTGAAAACAATACTCTGAACTAAATCTTTTTTTATCTCTGGTCATCATTTTAAGGAAACTAAGTGAAATTTTCACGGGGAAGGAACTCTGTTCTATTTGAGGATAAAATTAGAACAGTGATTAGACAAGGGCAAGAAGTTCTTAATTTACTTAAGAGAAATGTGCTCTTTCTTTTCTTAAATTTTTAAATTCTTAAATTTAATTTAAGTTTTTAAATCAAACATTTGCATTTTCCTCCTCCAACTTCCCACTTCTCTACTCCTTGCCCTGGGAAAAATAAGTACAAAATCCATATAACATATAAGTTTAGTTATGTAAAATAAATTCCTACCTTGACCACATCCAAATGTGTGTTTTTCATTCTGCATATTTGTTTATTACTTCTCTGTCACAAAATGGACAATATTCTTCATAAGTCCTCTAGAATTATGGTTGATTATTTCCTTGATCAGGGTTCCACGTCTTTCAGAATTATTCACATTTACAGTATTGGCTATGGTTCTTCAGTACTTGAATTCTTTCTTTCTGGCTACTTGCAGCATTTTTTTTCTTCTTTCATCTAGAGCTCTGGATTTTGGTTATGAAGTCTTTGAGAATTTTTATTTTTGGGTTTCTTTCAGGAAATAATCAATAGATTCTATTTTAATTTTGACTTCTTATTCTAATATGTCCGGGGTGTTTTCTTTCATGATTTCTTGAAATATATCTAGGGTTTTTTTTGGTCATTGCTTTCAGATAGTTAAATGATTCTTAAGTTATCTTCATGTGACCTGATATGACCTGAGAAATTTTATATTTGTTTTTCTATTTTTAAATAGACTTTGTTTGAATATATCTTGTTGTCTCCTGAAGTCATTAATTTCTGTTTGATCCATTCTAATTTTTAGGGAATCTGTTATGTGGGTAATTTTTGTACCTCTTGTGCTAAAATCTTAACTTCTTTCCAAGTCATTCTTCCATAATTCTCATTTCTTTTTCAGTTTTCCCCTCTATTTATTTATAATTTCATCCAACTCAAATTCAATTGACCTTCTTAACAAAATGAACAACAAATATATAATCATACTACTATATGCAGGAAAAGCTTTTTACAAAATAAAATACTCATTTTTGTTTAAAAAAAAAAAGCTCACTAGAAAACATGGGAGCAATTGGGCCTTTCCTTAACACAGGAAATAGCATATATCTAAGCCCAAGAGCTAGAATTATTTATAATGAGGACAAACTAGAGACTACTTCAAAAAGATCAAGGTAAGGATGCCATTGCCACAACCTTTATATCACATAGTGCTAGAAATGCTAGCTATGGCAATAAGAAAATAAAAAAAATAAATTGGCAAAGAAGAAACAAGATTATTGGTTTTGGAGGATATAGTATAATCAGAGAAGCTTAGAGAATCAAACTAAAAAGCAATTGAAACAACTTCAGCAAAGTTGCAGCTATAAAGCAAAACCATATAAAACACTAGCATTTCTGCTTATCAATAAAACACAGAAGAAAGAAATTTCATTTAAAATAACTATAGAATATAAATATTTGGAAGTCCATAAGAGACACAAGAACTACATGAATATAATTACAAACCACTATTTATGAATGAAGACAAACCTAAATAAATGATTGGAAATCATTCAAGAGAAAGCAGAATCAATAGAAAAAAAATAAGCTACCTAAATTAATTTACTTATTCAGTACCAAGCCAATCAAATTACCAAATACTTAACTTTATAGAGCTAGAAGAAAAATGATGAAACTCAAAGAGGAACAAAAATTGAATATTTCAGGGAAATAAAGGAGGGGAAAAGAATGAAAAATAGATAGCAGTACTAGATTTCAAACTACCTGACAAAGTAGTAATTCTCAAAATAATTTGGTACTGGTTAAGAAATAGATCATTTAGTGAAACAGATTAGATCCAAAACACACAGTAGTAAATTAATAATCCAGAATTCCATAAAGCCAGGATATTCAACAAACCCAGCCACTGAGGTTTTACTGAGTCACTGAGAGTTTGTTTTTTGACCAAAACTGCCATGAAAAGTGAGTATACCTCAGGGAGTAAGGTGGAAGAAGACTGGAAAGGAAAGGAGGAGGTTGGTTATAAAGGACTCTGAATGCTAAAATGAACATTTTGTTTTTTACTTTAAAGGCAACATGGAGCCACTTTTGAGGGTTGTTTTGTGTGTGTGTGTGTGTGTGTAGGGAGTGAGTTGGCATTATCAAATTTGACCTTTAGGAAAATCACTTAAGGGGCTAAAAGGATAGTAGATTGTGGGAAAAGACTAGAGGACAGTAGCCCCACCATTGGGTTATTGTAATAATTCATGTGGATATGAGATATTGATCTCCACATGGATCTATCTTTTGTTTGTATTTCTTAACCAATGACTATTTTTATTGTTTTGTGATCTGTGTGGGATTTTTACTTTTTAAATTTACCACTTCTGCCTTATTACTGAGTGATAATTACTTATTACTTAGTTTCCTTAAAATGATGACCAGAGATACTGAGCTATAACATCTCAGAAACACCATAACAGGGGTGCTGAAAAAGTATTTTAGAGATTAGGCATTATTCTCTGTTGTTAGTTTACTGAGTTTTTGTTTTTACTTTATTTGGATCCTTGGTTACTTAGACTGTGGAGCCAGTTTAAAATTTTTTTTTTAATCTTTTGTTCATAATTTCGATTTTGGAGATACTTCAGAGGTTGTGAAGACAGAAGAAAATCTTGTTTTAGTTCTTCATTCTATATGACTCAGAAGTATCATCCTGATGTTCTAAATATCAACATTCTATTTTTTAAAATAACTTTTTATTGATAGAACCCAGGCCAGGGTAATTTTTTTACAGCATTATTCCTTGCATTCACTTCTGTTCCGATTTTTCCCCTCCTTCCCTCCACCCCCTCCCCCAGATGGCAAGCAGTCCTTTACATGTTGAATAGGTTACAGTATATCCTTGATACAATATATGTGTGCAGAACTGAACAGTTTTCTTGTTGCACAGGGAGAATTGAATTCAGAAGGTATAAATAACCCGGGAAGAAAAACAAAAATGCAAGCAGTTTATATTCATTTCCCAGTGTTCTTTCTTTGGGTGTAGCTGCTTCTGTCCATCTTTGATCAATTGAAACCGAATTAGCTCTCTTTATCGAAGAGAACCACTTCCATCAGAATACATCCTCAAACAGTATTGTTGTTGAGGTATATAATGATCTCCTGGTTCTGCTCATTTCACTTAACATCAGTTCATGTAAGTCTCGCCAGTCCTCTCTGTATTCATCCTGCTGGTCATTCCTTACAGAACAATAATATTCCATAACGTTCATATACCACAATTTATTCAACCATTCTCCAATTGATGGGCATCCATTCATTTTCCAGCTTCTAGCCACTACAAACAGGGCTGCCACAAACATTTTGGCACATACAGGTCCCTTTCCCTTCTTTAGTATCTCTTTGGGGTATAAGCCCAGTAGAAACACTGCTGGATCAAAGGGTATGCACAGTTTGATAGCTTTTTGAGCATAGTTCCAAATTGCTCTCCAGAATGGCTGGATGTGTTCACAATTCCACCAACAATGTATTAGTGTCCCTATTTTCCCACATCCCCTCCAACATTCCACATTATCTTTCCCTGTCACTCTAGCCAATCTGACAGGTGTGTAGTGGTATCTCAGAGTTGCCTTAATTTGCATTTCTCTGATTAAATATCAACATTCTACAGGAAGATGGAACTATTGATAGGATTGAAAGGAGGAAGAAGAGGAAAAGAAAGAAATTGAAGGCTTTTTTAAATGCATAGAAAAGAAAAGAAAGAAGACCAGAAGGAAATACAGACAAACAAGACCATATTGAAAATTAAATGTTTTTATTATATCCTTAAAAGGAAAAGTAATCTATACATAATAGATATTTGTGGTTTTACTTGGGTTAAGTTCAAAATAGAAAAATTTTTTTTTATAAAGTATCTCTCTGGTGAACATAATAACAATTACAAGATACTGTTGCTTTTTAGGTTTTTGTAAATGTATACTTGTGAGTCTATGTGAAATCATTTTTCTAAAATATGGAGGAAAAAAATAGCTGTTCTATGCTTGATTTAAAGTGTACTTGGGAGACTTCTCTTCCTTTTGGTGAGACACTACACAGGATCCAAATCTCAGCTCAGGGTTTAGGTGTATAGCTAGTTCAAGAGTTCAAAAGATCCTGATTCCTTTTTTAAAGGGCCAGGCTTCTGTAGGACTGTACTTATTCTAAATAGGTGCATGGCCTTAGGGTATAATAGGACTAAGTTAAAATGATAATGTATTTACTATATATTTTGTCTATATATGGGTAGTCATTCTTTCTCCAATGGGAATATAAGTTTCTTGTCTTTGTATTCCTAGAACCAACACAATACTGGCTCATAGTAGGCACCTAATAATTCCTTAAAAATTGATTCATTGACAGGTTGATTTGATAGGTTCCCCCCTTCCCTCCTCCTTCCCCCCTCCCCCCCAATTAGCTCTTCTTTCAGCCTCCAACTTGAATTCAGCTATGGACTTCATCTAATGTGTTTTTTCCAGAGTCAAGTATTATGCGACTCACCATTCATGGAGTACACTATGGTTACTAAGTCTGTTCTTGCAATGATAATAAGATTAAGTGATTGTTAGAGATAAAGTCTGAGACCAGTGTCTTCCACATCATATAATCACTCCAAAGTTCTTGTGACTGTCCCTGTATTGCTTTTTCTGATCACCTTGTGAGTACTTGCCCTGTGTGAGTTCACCATAAAATAGTCTTTTTGGCATTGCTCCTTCTCAGTCTGCTTTAATATCCCAGATGGCTCTGCCATGGGCCGTCTTCTCTTCCTCCTATATATTACTTCATTTGGTGATCTCAGCTCCATGGATTCAATTATCTCTATGTAGATTCTCTAGACTACTCACCCATCTCTAACCTCTGATGACTTCCAGTTCAGTATCTCCAAATGCCAATAGATATTTCATACTAGATGTCCTATATACATTTTAAACTCATTAAGTCCAAAACTGAATTCAGTATCCTTTCCCCCAAATCTCCCAAATTTATTTTTATTACAATTGTGGGCACCACCACCCTTGCATTTCCTCCAGGCCCACAGCTTAGGTGTCATTTTTGACTCCTATCTTTCACTCCCCCATATTCAATATGTTGCTAAGGCTTGCTGATTTCACTTTAGAGCTTCTCTCCATATATACTTCCCATATATACTCTCTTTTCTCCTCACCACTCTGGTATGGGACCTTATCACTTTTTGCCTGCCTTATTGAAATAGTAGGATAATGCAGGTTGGTCTGTCTGCCACAAGCATTTCCCCACTTGACTCCGTTCTCTGTTCAACTGCCAAGTGATTTTCCTAAAGCATCATGTCCTGCCCCTCCTTCCCATAAACTCCAGTGGTTTCTTATCACTTCCAGGATCAAATATAAAATCCTGTTTGGCATTCAAATCCAGTTTCCCCTCCTACATGTCCATTCTTCTTACACTTTACACTATGCCATCAACTCTCAACCCAACCCAATAAATTCTCAAGATTCAAAGCATTTTCTCAGGCTGTCACCCTTAAGTGGAATATCTTTCCTCCTCATCTCTACCTCCCAGCTTCCCTGGCTTCTTTTAGGTCCCAGCTTAAGTTACACCTTCTAGTGGAAGTTTTTTTCTATCTCTCCTAATTCTAATGCCTTCTATTGATTATTTCCTATTTATTCTATACATAGTTTGTACATAGTTGTTTACACTTGTCCTTGGAGGGCAGGAGCTCTCTTTTGCTTTTTTTTTTTTTTTTTTGGTAACTCCAGTGCATGTTGTTTTGTTCAATTGTATCCAGTTCTTCTGGACCCCATTTGGGGTGGATTGTCATTTCCTTCTCAAGCTTATTTTACAGAAACTAAGGCAAACACAGTTAAATGATTTTTTGTTTGCAGTTGATTGTGCACTCAACACAGCCTTCAAAGCTGAGATGCAACAAAGTATGGATCAATTCTCTGGCACTTGTACTCATTTTGACCTAACAATTAACACCAAGAAAACACAGGTACTCCATCAGCCAGCACCACACCATCCATTTGTGGATCCATTGGTTGTCCTGTTCAGAAGATATGTGGAGCCTTATGTTCAAGCAAGTGTTTGAGGTTGTATTTGAACACAAATCATCCTGACTCCATGATTAACATTCTATCTACTCTGCCATCTCTAGCCCATAGTAGATGCTTAATAAATGTTTATTGGCTAACTAACTTAAGCAAAGATTGGTTGACCATTATTTGGGTACTGTACAGGGAATTATTGTCCAAATATAGTTTGGACTAGGTAGTCTCTGATGTCTTCTCTGAAGAAGTCTGAAATTCTCTGATCCTGTAATAGAGAAAATGTTGGACATGGTAGTATGGTAAAGATAGCTGAATCTTCAGGACATCTAAATTTGATTCCTGTTTGGCACTAGTTGTGTGACAAAATTACTTAATCTGTTTCTTCATTTGTAATGCTTCTAGACTGTTTATTTACATTGTTGTGAGAAAAAGTGCTTTGTGTGTGTATATATATATATATATATATATTGGAGGCTGAGCAGATATCCATTCTCAGACTTATCTAGATAGTTGAAGTGACCCATTAAATGACATGACACTATTATCTTTGTCTTGGTATAAAATAGTAAACTAGAAGCAAACAGGCGATTTCTTCAAGGTCATAGATAGGAAAAAAATATTGAACATGCTTATCTTTGAGATTGTGAAAGAACCACTTGACCGTTTCTTCTAAGGAGGTGGGGAAGAGTATAATGTTCCAGGTCCTTTTAGGAATATAGCCTCATTTGATCCTCGTTACAACCCGGGAAAGCAGGTACTGCTATTATCTCCATTTTATACTTAAGGAAACTGAGGCAAAAGTTAAGTCATTTGCCCAGTCACAAAGCCAGTAAGCGTCTAAAAATGAATTTGAACTCAGATCTTCCTGACTGAGCATTCTATCTACTGTAGAATTTAGCTGCTTTCTTGTGATGCTTGAAATATTAAAGAAACCAAAGGATGACCAGGATGACCTTTGTCAGTGTTTCATTAGAACAACGGGGCGGGGTGAAATCGTCAGCTTTGGCTGCACATTCCTTTGCTTTTGCTTTGAGTTTTGTCCTCAGACCATTGCAATTTTCAATAGAGTTAGTTCACTTAACCCTTCCCCCGCCACGTCTCCCTTTCTCGTGACTCTCATTTCCGGTATTCTAGCCACCTCAGCCCCAACATCGCTGACACAGGAGAAACAGGATGAGGAGCCCATCCCATTTTTTCCCCATTTTCTCTACGGGCGGGGCCTGGAACAATCTTGGCCCAAACTCCTCCATTGTGTGTACTCTTCTCCTTGTGCACTGTGGGAATTGTAGTCTTACCTGGCCCCCGCTATTCCTCCACAAGCACGTTGCTTCTAGCACTGGGCGAAGGAGCCGGCAAGACTACAAGTTCCATGGTGCCTTTCGCGTTTCCCTTTCCCCGCTTGGAAGACACTCCCGCCCCTTCGTGCAGCTCCTTCCTCCCTCCTTCCTTCCCTCCCTATTCTCCGGGGCCTCCCTACTGCTATTCTGCGGGTGCTTGCGTTTTCCCGCACTCGAATCAGCTATTTTCCCCTCGGGACACTGGAGGGCTTCGCACTGCAGGGTGACCGCGCGACCCAGCCTCCCCGAAGTTCCCGAGGGTAGGGAGAGCGAGCCAGTTAGGGTAGAACGCGCGCGCGCGCGTGCGTGAGTGCGTGCCGGTGTGCGGGAACGCGCGAGCTCCAGCTCGGTTTCCCCCGGGTGGGCGGCGGCGGCGGCGGCGGCGGAGGAGGAGGTGGAGGTTGAAGAAGAAGCAGCAGCGGCGGCGGCGGCTGGAGGAGGAGGAGGAGGAGGAGGGAGCAGCGGCGAAATGGCGGAGACCGTAGCAGACACCCGGCGGCTGATCACCAAACCGCAGAATCTGAATGACGCCTACGGGCCGCCCAGCAACTTCCTCGAGATAGACGTGAGCAACCCGCAGACTGTGGGGGTCGGCCGAGGCCGCTTCACCACCTATGAAATCAGGGTCAAGGTGAGGCCTTTTCCGTCCTCGGTCCTCCCTGCCCCACCCCTTGGCCTGAACGGACGCCCCCCTCTTGTTACGCTCCTCTACCCCCTACTGGGCCCTTAGCCCGCAATGGGGCGTGGCGGTGCGGGAGTGAAGGAGCCTGGAGCGGTTCCTCTGTCCTTTCCTCCTTCCACCCCTGACCTGGGTCGTTGACTTTAGGCTCCCGTGGATTGGGGGGTAGCGGTGTCCCCGAAGGGGCATGTTTGGTGTGGGATGGCGGGAGGAGAAAGGGGAATGTCATAGCGTCTACATCGGTGTGAGACCCCCGCGTTGGAGGGAGGAAGGGCTCTGGCTCACTCCACCCCTGGAGCGTCCTATCTAAGCGATGACTTTTAAGTTTTGAAGGTAGGGTGGGGGAAGGGGGAGAAACGTCTTTTAAATCCACAGCTTCTAAGGACTGGGGGGAGATGGGAAAAGAGCGGTGTTTAATTTGAAGCCACCTCCGCTTTCTTTTCCTGGAGACCTGTTTCCCAGTAGTTGTCAAACTGGCTGCTCCAGGCCCTTCTCTGGCAGTTGGTGTATTTGCTGTACACGCCTGTCAGGGCCTTGAGGTGTTCACACCATCTTAATCTAGCAAACCGAAGGAAGCAATTTCATATTTAAGAAAGAGAAAGAGGAAGGCTCACCAATTGGTGCTGCGATTTGGATTTGAGTTGAAGATCGAAGGAATGAAGTGACTGGGACCTTTTAATTCTTGGCCACCATGATGTCTAGGAGCTTAGATTAAGAGTTACATATCCCACAATCCAGGAACTGAAACTGTGTTAAGGAAAATCTCCTTATTTAGGTAATATATACAGACATTTTCATTTCAAGATATGTACTTCACTGAATGAAAGAATCAGCTGAAATAGAAAAACATAATTTACTGACTACTATTTCTTGGAGATAAGTAATTCAGATGATTTAAAAGATGTTAATTGAGAATATGCTTCACTCTCTAGTTCAGGGTTAAAGGATTTATCCATGTATTAAAATAAATATCTTTTAAAATTTATTGCATACGACTAATCCAGCTGTTAAAACAGAAATTAGTTGATTGATAGAACACAGTTTTGACTTGGATGAACTAAAATTTGCATAAACAAGTTAGTATTAGGTTATAATATTAAAAAGTTTTAAGAAGATGGCTTCTGCTACCTTTGAACTTCATACTCCCATTTTAATGTTTTTTATTAATGTGAAATTTTTACCCAGAAAAAACAATTTTCTTTTAAAATGAAACCCACAGTGCAGTTTTTTTTAGTTGCCTTGTTCTATTTGCAAAATAAGTAGAAGTAGTTTTATTGAACTTCTGGAATCTCACCATCACTGTACCTAAGTAACATTTTCCTCAAATAGAAGGTACCATACTGCGTGTTGACATAGGCTTAAAAAGTTTTATTGATGTTTTTTATTTACATCAGTCATTTCTAGGGAGGATACTTCCTTTTCCCTTTCCAAAATAAATCCTTTCTTATAACTAAAAAAAAAAAAAACCCAAAACAAAACAAAAAAAAAAAAACATTCAGAGTAATGTTGTAACATATTTAGCCCTGGTCATTGTGTTCCCTCCCCCACTTTTGTCCTGAAAGTATATTTCATTACTTGTTATCTAGCCCTTATTTTAGCAATCTTTTCATTTACTCATTATGTATGTTATTTTTGTTCTTATTTTGCTCTGCATCAGTTCATAAAAATCTTCCTGTTTTTCCAGATTTTTTTTTTTTACCATGTATAATCATTATGTTTGTATACCGAAGTTCTTTCAAACCAATGGTTTGAAATCGATGGGTTGCTACTTTGTTTCCAATTTACTATAACAAAAGTTCTTTTATAAGGATTGTCTTATATATTGAACCCTTGTTTTTGTCTTTGATTTCATACATGACAGTTAATTTAACATTATGTGGCAGTTTATTTAACAGTTATCCCAGCTATCTTTATTCATCAAGGAGTTTGTCCTTTTCTGATAAAGCAGATCTCAGCATTCTTATTTCTGAGCTTCTACAGCTAATATATTCTGCTTCCCCGATGAATCAGAATGAACTACTTCTACTTCCTCTTTTCTAACACGGATGCTTCTCTTCAAAGTATTTGCTGTCTTTTTGTACTAAGTGGAATCTTAATTTTTTTTTTTTAATTGTTGGGTTCTTTTTTCAATTCTGTAGGGAACCCAACTTTATATTGTCCTTTATAATTTCTTTTCCTATTTACCTTTTTATGTTTCTCTTGAGTCTTGTATTTCTATTCAAATCTGGTCTTTTCATCATGAATACTTGAAAGTCCTTTTTTGAACATCTTTTCTTCCTCTCTCCCCCTCCCCCCCAGGATGATACTCAGTTTTGCTGGGTAGGTGATTTTGGGTTGTTATTCTAGCTCCTTTGCCCTCTGCAACATCATATTCCAAGCCCTCCAATCCTTTAATGTAGAAGTTGCTAAATCTTGTATTCTAGTTTTGACTTAAATAGTTAAAATGAATTGTTTCTTTCTGGCTGCTTGCAGTATTTTCTCCTTGGCCTGAAAGTTCTGGAATTTGGCTATAATATATTGCTTGAAGTTTTCATTTTGGGATCTCTTTCAGGAGTCGATTGGTAGATTCTTTCAATTTCTCTTTTACTATCTGGTTCTAGAATATCATGGCATCTTTCTTTGACAATTTCTTAAAAGATGATGTTTAGACATTTTTTTTTTTTTTTGATTATGGCTTTCAGGTAATCCAGTAATCTTTAAATTATCTTTCATGAATCTAGTTTCCAGGTCACTTGTTTTTCTAGTATTTTTTCATTCATATATTTTTGTTTTGTTTGGTCTTAAAGTTAATAGCTTCCATTTACTCAATTCTGATTTTTAAGGAATTATTTTTTTAGTGTGCTTTTGTACCTCCTTTTCCATTTAGCCAATTCTGCTTTTTTTTTTTAGGCTCATTCTTCTCCTCAATGACTTTTTGTACCTCTTTTACCATTTTTCCTTGTCTGTTTTTTAAGGTGTTATTTTATTCAGTATTTTTTTTTGTTTCTTTTTTACTGAACTGTCAACTTTTTTCATGATTTTCTCCCACTTTTTCTTCTACCTCTTTTCATTGATTTTCAAAATCCTTTTTGAGCTCTCCATGGCCATGACCCAAGACTAATTCACATTTTTTTAATAGGAATTTTGATTTTGTTATTTTCCGAGGTGTGTTTTGATCTTCTTTGTCTCCATAATATATTTTATGGTCAAAATTTTTTTGCTGCTTATTGATCATTTTTTCCAGTCTTCTTTTTGACTTTGAACCCTTTGCTAAAGTGGGACTCTACTTTCAGGGTGGACAGTGCACTGTCCCAAGCTTCAGGGGTTTTGTACAGCTGTTTTCAGAGATACTTCTAGTAAGTTTTTATTTCTTCCAAAGTCGTGTGATGTAAGGGGCGGGGGGAGTGGGGGGAGGAAGTATGTTCATTATTCTCCTGGACTGTGCTCTGGTCTTCAAGTCATCACAAGCATTTTTTTCTGCCCTGGAACTGACCCAGGTCCAACTATAGTCAAGGCAATAGAGTCTTGCATCTATTGTCAGCAGAGAACCTTGTAATCTCCTTCTGGTAACTTGTTTGACCTCCTTACCATCTGTGGGTTCCAGCTCTGGAAAGAAGCACTGCTAACTGCCACTGCTACAGGTTCCCAAGACCTGCTCCTGGTTTTCTGGGGGCCTGATCTTCAGATAGTGCTGGATTGTGTTCCACTTTCACCTAAGTGGGACAGACCTTTCTAAGTCTTTGCCTCCTGGAAAGTTATTTCTCCCTGGATTTTTGTGGGGTTTGCTGCTCCGGGAATTCTTTTATGGCATGATCTAAAGGTGTTCAGAGAGGGAAAGCTCACAGCCTTTTCTTTACCATTTTGGCTCCACCATCTAAGCCAGCTTTTTAAAAAGCCTTTACTTTAAATGAGACTTGTTATTAAGTGTAACATGTGGACATTTTATAGTATTTCTAAAAAATACTTTTATCAAAGTGATTACAAATGGAATTGGTCACAAAAATTCTACTTCTGGTCATTGTCAACTAATATTTATGAAGTGCTTAGATTTGTTTTTAGACAGGAGTAGGAATTAGTGTTTTCATTTCCTCGAAGGAAATGAAGTTTCACAAGTTAGGGACCCATCTCCAAAATGGAAGTTTAGGAAGGAATTCTTTTTTTTTTTTTTTTTTTTAATAACTTTTTATTGACAGAACCCGTGCCAGGGTAATTTTTTACAGCATTATCCCTTGCACTCACTTCTGTTCTGATTTTTCCCCTCTCTCCACCCCCTCCCCCAGATGGCAAGCAGTCTTTTACATGTTAAATAGGTTACAATATATCCTTGATACAATATATGTGTGCAGAACTGAATAGTTCTCTTGTTGCACAGGGAGAATTGGATTCAGAAGGTATAAATAACCCCGGGAAGAAAAGCAAAAATGCAAGCAGTTTATATTCATTTCCCAGTGTTCTTTCTTTGGGTGTAGCTGCTTCTGTCCATCCTTGATCAATTGAAACTGAATTAGCTCTCTTTATCGAAAAGATCCACTTCCATCAGAATACATCCTCATACAGTATCGTTGTTGAGGTATATAATGATCTCCTGGTTCTGCTCATTTCACTTAGCATCAGTTCATGTAAGTCTCACCAGTCCTCTCTGTATTCATCCTGCTGATCATTTCTTACAGAACAATAATGTTCCATAACGTTCATATACCACAATTTTCTCAACCATTCTCCAATTGATGGGCATCCATTCAGTTTCCAGCAGGAAGGAATTCTCTAGTTGAAGAAGGGGGTCCATGGCTGATGGATGTTCAAACAGAGAAGATATCCTAAGTTCTGAAGAAGTTTCAGGTTGAGAGTAAAGCTAAGAAATGACAGAATCTAGAATGTCAGAAGCAGTACCGAGAGAGGAATGAATAGGATCACAAAATGTTAAATTTCATAAAACTTGACTAATTTTTGGAGTACTTTTTGTCTGGGTGATAGCAGATTAAGATGCATGTTACCCATTCTCCATTAATCTTTGAGCACAGAAATAGCATTTTAAGACCATAACTAATAAGCTTGGTATCTCTGGATTTTGAAAATATCATGGTGCTAACATTTTTTAAAGTCAAAGACTTGCCCAGAGTCACTGAGGAAAAAAAAATGAAAGAAGCAGAATTTGAATCCAGATTCTTTGACTCTAAGATCAGTAATGCAAAGATTAAAATAGATGATATATATATATATGTGTGTGTGTGTATATATATATATATAAAGTTTATATGCAAACTTTAAAGTGTTATAAAAGGTCAGTTATTGTATATAGTTATGTATATTATTAAACTTGCACCCGGGATGTAAAAAACAGCTATATATGTGCATACACATACAGGCTAAAGGAAGTGGGGATTATTCTAGCCCTGAATAATAACAATTATAATATTAATTATAATTATATACATATATAATAAATGTTGTTTTTTCTTTTTCTTTTTTTCCAAAAGAAAAAAAGACACCATGGTGCTAACATTATTTAAACCTATTGGTGAAGTCTGAAGGAGAGTGGTAGGACTGATTAAAGGTTTGGGGAAGCCAAAAGAACCTAGGATTAATTAGGCTTCTGAAGGACAAGGTTGAGAAGGAAATAGAATAGCCATTCTTGTTTTGGTTCATGTAATTTTAAAGCAAAGTAGCTAGACAAGTTGAGAATTTATGTGTTGAAATTTTACCATTTTAACATTTGTTATCAAGTTAGTATCTTGAACCTAAAAAAATTTATTTGTAATTAAAAGCATCACAATGCCCCAGTTAGCATTGTTAGACTTAGTTTTAGAATATATTTGTTTCCTGAATTTTTTTAAACAAGTAAAAGAGACATGTTATTCAGTTGGACCAATTAAATTTGCTTGATTTCATTTGTTGATAAGCCTGTACATTGGGGTTAAGTGACTTGTCCAAGGTCACACAGATAGTGAATCTCAGTGTCTTGAGACTGCATTTGAACTCAAGTCCTCCTGGTTCTAGGGCTGGTGCTCTGTCTACTATGCTACCTAGGTGCCCCTCATGTACATCTTTAAAAGTCCTAATGTAGGCAAACATGAAGATTAATTACTGGGTGAAATGATTTAACTCGATTGAAAAGAAGGAAATGACATTCAATGGTTCCTCTTTTTCTTGTTCTACATAATCTCAGTGGTCATTGCATCTACCCAGTACTTATTGGATTGAAATTAGAAATCCAAAGAACCCAAAGAAAAACTTAATATTTTAATAACTTTTGGTTTTTATGTACTATCTTATGATTATGAAATATGTATTGCATTTTTAAGGGTTTGTAAAAAACTTGTGGGATAGCTAGATGGTTCAGCAGTTGGCATACCTGAAGTCAGAAAGATTTGAGTTCATTTCAAATCTGACCTCAGACAATTATTAGTTGTGTGATTCTGGGCAAGTCACTTATATCAGTTTCCTCCTCTGTAAAATTAGCGGGAGAAGGAAATGACAAGTTACTCCAGTATCTTTGCCAAGAAAACGCTAAATGGGATCATGAAGATTTGGACTAAACTAAAAAATAACTGAACAAATAAATTTCCACTGATAATGGGTTGTATTATTTCACCTTATGTGGGATCATAGAATTTGTAACTGAAAGAAACACTAGTGATAATCTAGTTCAGTACACATTTTATTCAGTAAATATTTATTAAGCACCTACTGTGTGCCAAAGACTGTGCTAAATGCTGGGATTACAAAAAGAGACAGAAGATGCTCCCAACTCTCAAGTAGCTTAGAATCTAATGGGAAAATGTAATTACCATTTTGGAGGGACATGTTACCAGTTATATCTACTCTTTCTCATATTCTGCTCCTTAACTTCTTTAGCCACTGTAACTACTATGATTATACAGCTTTGCTTTTCACCAGAAGCGGAAAAGCTGTTGATTTAGATCATTTAATCCATCATAGATGAATGAACACTTAGCACAAGTTGTGTCCAGAGTTGCATAACTAATTAGTTTATAACTAATTAGTTTTATGGCAGAAACTACCAGGTCTCATTTGAAATTCACCAAAGTCAGTGATCTTTCTATTACTATAACATGCTGCAGATCTTCATTTCTTTTTGTGTCTGAGCCCTTTAAACCAAGATGAAGACTGAAATACATTTTTAGAAGGCAAAGAATAAGTCAGGACTATTCAGAAGTAATTTTAAAAAATAGTTACTACAAGCTTCTACTTACACTGGCATAACATAACCTCACTTATGTCAAAAGAAACTTGAAATAAGTGATAGGTAAATGATAATAAAAGAACATCAAAGATTAGAACTGTCAGCATCAGACCTTAGAAAGAGAGTCTGTGACAATAAAGAGGAACAATTGAACCATCCTGTTTTCTGGGGATGTTAAATAAGCTACTGGTATGTTGGAATCCTTACTAACTGCTAACTAATTAGAGTTGATCTAATCTTACAAGAAGATGTTTTGGGCAGAACCTGAAACAAGGTACTAAGTACAACTACCCATAATCCCTCTCTGGAAGGAGCATAAATAGGCCAATGGGCCAGTCGGAGACTTCTTCAGAGTAAGAAGCTACAAGTCGAGATTTCACCGGAATGACATGAAGAGTTGGAGCTGGCTGGAGGCTGAAGAAAGCAGAGGCAGAGGCTGAAGGACCAGACCTTTGGATTTAAAGCCATTCAGAGAGAGCTCTTGGAACCAAGCAGAGAGATAGGCCTCTAAGCTAACCAGGCTATATTGAAGATAATAAAAGATCTGAACTTTTATCACCTGGCTGCATTTTGAGAAGAAAAAGCTCACAACATTTTGGCGCCCTGAACGTGGGACGAACAGACCCCTCAGTGGATTTCAGTGGAAAAGCTCCGATCCTGATTCAAGTGGAAAAGCCTCTGATCCTGATCCAGTGGAAAAGACTTCAACCCAGAAATTAGGGTGAGTGCAACAAAGAAATTTTGTTAGAAGAATTAAAGTAGAATTTCAGCTAAGATGGGACAGATATTTAGAAAACAGCCTGTTTATATTCAAGGAAAATGTTTAGAGAGCATTGTCAAAGTTATGGAAAGCCAAGGTTTAATTATAAGTTTACAGCAAATCACTGAACTTTTACAAACTGTAAAGGATATATGTCCTTGTTTCTCTCTTGATAAGGAATTAGATCTAAATGAATGGAAATTGGTTGGAGAGGATCTTTGTCAATTCTATGATAAAAATGGGCCTAACTCAATAATTAATACATATAATGTAATACAATTGGCTATAAGAAGTTATTTAAGTGATAGAATGATGAAAAGGAAAGTACAGGAGGAAGAAAAGCCAACTTTACTAGGTGAAAAGGAGGATGAATCAGATGAGAATGGAGTTAATTACAATTCTGAGTGTGATACTTCACAGCAGGAGGAATTAGGTGATTCCACATCTCATGACCCTCCCCCCGCAATTAACCCTTCATGGGTGGAACAAGGGGGAGGGAGAGAGACAGAAACACAGTCAGCTTCTCCTGTAAAGCAGAATTTGACAAGATTAGAAAAAGCATTAATTAAAGCAAAAAATGAAGGAGAAGATATATCTGATTTTATAAATGCATATCCTGTGATTGAAGAGCTCAACTCCTCAGGTCAAAAAGAGAGAAAATACACTGCTTTTAATTTGGGAAAAATTAAAGATTTGAAAAAGGGGCTACATCATCTTATGTGAAGATGTTACTAGATAATTTGTCTTATGAAATCCTAACCCCGAATGACTGGAAATCCATAACGAAAACTTGTCTAGAACCGGGACAAAATTTATTGTGGCTTTCGGAGTTTCATGAATTATGTAGGATTCAAGCCCAACGCAATAGGCAAACAGGAGCTATTGTACAAGTTGCTTTTGACCAACTAGCTGGTGAAGGTCAGTATGCAGAGAGTTCACAACAGATTTATTATCCCATAACAGTGTATGAGCAAATTTCTAAGGCTGCAATAAAAGCTTGGAATTCTCTTCCTGGACAGAAAGATGGAAATAATGTTTTCACAAAAATAGAGCAAGGTCCCAATGAAACTTTTGCAGATTTTGTGGGACGTTTACAAACAGCTGTAATAAGAACCATTGGAGACAATGCAGCAACAGAAATAATGACTAAACATTTGGCTAAGGAAAATGCCAATGAGGTTTGCAAAAGAATTATATGGGGGCTAGACAAAGATGCTCCTTTAGAGGAAATCATAAGACGCTGTGCCACAGTGGGCACAAATGCTTATTATGCCCAGACTATGATGAACATGGAAAGACAAGGTCCTTCTTGGCAGAGGAATTCTAGAGAAACTCGTCGATGTTTTCAGTGCGGAAAAATTGGACATTTGAGAGCCCAATGTAGATATAGAGATACAATGAGAAGACAGGATGAGAGAAAACCCAAAACCCCATGTCCAAAATGTAACCGAGGCTTTCATTGGGCCTCTAAATGTATATTGACCCAGAGGAAGGAGAGGCAAGGCCCAGCTCTAAAGTATCAATCAAAGGACAGGTGGGGCATGATAGCAGCTGAGGTTACACCCAGAGAGACTTTAGAAATTCAGAACTCTGATGTCATCAACCAACAGAAAAGCAATCAGGATTACAGTTGGGAAGAATACAGGCCTTTTAAGACAACAAGACAATATGCAATGCAAACAGCTCCAATGTAATTACCAGATGATGAGGAGAAATCCCAAAAGTGGTAAATAGAAGAGAATTAGATAGGTTAACTGCTTGGGGAAGAGGATCTGCTTATATTTCCACAGGTGGAAAAGGAATCAGATGGCTAACAATGAGACTGTCAAAAGAACTTTAAAATCTTTAGCTTTCAGTTCCTGAAAAACCAGCAAGAATCACTGGATTCCCTGAGATGAAAAATTGTTGATGGACTATTTCTAGGACTTATGGACATTTGTAAATTTTCAGGTCGATTTATGTTGTTACATTACTACTAGCCTGTGTTATATTACTATGTGCTTATGTATTTTAAGCAATTGCAAGAATCATTGGATTTCTTGAGATGAAAGATTGTTGATGAGACTTTTGCAGTAGTTAAATTTTCATGTTGATTCATGTTATTTGTTACATTACCACTAGCCTGCGTTATATTGCTGTGTGCTTTTGTAAATTATGTATAATGCCTCCCATATTGATGGATTTATGTATACCATGTATATCTGTTACAAAGTTCTGGCCCATATTGATGGATTTATGTGTACCCCCTCAGAAACCCCCTATGTTTTAAAACAAAAGAAAGGGGGAGATGTTGGAATCCTTACTAACTGCTAACTAATTAGAGTTGATCTAATCTTACAAGAAGATGTTTTGGGCAGAACCTGAAACAAGGTACTAAGTACAACTACCCATAATCCCTCTCTGGAAGGAGCATAAATAGGCCAATGGGCCAGTCGGAGACTTCTTCAGAGTAAGAAGCTACAAGTCGAGATTTCACCAGAATGACATGAAGAGTTGGAGCTGGCTGGAGGCTGAAGAAAGCAGAGGCAGAGGCTGAAGGACCAGACCTTTGGATTTAAAGCCATTCAGAGAGAGCTCTTGGAACCAAGCAGAGAGATAGGCCTCTAAGCTAACCAGGCTATATTGAAGATAATAAAAGATCTGAACTTTTATCACCTGGCTGCATTTTGAGAAGAAAAAGCTCACAACACTGGTATATTGATAGATCTCCTAAGAGCATAAATTATCATTCTGAAGGGAAAGGAAGGAGAATTTATGTAGCATCTATTACAAATACTATGTCATTTGATCCTCTTAACAATCTTGCAAATTAGTGATGTTATTCTCATTTTATAGTTGGGGAAACTGAGGGAAACAGGTTAAATGACTTGCCAATATATCACAGGTATATCAATTTAAACAAGTCACAGGAAAGAACATTCATTCACTGTATACACTTGTACTTTGAGATTAATAAGTAATCCTCATTCATTCTTATGCCTAGTATAAAGAAGAACTTGGTAACAAATATTGGTGCAAAATTGTATTGCTCAATCCTGTAAGTTGACAAAATCCTGATTATTATAAATGTTCAAGCAAAGGATCGATTATGTCAGTATATTACATGAAATATTAACTGTGTATGCTGGGGAATTGAACTGAAGACATCTAACTTCCAACTGAGATTCTCTGATTATATGTTCCACATCATCTAAATCAGTAGACTATCATGATTAATGTTCAGAATTGTGACACAAAACGACTAATAAAAGATGTATATTCAGTATTCTCTTTTAAAAAGCTTTACAGATATTGTCTTTAAGTCCACATTTATATGAACGGTGCCAATCAATGTGATAGGTGAGTATTAGATAGTGGTGTAAAGTAGGGGATGATCTAGAATGACAGCAGTGGATTTCTTACTTAGACCCATACTGCCCCATGTTGTTGCTTTCCATGAACAGCAATAATGTCAGTTCTGTTGATGATAATTATTTGAGGTTGGATCTGACATGAGTACTCTTTGTTGCTGGTTTTTGACCTGTGTTTCAGTCTTAAGTGCAATACCTCATTTATCTAGGATTTCATACTTCTGGGGGAAAAAAAAATTACACACTTACTTGATTAAGATTGTGTGTTAACTGAGTTGCTTTAATTAAGACTAGAGTTTTCAACTGGTAATTCACTTAATTTGATGTTCAGTCTGTCAGCATCTCAATGTGGTAAGAGAATATGAATACCAAACTAACATTTACCATTACCTGAAGTTTATAGCAAACACAACTAACCACTGTTGAAGAAAACTCCAATGCCTCTTGAAATATACCTATAATTCTTAGAATAACATGGTGAAAGGGGCTTATAGAGATTATCTGGATCAATCCCCTCAGTCTATTTATTGTATCTATAATAATTAAAGTCATTCCTTTGTGTTTAAAATGTAATCCATTCAATTGATTAATCTTGTAAAGTAATGTAGTTTTCAAATTACAGAGTTCTTTGATTCCAAGTAAAGGCTTATCTTTTTTTTTTTTTTTAAACTTGATTTTTTTGTGGGGGAGGATATGAGGTATTGGGGTTAAGTGACTTGCTCAGGGTTACACAACAAACACAACAAAGTGTCTGAGTTCAGATTTGAACTTAAGTCCTCCTGATCTCAGGACTGGTGTTCTATCCATGCTACTATCTAGCTGCCTCTTATCTTTTTTTTTTTTTTTTTTTTAAATATCAGTATCTTTCCATTCTTAAGTGGCTAAGAGTTATGGGAACAGTATAGTCTATTAAAGTAATGTTTCATTCAACAATGAAGTAAACAATGATGTCCAGTAGAAAGAACATAGGATTTGGAATTAAGAGGACCTAGTTTTGAATCCCAGCCCTTCCATTTCCAGCCTGGGACAAATTACTTTATTCATTTGTAAAGTGAAAGTTTTGTTCAGTTCTGCCCTAGTCTTTGTTACCCCATTTGGGATTTATTTGACAGAGAGTATTTGTCCATTTCCTGCTCAAACTCATTTTATAGATGCGGAACTGAGGCAGAATTAAGGGACTTGGCCAACATCACACAAATGTGTCTGAGAACTGAGCCAGTGTCTGAGGCCAGATTTGAAGGAATATGAATAAGTCCCCGTGACTCCAGACCTGCCATTCTAGCCACTGTGCCACCTTGTTGCTACTTTTTATTTTTTGTAGCTATAAATGGAATCATTTCACACACACACACACACACACACAGTTGTTTTGTATGTGATCTACATATATAAAGTATTATGTGAATTATATGCAGTGCATAAATGGACTTGTATTTATAGCTAAGTCCATTTATGCACTGCATGTAATCCACATGTGAAATATGTAATAGTCATATCTTTCCAAACTGTGTACTTATTGAAGACATGGACCATATGTTTTTGAATCCTGAACCAGCTGATTTACAAGTAAGTGATGATGAAATACTGTTGACTGCCCTTTTTCTTCAATGTTTTTTTAATTGGTCATTTAAATATAGTTGGTAGCAGAATGCCTAGCTGTGAATGCACTAAAGTATTTTTAAATTTGCCATGTAAATCTTATTAGCATTTCTTGATTATATTTGTATTTGAGGTTATAATCAATGGCTAATCTGTGTGTGTGTGTGTGTGTGTGTGTGTGTGTGTGTGTGTGTGTTTTAAAGTACTGTCTTACTCATGCCTATTTTCTTACTTTTATAAAATCTTTGAAGAATATTTTACACATGTATCAAGGGCATCTTTGAATCTTTGAGAACATGAATTTTTTTTCAAATTGCATCCTACAACAAACCACATTTTTTGCAACCATACAAGTGATTGAAAGGTGCAAAGAATATGAAATATATGAAATTTTACTTGTTTGGTTTTTGGTAAAGAAAAACAAATTTAATATGTACTCCAGTGTGTGTGTGTGTGTGTATATATATATATATCTTATAAATTTTGTGATGTGCTAACATGTAGTATATAAAAGATATATAATTTAAAGAATGAGACAAAAATGAAATAAAAACTTAAATATTTTGAAATTAATAGTACCAAAATATCTTTTTACTTTCATTTTTAAAAAAAATTGGTAATATTTTTAATGAGTATAGTGTGATTAGATATTTTTATTTTTGGAAAATCTTGGTATGTGTCTTGAGGATGGGGCAAACATAAATAATGGTTGTTGGTTACTGTTTCCTTTGATCATCATATAGTCAAGCATTCAAATTGTGTTCACATTTTTCATTTTTATTTTTTTAATTGAAAAATCCAAATATAGTGATCAAGTAATAGGTCATAATACATAATGACATTTCAGTAAGAGTGATGCTTCTGTAAAATATTCACCATATGGCAAAAACAACAGGAAAAAGTGGAATTGTTTTCAATTTCAACTTAATAGAAAATTTTTTGCTATAAATGTATTCAAATCTTTTTCTGAACATTGTTCTTTTTTAATCAAGGATATTATACTATAATTTACTTTTTCATGTTTGGGTATTTTAGTTGTATTTTTGTATATGTGAAAAATATGAAGACAGAATCTGGAAAGGTAGGCAGGAGCTAGATTAGGAAGAACTTTTAATATCAGAGTAAGTTTGATTCTTTTTTTTTTTTTTGACAGAAATCAAATAGAAGTTTAATTTCTTAATTTCTTTCTTTTTTTTTTTTTTAATAACTTTTTATTGACAGAACCCATGTCAGGGCAATTTTTTTACAGCATTATCCTTTGCACTTACTTCTGTTCCGATTTTTCCCCTCCCTCCTTCCACCCCCTCCCTCAGATGGCAAGCAGTCCTTTACATGTTAAATAGGTTTTATATCCTAGATACAATATATGTGTGCAGAACTGAACAGTTTTCTTGTTGCACAGGGAGAATTGGATTCAGAAGGTATAAATAACCTGGGAAGAAAAACAAAAATGCAAGCAGTTTATATTCATCTCCCAGTGTTCTTTCTTTGGATGTAGCTGCTTCTGTTCATCCTTGATCAATTGAAACTGAATTAGCTCTTTTTATCGAAGAGAACCACTTCATCAGAATACATCCTCAAACAGTATGGTTGTTGAGGTATATAATGATCTTCTGGTTCTGCTCATTTCACTTAGCATCAGTTCATGTAAGTCTCGCCAGTCCTCTCTGTATTCATCCTGCTGGTCATTCCTTACAGAACAATAATATTCCATAATGTTCATAGACCACAATTTACTCAACCATTCTCCAGTTGATGGGCAGCCATTCATTTTCCAGCTTCTAGTCACTACAAACAGGGCTACCACAAACATTTTGGCACATACAGGTCCCTTTCCTTTCTTTAGTATCTCTTTGGGGTATAAGCCCAGTAATAGCACTGCTGGATCAAAGGGTATGCACAGTTTGATAACTTTTTGAGCATAATTCCAAATTGCTCTCCAGAATGGCTGGATGTGTTCACAATTCCACCAACAATGTATTAGTGTCCCTGTTTTCCCACATCCCCTCCAACATTCCACATTATCTTTCCCTGTCATTCTAGCCAATCTGACAGGTGTGTAGTGGTATCTCAGCGTTGTCTTAATTTGCATTTGTAAGTTTGATTCTTGAATTATTAGAAAACATCTGAGTCTATTGGGTAGTAGAGTGACATGTTAAAACTGTTTTGGGAAAATCATTTCTTTATGTGGAGGATGACTTGGAGAAGGGAGAGATTTGAGGCAAGGAGACCAATTAGATATTGGAGTATTCCAGTAAGAGGAGTTATGTGAGTGGAAAAGTGAGACCAATTAAAGATAGATCAAGAAGATAGAAATGACAAGATTTGGCAACTGTTTGGTTATGTGATATGAGTGAATTGAGGATAACACTGAGGGTTTGAACCTGGATATTTAAAAGGATGGTAGTATGCTTGACAGCAATAGGGGAACTTGGAAGAACAATGAGATCTATGATTCAATTCACATTCCTTCCACTCCTGCTCATTCTCTTTGCCTCAGTTAATATCACCCTAAATGAAAAGAAGCTGGATAGGGCTCTATGGCCAGAGCATAGAGTCCACCTTTTTCCATATACCTGCCACAGTTATGAGGCAATATGAAGGAGGGAAGAGGTATATTTGCCAGGGGAACAGGAAGAGATGTGTTACTAGTGGCATTTGCTTTTATGAGTATTTGGAAATAGATTTAGATTATATATTCCCTTAGGACCCAATATAGAAGGGGAAAGGTTGGGAGCTTGCACTGCGGCTTGAGGCATCTGAGTGGGAAGAGTATTGGATGATATATGAAATCATAGAATGTCACAAACTCTGAAGAATCAACATTATCCTGCCATTCCTTAATTGACGTGCATCCTTTTAAGAATTCCACTTTACAACAACAAAAGCTGCCTCTGTGATTGTTTGTGTATTTAATGAATTGTTTCCTTATTCCTTGTCTTCTAGAGCTGTTAATATAGTTGCAAATCATCAAATGCAATAAATTCTGAAGAATCAATTTTGGAGATCACCCAAAGGTCAATGGAAAGATTTATTTCTTCACTAAAACAATGATATCAAAAAGATCCATTCTTAGAAATGGGCTGATTGGTAGTGAAGGTGAGGGGTAATCTGTTGTTCTGTTTTCAATTTCCATTGATTCTAATTCTTTGCCCCCTTTTTTTTCTTTCAAATCACAAAATTTATTACCTTTCTCTCCCCAATATTATCTTTCCTTTTAACCCATAGCTAGAGAGTGTTTATCTAGCTCTTCACACTTTAGGAAGTCAAGTTCACTGTGGGATTGTCAGAAAGCATTGATTAGCTTAGCACCATGAAATGAAAAACAGCAGAGGGAAGCCAAAGGTCAATTTTCATTTTTGAAAAATTTGTGAATTTGTGAACCTCTACTCTGATGACCATTGTATGTGGGTAATAATAATAATTAGTATTTGTATAATGTTTTATAGTTTACAAAGACCTTTCATCACCCCACATGAGAAGTATGTAATAACTTAAGTATAACAGGATCTTTTTTCCATTATTTTTATAGATATTTATGAGAATTTATATTTTGTTTAAAGAACATTTTTTAGCTTTGTCTCAAGCATGTTACTGTGATAGTCTGGCTCCCATTTTAAAAGTGAAGAAAACTGAAAATGAGAAGTTGCAATTTGTCTCTGCTCATGTATCTAGTGAATGGCAGATTTGGGACTTAAGTCCAGGTCTCCTGACTCTTTAAGTCCTATCCCAAATTTTCTTAAATATTCTTAAATTACTGACTAGAAAACATAATGTCAAAATAATGATACACACATAGAATCATATTGACCAGTATTGTAAAATATAGCCACTTTAATGAAAAGTTTAAGGTCTATTGCTGCTGTGAGATATACTAGGTTTTTCTTTCTTTTTTCTTTTTAAAAAATTTTTTTATTAAAGCTTTTTATTTTTCAAAACATATGCATGGACAATTCTTTAACATTAGCCCTTGGAATATTAGCCCTTGGAAAACCTTATGTTCCAATTTTCTCTCCTTTCCCCCATGCCTTCCCCTAGATAGCAAATAACCCAATATATGTTAAACATGGTAGAAATATATGTTAAATGCAATATATACATATGTATTTATACAATTATTGTGCTTCACAAGAAAAATCAGACCAGTAAAAAACAAAAAGAAGAAGAAGAAAATGCAAGCAAGCAACAATGAAAAGAGTGAAAATGCTATGTTGTACAGTACACTCAGTTCCCACATTCGTCTCACTGAGTGTAGATGGCTCTCTTCATCACTGAGCAGTTGGGACTAGTTTGAATCATCTCATTGTTGAAGACAGCCACATCCATCAAAATTGATCTTCATATAATTTTGTTGTTGCCTTGTATAATGATCTCCTGGTTCTGCTCATTTCATTTAGCATCAGTTCATGTAAGTCTCTGTAGACCTCTCTGAAATCATCCTGCTGTTTGTTTCTTACAGAACAATAATATACTATAACATTAGACACTAGTTTTTTCTTGAGAAACGGAGGGGGGGGGGTAAATTAATGGTGAATTGATGATAAAAATTATTTTCCAGCATTGAATCAAGGTTAAATTTTAACAGAGAATGTTCAGTATTATTGGCAAACCTTTGAACCTTCCAGCTTTCACTCTGAGCAAGATCATGGGAATAGTTATCTGTTTCTCTGTACTTCATATATTTAGGGGGGAAAATGCATACTAGACTTAGCCAGTTTGTGATCTTAAGTATCAAAGTCTACAGTGATAATTTTGGACAGGGCCTGTGTTTGAAGAAATCAGGATATCTGATTCACATGATCTTTTTTCCTTTATAGACATGACTTTGCATTTTGTTTCAAGAAGATCTTTGAGTCACATCTTAATTTTTGGAATGTTGCTGTGATGATCTGGTTCTAAAAGAAACTCAAAGAAAAGAATGTAGCACCATACTCAAATCTGATTATAGGGTTTTATTGATAGCAACACATACATATCACTGGTGTTAATATTTGCATACAAAAAGGATAGAATGTTATATGAGCTAATTGGCTTTGCTGGCCACTCATTTTCTCAGCTATATTTTCTGGTCAGTGAGCGGCAAAAAGCATACATAGTGATTCTAGAGAAAAGAATCCCTCCAGAATTACAAGATTACAGGCTAGCTTTGTGTAGCCTTGGGTTGGTAGGAAGAAGTGTGCAGGAGAGCCTAGGGAGTCAAAGCTTTTTCAACTGCACAGATCTAAGATGCATAGATTGTATCTTTTAAGTATGAATTAATCTAAATAAGAGTGGACTGGAGTTGGTAGAATTCCTTTGGTGTGAGGCACTGGACTCAAAAATTCATCAGTCATTTTAGTTGTCCCACCTTCCTGTGGGGGAATATCTCCAATTGGATCAAATTTCAAGTCATATAAGCTAGTTTAAAATTAAGTATTACTCATTTGAATTTTTTTTTTTTTTGATCTACTTGAGTGGTATAGGAGTAGATACAGATGAATGATACCTTAAAAAGTGACAAGCAGAGAATCAGCATGTATTAGGCTAATTATTAAGTCACTTAAGAGACCATATTTTCTTATTTTTCTTCAATTATGTGTAAATAAAATTTTTAATTTTTTTTTGTAATTTTGAATTTCATTTTCTCCCATCTCCTTCTACTCTCCCTCCTTGAGAAGGCAATGAATTTAATATAGATTATACATGTGAAGTCATGCAAAACATTTTCTATATTAACCATGTTGCAAAAAAAAAAAAAACAAGAAAAATAAAGTAAAACAAGTGTGCTTTGATCTGCATTAGGACCCCATTAGTTCTTTCTCTAGAGGTGGAGAAGCATTTTTATCATAAGTCCTTTGAAATTGTCTTAATAGTGCTTAGAAAAGCTAAGTCATTCACAGTTGATCATTATACAATATTGCCATTTTTGTGCACAAAGTTCTCTTGGTTCTGCTCACTTTGAATTAGTTCATCTAAGTTTTTCCAGATTTTTTCTGGTCATCCTGCTTGTCATTTTTCATATTACAATAATACTCCATCATAATCATAGATACCACAACTTAGTTATTCCTTATCTGATTTAGTCCTGATTGAAGTCTCCCCAGTGTTACTGAACTTCTCTCGGTTTTTCTGTCTTACAAATTAACTAGATTTGGAATTGGAAAGACTTAAATTAAAATCTCATGTTAGGTATTTGTTAGCTATGTGAGGCTAGTTATTGAACTTTGTCCTTTATCTGTTTTTCAAAATGAGATATTTTCTTCTATTTTTTCATTTCACTTTTATTGTTTCTTGATGTCTCATGGAGTCAATGCCTTCCACTTGTCCAATTCTAGGTTTTAAAGGAATGCTTTTCTTCAGAAAATTTTCTTCTTTTCCCATTTGATTAGTTGCACTTTGTAAGGAATTTTTTTTTTTTTTAAATTGGATTTTTATGCCTCTTATCATTTGACCTACTGTGGGTTATTTTTAGTTGCTATTTTTTTTTTTTTTGTGCCTCTTTTACCAAGCTATTAACTTCCTTTTCCATAATTTTTTTTTTCATCAGTCTCATTTCTTTTCCCAGTTTTTCTTTTGCCTCTCTTATTCGAGTTTTTAAAATCTTTTTTGAGCTCTTCTAGGAATTCTTATTGGGTTTGTTTCCAGTTCACTTTTTCCCCCCTTTGAAGCTTTATTTAAGTTGTTTTTAACATCCTTGTCTTCTGTCTTAATCTTCCCTATCATTGTAGTAACGTGTTATGTTTAGAATCTTCTTTTTTCTAAATTTATTTGGTATTTAATTTTTCTCCAGTTACATGTAAAAATTTTTAACATTCATTTTTAAAATTTTGAAACTTTGCCTCCCAATCCCATTTTTTATCCTCCTTTCCTACTCTCCACCCCTATTGAGAATGTAAGCAGTTCAATATAGATTATATATATGTAGTCATCCAAAACTTTTATATAATAGTCATGTTGTGAAAGAAAACATAGACCAAAAAAACCACTCAAGAAAAATAAAGTTTAAAAAAAACCGTATGCTTCAGTCTGACCTCAGACACCATCAATTCTTTTTCTGGGTATGGATAGATTTTTTAGCATAAGTCCTTAAGCGTTTTCTTAGATCATTATATTGCTGAAAATAAGTGTGCCATTCACAGCTGGTCATCTTACGATAGTGCTATTATTTTATACTCTGCATATCACTTTGCATCATCTCATGAAAGTCTTTCCAGATTTTTCTGAGAGCACTGTTAGGGCTTTTGTTGTTGCTTGCTTATTTTTCCAGCCTGTTTGTTGACTTCTGACTTGTTGATGATAGGCTTTGCTTTTAGGGTGGAGGGGGCACTGTCCCAATTTCAGGTTTTTCTTGCTACTATTTTCAGAACTGGTTCTATAAGGGCTATAAGTTTTTGATGCTTCCAAGGTGGCATGGTCTAACGAGAGGTGTACTCATTGCTCTTCTGGCCTCTGCTCTAGGCAAGTGCCAGTATTCTCTTTTGCCCTGGAACTGTAATTCGAGACTGACATGGTCCTTACCCGCTGCTATCAAAATGACCTCTTTCTGATCTCTTTCTGACTTCTTGCCAACCCCCGTACTATTCTCTGTGAACTGAGACTTCCTAAAATTGCTGCTATCACTTTTGCCATGATCTCTAAGATCTACTGCTGACATTGTCATGCTTGACCTGAGCTGTGTCAGTGGGGGTAGAGAGAGGAGGAATAGATCTGACCATTGTCATGTTATATTTATTTGTTAAGTGTACGTCCACTGTCTCTCCCCCACTCCCACCCCCCCTTTTTTTTTATAAGGGGATCCTTGCACTATGTCTTAAGACAAAGAGCTTTATAGTTCACAAATGTCTCTGGTTATACTAGATGGCTACTGGTTTGTTAGCTGGTTATGGACACTAGTTTTTATTGGTTGTCCCCTTTCCCATTGTCTTTGGGGTCCTGGGGTTTTGTGCATTTCTGAGTTGGAAAAAATCATTTAGTAATGTCTTATTGGGATTCTTGAACATTTGATCTAGTGTGAATTTCAGCGTTTTACTGGAGTACATGTACATGTAGGAGGTACTCTGCCCTCTCATTCAGGCTTCCATAGATTTCTTTTCCTGTCAGCAAAACCAAGACCAGCTTAGAGTTTTTAAAGAACAGTTTTCTTGAAGAAATTAAAAGAAAATACTGTATGTGCTTGAAGTTGTATATGTGTGTAAAATAAAATAGACATACACTGATTTGTATAGTGTATAATGCAGCCAACCTGTAGCCACATTTGAGAATATAGTATATTTGAGAATATTAAACTCTTAGTTTTTTCCCTTGCCTTTGGTGTGAGGATCATATTGGATATATACTTGGATTCAAAGTGCAATTCATTTCTTCTCCAAACCTGTTTCAATTCTCTCTGAAAATGGCCCAAGGTTATTATCTCTGCCTTTAGACTGTACAGCTCTTATTTTTATTGATATCTTTTTAAATGTCTCTTGAGTTACCTAATATATCCAAATATATACTGAATATGTTTTTCTTTTGCTCCCTATGCACCATTATGTTCTTTGTAACAAAATAATTTTAAATTACTTTTAAGAACTAAAGAAAAAAAGAAAGTTTTTTATGGCTTATAATGGCTAACTGTTATACAAGATTAAAATGTGAAACGAAATTTAACTTTTAAACTCAGGTCATTATCAATCACATCACTGAACTCTGACAATTGATTTTCTGCCGTTCACTACTGGATAAAATTGGTGATATGGAGAGAGTAGAGAAATTTTATAACAAGATCAAAGAAAGAAAAGTAAACATTCATACTTGTTTCATATCCAGCAGGTTTAGGCTCAAGTCACACATAGCTTACCACCATATGATCTTTGTAGTATTTGAAGTGGGCTTATTAGCTGAGGGAAAGAATACTGGCTTTATTTGAATTTCTTTGAGAAGAAAAGAAATGAGGATTCTCAAAAACTTCATCTGTGTGTAATACACATCTAATAGTTTTTTCCATAGGACATTTCAGTAAACAGACATAAGGGAAGATAAATTTAGTGTGTCTGTTCTGAAATGTTAAGAACAATTAAAATAAGTTCTTAGATCTAATTTATTTTAAAAGTTATAAAGTTTGGACTAAGACTGAGAGACTTTTAAAAATGGCTTTGCTGCATGTTACTTTTCAAATTTCATTCTTTGTTTTTCTTTTATGAGATAGTTGGAGACTTGCCCTGGGTCATAGTCTCTCAGGCTGAATTTGAGCTCAAGTCCTTCTGATTCCAGAGCAGGTTACTGCTTAGCTGCCCCACATTCTATGTTTGATAAGAAAAAAAAAATAAATCCAATTCTGATTCCTTATGCCTTTCTAGAACACAGTGATTTTTACTTACTTAAAGCTATCATATTTTGGCACTTAGTTATATGTTTTAAACTATCTGCTCCTTATTTCTTGTGTGGGTTGCCTGAATTAGAATATAAGCTTTATAGCAGAGATCATGTTTTACATCACTTTTGCATGTCAAAATATTAACATATATATAGCAGTCATTCTATAAATACTTGTTAAATTAAGTCTCAATTTAAACTATTTATTGACTAGTGCAGTTTCTTAGTGAAGTTTACAAACAAGAAACAAAAATATACTTGGGAAAAAGGTTTGAATGAGAAATGAGAGGGAGGGGCTAGAATGGCTCCAGTTCTTTAACCTAGTTTGTTCCTTCATTTCTCATTTAATAGAGGTAAGTACTTAAGAGAAGCTGAAGGGGGGGGAAAATTGGAAGTAAAGAATTAGAAAATGCTGAAAATAGAGCAAGAACACATTATTTTCATCTTAAGTTCATATTAAAAGAAAGGTTGATTGCACCTTTTGATAAGCTTTTAAAAATTGTTTTGATTTATTGTCTATTAAAAATACAAATACATCTTTAATACTTAAAAGGTACTACTAGGTGCTTTTAAACTATGTTTTTAGTAGTTCTTGGGCAAAGTAAAAATAGCAGAATTTACTTTTTTCATATAATTATTTGGAATCTAGTATCATCAGGCTAACAGATCTAATCTTTTCTGTTGTGGCATTGCTGTTAATTTGTAGATCTAAAACATGCAGACTATCATATTTAATGTGATTTATCTGGTTATTCTTAATTCAAGTTCACTCTATTAGTAAACTGCATTGGATTTTCCTTTCTCATCACTTTGGGTATTAAGAATTTGAGGCTAGTATGTGTTTACAGTATTCTATTGGAATTGTCTTGGGCTGACTTGGTTTATTACAGATTTAGGTTGTCTCATTTCAACTGAACTCTCATGACTTCTTAGTTTTACTGTTCTCTAATAGATTGTTGCACAGTGGCTGTTCTAGATGTCTACTCTCAACCAGACTCTCACAGTATTTTTTCTCCTCACTGTTCATCAAAGGACCTCAAATTTTACATTGCCAGAAAAAAAGTCATTTGCCACGAGCTCCCTCATCCCTTTTTTCTTGTTATCTAATGTCCTCCACTACCCTTTTCTGTATTTCAGTCTCTGATGAAAAGATAACACTTGTTTATTAAAGCTTTTTATTTTCAAATCATATGCATGAATAATTTTTCAACAGTGACCCTTGCAAAACCTTGTGTTCCAGATTTTCTCTCTACTCTCTCCCTTAGATGGCAAGTAATCCAATATATGTTAAACATATGTTAAATCCAATATATGTACATATATTTATACAATTAAAAGATAGCTCTTCTAGTCAGTGTGCCAGCCACTGTGCTTTAACAGCAGATTTGGGACTTTGTGGGAAGAACAAAGATCCAACTGGGTTCTTCACAAAGTAGAATCTCCAGGGGGAACTTGCTAGGGGTAAAGAAGGTTGGGCTTTAGGGATGTTACATGTTGAGGGGGCAGAGAGTCCAGGATGAGGAGGCTCCAGGAGCGGAGAGAAATTCTAAATTGAGACTACTTCATTTGGAAGTCTAGGATCAAAAATCATCAGCTCCTTTGGATATAGTTACTGTCTCTATTTGGAAGGCCCCCAAATACAAGGAATGCATCCAGACCTTTTTTCTTGCTCTTGAACTTCAGTCCTGCTGTTGCATATTTTGAACTGATCATCCATAAACATCTCAAAGTCAATGTATTCAAAATAATATATTCAAAATAACTCAATGTATTCAAAATTCAAAACTCTTCCTCAAACCTCCCTTATCTCCAATCACCATTATTTCATTTGAGGAACTATCCTTTTACTCTTCTAACCTTAGGATCATTTTCAATTTTTCATTCCTCCTTACATCACATTATCTAATAATCTGCCAAATCCTGTTGATTCTGCTTTCATTCTTACTCAGAGCTACTTGAACTAATTCAATATCATCCCTACCTCATGTCACTTCACACTCTAATCAATTTTCCACATAATTGCCAATGAGATTTCTTAAAGTGCCAGTTTGACCACGTTTCCTTCTTCATCATCTGACACTAACATCTCCTTTCTATTATGTCTAGGATCAAAGATAAACTTCATTTGGCATTTAGTGCATCACAACTCACTGCCTTTCCAATCTTCTTAGATGGTATCTCCATCTACATACGCAAAATCCAGCCAGACTGGCCTGCTTGCTGTTGCTCATATGGTATTCTCTCTCTTCTCTCTTTGTTTTTATATAGCACTCTCATTTTTGGATTGTTCTGCTTCCTCAGCCTAGACTCTCTCTGGTTTTCTTTGAGATGTAGCCTAAATGCTACCTTCTAAAGCCCTTTTTGTTCTATGTCCCTCACCTTCTCTCTCCCCAAGGTCTTGTTCCCTCTTCTCCAAGATTATCTTTGTGTACCTACTTTGTGTAGTCTTGTTATATATGTAATGCGTCTGTGTTTCAGTTTTTGCAATGTTAGAATGGAAGCTCCCTTAGGTAGGGGCAGTTTTGCATTTGTCTTTGTATCAGTACTTAACATAATGATTGGCACATAATAGGCACTTCATAAATTCTCCTGGTTTGATTGGTTGGCCCTGCTGAGCTAGGTTTTGGGGTACAAATACAAGGAATGAAAAAGTTATTACAGTCAAGGAACTTGGATTCTAATATGACAAAAATAAAACAGTTCCTGATAAATAATAATGAAGACTATTCATTTAAGTTCTCCTAAGAAGTTCTTTGTTAATAGAAATGAACAGATTATTTTTGTTTAATTGAGTTTTACTATTTTGAACAAATAAGGGGATTGACCTTAATGGCCTTGGTGGTCTCTTCTAGTTATAATTCTGTGATCTTCTGATAGATGTGAACTTTTTAATTCACTGCTGGTTTACCAATTAGCAAATTAAATCATAATGTATATTAGTGGCTTAAGGTTCATAAAGCATTTTCTACACAGCCTGGATAAGTAACAGCAACGTATAGAAGAAGTCAACTAAAAATTGAATTAACTACAATTAATTGTCTACATGTAGCCTTAGACATTTTTGACTAGCCATTTAAATTCTTTCAAATTCCAAGTATGGATACTTTGAAAGCTTTTTATGTGAAGCTACCAACAGATTTCCCTTTAATCATAATTTATTTTTCTGTTTTCTTGAAGGAATTGCATTTGTCTGAGATTATTACTAAGTTCCATTTCATTAGAGAGCTGCTCATCAAAAACCCTAAGTGACCTTGTACATGGGAACATCACTGGCATCTTGTTGCTAGTTCCTAGAAAGATGTGATGTGGATAACTTAGTAACAGAACTAGTTGAGATAATTTCCTCTGCAGTAGTTGAAAATTATACTGTAAGAGACACTTTTAAAAAATAACGGAGAATTGTAACACTGGAAGGCTGGGTACTTGGAAAAAAGTGAACTGAATACCTTGGCTTAGTGACAATCTACATTTCAAAAGGGTCTCAGGACTAAAAGCTTTTTCTTTACTAAATGACTTATCCCCAGATATATTTTAAGTTCATCTAGGTTATAAACTATATCTACAATTATTCATGCCATTCCAGATTGGGTAAAACTAGTATCAAAAGTTCTGAAGGGAGAAGTAATGGCTGGAGCACTTCTCAGCTTATCCTTTATCTTAAGATGCAGATATGGGAAGAAATGCAACCATTTAATGAGAACTTTAGTGGGGCATCCATTTACATCTCTGAGGATTGACTGAATAGAGCATGGCCTGTTAGTATACTTTTGATGTAGTTGCCAGTCTCTTTTTAGATGTACACGTGACACTATCTGAAGAAATATTAGAAACAGCTAGTAAACATTTTTCTGATATCTTTTGTTAAGCTTTATTCAGATGATTACATAAAGAGGTTTGGTCTTTCTGCTCAAGTTGTTGGTGATAATCCAGCCACATATATTATATCTGTAAGCTATTGACTTTAATAAGTCACTTTCTCTAAACTGTATTTAGTGTCTCAGAGTCCAAGTGAAAGGCAGCTTTCTCCATTTGGACATGAAGGGAATATCTGTCTTACATCTATACTGTGATATCCAAATTCTACTCTGGGACTGGGTTGGGATTAATATTAATAATTAATAGTTAAAAAAACAAAACAAAATCTGGTTTCTCTTTTGGAGGGGGGGGTATTCGTAAACTTCTTGAGCTCAAGACCCCCCCCAAAAAAAAAAATATATGTTAACAGTTATTGAGGACATCTCTCCAAAGGCTTTTGTTTAGGTTGCTTAAATCTATCAATATTTACTGTTTTAGGAATTAAAATCTTAGTAATATTATAAAAAGTTTTGATCACATATTTTCTCAAAAAGTTTCAAGGACTCTCAGATTCCCTGACAGTACTTTTAGAACAGATATTTTAGATAATTACCTCAAGCATCTTGAATAATAGACGTCAATATGTTTACAAACATTTTATCATTAAGAGTATATTTCGAATTTTTTTAATGCCATTTCTCCAGTCTAGAAGATTTTCAGTATAAGGACTAAACATGGATAGCATGAACTTAAAAGTTTAGAAATTTTTTTTTCTATTTTAGTCCAAATATATAACCCTCTTGGATAGGAGGGAGAGTAAATATTTCTAAAGACTGGATATTTTGCATAATACAACCTGCATGATCTGCTTCATATTGACCCTAATGCAGAAGCTACCACCCTTACCCCCTTCTTAACTTTTTCCTATTGGCTGGGGAATCCAGGCTTACATTCTAATTTAAATATTTACAGAAACAAAGAATACTAATCAATAACACACTCTTTACTGATTAGGTACTTAAATGCTAATGAAAAGCGGGGAAGCCACAAGAGAGGGAAATTTAAGTTTATCTAAGATAATCAAACACCTGCAGCTTTTAGCTATAACTTAATTTAATATTGCAAGTTAGGGCATAAGTCAAGGCTACATTTCCATAAGAGATCTTCACTCAGTTAACTATAACACTCAGGTGTTAGAGAGACATACTTCATAGGTAATTCTTTGTCAAGAAATAAAAAAGCCCAGCTCATATAGGTAGGTTCCTGTAGAAGAAGGTCCATATAGAATTACATGGACAAGAGAATAGATGAATAAGAAGGGTGCATTTTCTTCATAGAGTTGAAAGAATATGCCCAATAGATGAGGTGTAACATCTAGTGAAGTATATAGTTAGTGCTTTCCATACATTCCTTTATTTGATCTTAATATCCATGTAGAGTAGATTTTATTCTGTTCATGTCCACATGAACAGTACAGTGTTATCCCCATATTATGGATGAAGGAATTGAGGCTAATAGAAATTTACTGACTTGTCCATAATCTTGTATTTCGTATGCATAATCTGGATTTGAAATCGTTTTCCTTACTCTTAAATCTACCACTCTATACTCTAAATTGTATTGCTAACATCAAAGATTTGAGAATTTAAAATTTTAATGATGAATAAAGTATTGATGAGGTACTGGGTAACTAACTAGATGGGATTGGCAGAGAAAGCCTGAAGTATTGATAAGATTACTCCCAGGGGCAAGCAGGAAAGGGCACTGATGAGATCAGTTCAACCTTCTAGTCCCACCTCCTATGAAGGTCTTGTGTAACCTTACCTTGCTGTTTCTAATCAGAAAGTCAAATTAAATTTCTCATGTAAATTTGCCCATGGCCTATACCATCTTTGCTGAATTTCTCTTGGATTAGCTTGCCATTGTGGTCTGCCTTGTTGTGTTGTCTTTCCTCCCATTTCTACTCTATGCCTCATGGTGTCTTTTTCCTTGTTATAGCTAACTAATTCTTTTAGGGTGCTAAACTCCTCTGTAGATTTAGGCTGCCCAGTCAATGGTGTTTTCCCATCTCATGGCATGTTCCTTTTCTCCTGATTAATTATGAGTTCCACTGAAGAACTTGTCTTTTCCATTGTTATTGTTAAAACCCCTTTCCTTGCTAACTATAAACTATATGCTCTCCCAAATTTATTTCATATTTACAATTCCTAGTACCTCTTCATTTTACCTCTTCATTTTGTCTATAACTTCTTCTCATAAATAATGTAATTTTGATAAGGAAAAAGCCCTTTTGAGTTCTTCACATGTGAATTGCTACCAAATCCCATCATTTGGTACCAAACCTCATCATTTGCTGTGCCTACACCAATCTCATCATTTGGTACAAATTGCTCTCCTCAATCTCATTAGTTATGTTTAACAATAAATGGTCTATAAGTTCAACAAGGCATTGATATTCTAATCAGTGATGACTTTTCTCAACTTGGACCTCACACATCACTTTATTTTCTACTTCTTTGACATACTATTAATTCCATGTATTGTAATCTGTATTTGTGTATTGTTTGTGTATCCCTATTTTAGACTGAGCTCCAAGAGGATTCTTGATTATTTTAGGAAGAATGTAAAATGTACAGTATAAAACTGAAAAGCAGTTTTATGAACTAGCATCATATCCTTAATTTAAATTGTGATTCCATAAAATAATAACTAGCATTTATATAATGCTTTAGTGTTTGTAAGCATATGTTGCCTCATTTAATCCTGTAACTACTCTGAGGTAGACAAATTAGGAAATTGAGACAGGTTTAAATAACTTGTTCAGGCTCATAGCTAAAGAAGTATTAGGCAGGATTTGAGCTCTGATCTTACTAATACCAAGTCCAGTACTATCCATTGCATAAAACAATTTTTATTTCTTGACTTGTATTCCTAGAGTTGCTTTGGGTATTAAATTTAGAGTTATATGACTTGTTCAAGGTCACACTGAGACTTGTGTTATCCACAAGTCCTGGTATCCATATATATTTCCTTTGACAATGGTAATGTTCTGTCAATTTTTGTTTTTATATCATTTCCTATTTTTTCCATCAATAGCTTGTTTAATCTTTGTTCTTAACAGATTAATGGTCTGCCTTTATAAATCTTGCTATTGTCTGTTAACATTTTTTTTAAAAGGAAATTATATTTCCCATATTTGGAGTTTGCTATATTTTCTGCTGACTTTTTCCCCCTGAAAAAAATGTTAGTGATTTATAGATGTGAGGCAAATGATATAGTCTACAATTCTGTAATTTCTTTTACTACTAAATCATGTATTCCAGTATACTTTTTTGGATTCTTCCCCTTTGCCTATCTTTATGCTGAAGTTAATTTAATTTGGATGATCATACAAAGTTCTTCATAAGAATTTCTTTTATTTCTTCATTTTCTGAAACACATATTAGCAGATAAGCAAAATAACTATCTTGAAGAATGGAAACAAGATGGTCAGATATTCCACAGAATGATATCCCTCCAAGGTGAATCTGTGAATCACTCTTCCATTTAATTGCAGTAGCCTTTTTCTTCCAGTTTTATTTACTGCAAGAATATATGTCCATTTAAAGTACTGTGGTAGCTAATATTTATAGATATTTTTAAAATGACGGAATTAGTGGCACCTTTCACATCTCCTTTTTTCCCCTCCTCTCTGCCATCATTGCAGAAGTGGAAAGGGAGTGGCCCAAGACTGAGAGCCTTGTATGTTTTGCCATGACCAGATCACTGAAAAGCTTCTTTGGATTTGACAAATCTGGTTCTTGGAAAGCTAACCTAGGCAGTTGCTGGTATCATATTTGAACCCTAATCCAACATGGTAAAAACTTGCCTAAGTTTATCTTCTTGCAGTCTCAACCAGGATAACTTCCATTCCACATTAAGGCAAAAGTAAGACTCTCTAGAGGAGTCTCCATTAACTTAGGAAAATTAGGGAACTCTTAAAATGGAAAAAAGAACTCGTTAAGTGTGAAAACTTAATTTTTGGACCTCGTGTTAATGTTTAACAATATTAGTGATGATAGCTGTACAATCTTATTGTATTTTAGCAGATAATTTGGAGCTTTTTCCTCTTTCCTAATACTTTATAAATAATTGAGTGACCACAAAAGTTTGTAATTAGATGTGGTCGTTTAATAGTAAGGTTTCAGTGATTCCTTTTGTGTTAATCTTGTTCAGTAAGACTTTTAAAATTACCTAATATCCTAACAAAATTTTACTTCTCTAAATCTTGTGTGTTTATAGAAATGTAGTGGATAAAGTAACTCATTCTTGTTAAAATTTGAAGTGTTATATCCAAACACTGTTAGGGTAACAAAAAAGAAAAAGCTAAGGCAGGAAGAAATGTATTTTAAAATACTTGAGAACTAGCCTTTATTATAGACTCTTTGATTTTATTTTTTTGGAAAAAAGAAAATCTTAGGGGAAGTTTTCTTACCTACTTTCAAAATGGTGAAAATTCCATATCAGAATGAGTCAGATATAATCATGATTGTGTGTCAAAAGTTCAAAAGGGAAAATGGAAGGTAAAATGAGCTGAATTGGCATCCTTACCCCAACATTGTACCTGTAAGCTTGATATGTTGTTTCAGAGATTAACTTTATAGACTTCCGTGCCCAGAAGTATGAAAATTCTTAGGGAACTCTTTTCACAGGCTTGATCTTAAGGTATTGAATAAAAGAGAGCAGTTAATCCCTTTTGTAAGGTAATTTGAGAGGAGGGAATTCAAAATGTAAAATCTCACCTGCAGAAAACACTCAGTATTGTAAAGGCCTTTCTGTCTTTAGACACTTACAAAGACTTAATATTTTAATGCGGAAGGTTGAACTCAGTTAAAAAGCCAATAGGTGAAATTAGAGAGAAATAATCCAGTGCTTTATTTCTGGGAATCATCATCCTGCTCTCTGGGGGACCTAATTTTATTCCCTGTTGGGGATAAGAATACTCCTCTGGACAAAAAGCCAGCATCTTTGAATATAAGCTTGACTTTTAGCATAATAAGAGTCTTGTTAGGTGCAATTTTGCTCTTAGTCATTAATACAATGAACAAATGTTGTGGTTACCTGGGAAAGAAAACTCAAGTGCTTTTAAACCTCATGTGAGATTTGGTTTCATGCATGAAGCATATACAACAGCATCTGTGTAGGACTCCAAGTGGTAAGGTATACAGGGTAGAAGCTAATACACTTTGGAAAAAGTTGAGAACACTACAAAATGAGTTTAAGATCTTGAGGACAAAGGTCTTTTTACCAAGCACTGGCTTGGTTGGTAAACACATACTGGCTTCCAGCAGCATTTTTATTAAGCATATAACTAGAATTTTAGTAGGCTTTTAGGAACAAGTTCTATTTTAATGATTCTTGGTTTTGGTTTGACCTTTTGATTCATATTTAATCTCTAAAATCCTTCAAGTGACACTTGATTTGTACCTTCTATCTTTAATACAACTGGTGATTCTAAAAATATTAAACTTATTTAATCTTAATACTATATTTGTCCTAAGAAAGAAAATAGTCCTTTTTAGGTTGCATTGGGCATAATGTAGAGGATTTTCCTCATCTTTGAATACTTAAATTTTTTTGTTATAAAATAAAACAGTATATAAATAGTAAATAACTGATATTCCACATAAAAAACGACCACCAATCCATTGGTTTCTAATTTATATCTTCCCTAGAAGAAAGGAACCAATAGATTGTCTCTAACCTTAAAAGGTAACAGATCTTGAAGGGCATTCATTTGAACTGTCAGAAATTGTGAAAGGCTTCTGTGTGAGATTGCAAATACTACAAGTCCCTAAATGTTTTCTTGCATTCCTATGTAACCTCAGAGCATTAGGGATCATGTTTTCAGTTTTACTTAGACACTTAACTTGCTTACAGCCTGTAAGAACCTGGGTCTGTGAACTTGATCTAATTTGGATGACTGCTTTAATTTCCTGCTAGTGGGAAGACTAAGATAAATGTTCTTGTTTTCAAATTTTTATTCAAATTCTTATTTTCACATTTTTTCACAGCATTTTAGTGATACTGGAAAGACAGTAATGCTTCTCTTCCCCCCCCCCCCCCAACTCTTCCTTTATTATATCAGACATATGGTCTCATATTTGTAATTTAACAAGATAATTGTTTTTAAAAGATTTTTTAAATTGCACATAAACCTTAGCTGAGGGTAGTAAGTAGAATTAGATTGTAATCAATTATTGCCTCCTATACCAGTTATTTTTGTGATAGTTTACTACTTCCTGAAATGTAGGAAAGTACTTAAAATG
Organism: Antechinus flavipes; assembly: GCF_016432865.1. Lineage (NCBI taxonomy): Eukaryota > Metazoa > Chordata > Mammalia > Dasyuromorphia > Dasyuridae > Antechinus > Antechinus flavipes. Next base: position 285,626,839 of record NC_067401.1, on the reverse strand, counting down.
CACATAGAAGATCTTGTACAGCATGACTAGCCACAGTCAAGAACAGAGACAACTGTCTGTACAATTGTTTAAACTTTGTGTTCTTTAAGTAATATTCTCCTTAACAATTACTATAAAATCTATTACTTTTGTCTTTTCAAAGACAACATACTATCTCTTTAGGCTATCTAACAATTTCCTTCCTAAATCAAGTTGACTTGGCATTTTATACAACTATGTTAATTTGACAGCTAGACATATTTTTCTTCCTTTAAAAAAAAAAGTTAGTTTTTTTTCCAAACATATCACACGAACCTTTAACTTTTTTGTCTTTCAGACAAATCTTCCTATTTTCAAGTTGAAGGAGTCTTCTGTGAGAAGAAGATACAGTGATTTTGAATGGCTTCGAAGCGAATTAGAAAGAGAAAGCAAGGTGAGAATTGGGGTAGAACAGCATTCTTATACCTCTAAACAAAATATTAAAAGTACCAGGCAAATAGTTTTGATTTGTGTTTTCGAGGATGTATCAACATCTTAATAGAAAATGAGGAGCTAAAAAGAATGATTTTTTAAAATGTTTTTGGTTTCATTTTTATTCAGCAATATCTACAAAAATATATGAGATTCCCAGCATGCATGCTGGGCCTACTTAGGGAGAGACATATCTTTGGATCATCTTATACATGTTGATTCCTTTCCCAAAGAGGTATTTCTAGGCCTATTATCATCATAATACCCTATGTAAAATGTAAGCTGCTGCTGCTATTACCTCTATCACAGTTTCTGATTTTCTTCACTAGAGAAATATGGGATAAATCTAAATCTAATAACTTTTAAGATCAACTTTTCAAATTCTTGCATTGAAAAAAATCTTTCTCCAAACAGAAGTAATGTTTTATTCAGATTCTTTTATATCAGTGTTTCACCCAGAATCCTTAGTTTAAAATGTTGTTTAAATATGTATTATTAAAAGTCTAGAGTCTTCTAATGGCTCTATAATCTTGAATTTTAATATTCCCACCATTGATAGCAATCTCAACCCAATCATATCCCTCTCACTCCATTACATTATTATCTTGATTATAACATAGTTTTTGCCAAGTTGAGAATAACGATAACAACAGTATATGACTGTCTTAAATCTTGAACTAAATTTTACATTGAATTGTGTCTTGACTGTATTAAAAATATTCTGTACCCTAAAATTACAAGTGATGGTATGTTGAACCTGTTATTTGAACAAAATTAGTAATGCAGGCTTTCCTATATTACTTTCAGATTTATATCTTGACTTTTCACTGAAGCTATGGGTCTTTATTTGCAATTGCCTAATAGATATCTACATTCAGTTGTCCTAGCATTTCAAATTCAGCATGTTCAAAACTGAATTAGTTTTCTTCCATGCCTTCCTCCTACTTTCTCAAAGAAAAACCTAATTAGCTTCTCTGTTTCTGTTAATGTCACCACCATCCACCATCCTTGAAGTCATCCAGGTGAAAAACCTCAAAGTCACCTTTGATTATTCTCTTCCTTACCATCTTCTTCTCAAGCTAATTGCCAGGTCCTTTTGATTCTGTCTTCATCATATCTTTTGCTTTCATCTTCCCCTTTTCTTTGTCATTTCCTAATGGGTCCTGGTTTAGTCTCTAAAATTTTCAATTCACCTATTAGAATAGCATTCTAACATATTAATTAGTATAGTAGGAAGATCGTTAAGTTTAAAATTGAGAGGATCTGGGTTCAAGTCCTATCCCTGCTACTTATTAAGTTTTGTGATTTTGAAGAAATATTTCATATCTTTTCAATTTTAGTTTTGTTACTTATATAACAATTGTTAGTAAAACTCATCAATTTTAAATTTATGTAATTGGGTCTAGTCTCCCTTCTTCTAACTTCTACATTGTTTGAATGTGCAGACATAAAGAGGAGCACTTTTCCTTCATAAGATAAACCCCTCTATGTGCACAAATAATCCTGTTCAATTTTTTCTTCTCCAGCAGATTGCCCTCTCTATTTGTTCTATTTCTCACTAATCTTCAATTGCTCTTTGTCTACTGGCTGCTTCCTTACTGCTTACAAACATGCTTTTGTTGCTCCCATCTTCAAAAAACTCACTTGACTCAAAAAAGCTGTTACTTGATCCATCTTTTCCAGTTAGCTATAGTCCTATATCTCTTTTACTTTTGTGTCTAACCTTCTTGAGAAGACTATCTACAATAGAAGCCTTCACTTCCTTTCCTTTCTTATTAACTCTTTGCAGTCTGGCTTCCTTATCATTTAATAGAAATTGTTCTCTTCAAAGTTCCTAATGATGCTAAATCTAATGAATGGCTTTTTCTCAATCCTCATCTTTAATTTCTTTCTTGCAACTTTGGATACCACTAATCATCCTTTTTTCCTTCATAACTCTCTTCTCTGTAGGTTTTTGATGCTGCTCCATCCTTCTTGTCTGATTGCTCCTTCTCTGCCTCCTTTACTAGATTTTCATTCATGTCAGGCTTTTTTCTTCTCCCTCTATACTTGTTCATTTAGTGATTTCATTAGCTCTGATGGTTTCAGTTATCATCTCTATGTAAATGCTCTTCAGGTCTACTTTAACCTCTCTCCTAATCTCCAGATTTCACCTCCAACTGCCTATTAAACATCTCAAAATGGGATGTTCCCTAGACATTTTAAATTCAGCATTTTCACAACTGAATTTATCTTTCTAATGAAACTCTTCCCCTCTTCTCTTGTCAAGGATACATTCAGGCTGGAAACCTAGTTGTCTCTCAGTTCCTCATTCTCTCTCATCCTCTTTCCCCCATCCAATCAGCTGTTAAATCCTGCTATTTCTACCAACATAATATTTCTTGTATTGTGCCCTTCTCTTTCCTGAAACTACTAGAATAGGCCCTTATAAGCACATACCTGGACTGTTGCAATAATCTTCTGGTTGCTGTCCCTCCCCAAGTTTCTTCCCCACTCCAGTCTGCCCTCCTCTCGGCTGTCAAAGTGATTTTCCTTTAAAATACAGATCTGACCAGGTCAGTAGTATCCCATAACCTCCTTCCACATATAATAAATTCCAATTGCTCCCTGACCTCTTGCTACTACCTTCTTACAACTTCATCTCATCTAGGTAGTCTTGAGTAGCTTGCTGCTTCTGGTACTACTCCATTTCCCAACTCTTGAGTATTTTCACAGGCAGACCCTCATGTCTAAAATACCCTTCCTCATATCTGCTTCTTGGCTTCCCTGGTCTCCTTTAAATCTCAGCTAAAGTTTTACCTTCATATATAAATGTATATATGTTAACATTTTCTCAATTTAATTCAAAGAATGTGCTTTGATTCTTTGAAATTCTTTTGTTTACCTTCTACTTACCTAAAGGATCATTCTTTTTTACGTTGGTATGTTTTTCATAGAAAAATCCAGATCCTGGAAACTTTAAGCTAAGAGAAACACCCCATCATATTGCAGATGAGAAAACTGAGGTGACCTGTTCATCCTACAAATAAGTAATACTGTTAAAGAGGAGACTTTAGCCTCTTACTACTGTGTGTTTTTGTTTATTTTTTAATTTCAAATTCCAAGTAAGGAAAATATTTTCAGCAAGGCATAGTCCAAATTTAATTTCTTTACCTTATAATATCTTCATCTTACGTTATCTTTTATAGCATTTCCTCTTTGGCCAGGCTTTGTTCTCTCCCCCTCTTTTTCTCTTTAATTGGTGATAAAGCATTTTTATTTTGCATTTTTCCCCCAATTCTTCCAGGCATTTACGCTTTTCCTTTTCTAGTCACCAAAAATTTTTAAGCTTTAAAAAAAAAAATTAACCCTGACATGAGTCAAGCATTTGGTAGTAGGTAGTTTGGTTAGGAGATCTTCACATTTGGAATTTCTTTAAACAGTTCTATAATTGTTCACCTCCAGAATGGAGTGAGAATAATCTTTTCCCCAATTGTTTTCCTTAGTGCAGTGAATGATCTCTGTAAACTAAGAAGATGTGACATTGCAATGAAGGCTCACCCTAGCCTGGGATGAAGTACTCTATAAATCACCACTTCTCAGCTTCAGATCAACATAAACTAAACTTTCTTTTCTTTTACCTCTTCAGGTTGTAGTCCCACCTCTTCCTGGGAAAGCATTTCTGCGTCAGCTTCCTTTTCGAGGAGATGATGGAATATTTGATGATTCTTTTATAGAGGAAAGGAAGCAAGGACTTGAACAATTTATAAACAAGTAAGTATTCACTCTTCTTTAAGTTTAAGGCAAAGTGCAGGTAACTGATACAGTATTAAGCATATACTATTTTCTTTACAGCCTCCAAATATTAGTTTTGCTTATTATATGGAATTTTGCCTTTCCTGTTGGACCTGACAGCCATTTTCTAAGCTTGTGTAACTTTTGCATAATTTAAACTTCAGAAATGTAGAATATCTAACAAGTTGAATGATGGGGATGATGTTAAATATTAACACACTTGAGTGATTGAAATGAGTATCTTTGTGTTGACCTAAGTTTTGTATTTGTTTTGCTTGGTTAATTTATGCAAATTACTACTGAAATTACAGCATTTAAAAAAAAATGCAGTTTTACTTGTGTGGATCTTTCTGATTTAAGGTATGTTCTATCATGAACAATAAAACTTACAATGCACTTGCAATCATTTTGTTTGATTGCAGATGGAGGTATTATCAAGCATGTCTTGTGTGAAGGTGCACGTTTTTCTTTAATTTTCATGGTAAAATGTATTCTTTTGAAACTGTAAGAATAGTTAGGATTGTTTGTCTCAATTTGGCCGTTTACTTTAGAAACCCTTAATATACTGCATACCAAAATTTCTAGCCATGTATTTCATTCCCATTTGAATTGTAGCTCTTTTAAGAGCAAGAGTAGTAGGAAGATTTATAAAAGAGAAAGGACTGACTATAATTGTACATTAACCTTAATAAATAGCTCTCTAGACTTATCATTAACAATGAACATTTTTTCTTTTAAATAGAAGTCTTGGGAAATGTGTTTGGGTTATGTGTATATTCAGTGATTAAAAGAATTTGAAGAGTTTTGATGAATTATCAAAAAGCCAAAAATCGAAAACAAAACAAAGCTAGAAGACTTGCACAGAGCCCAAGAACTGTCTCTGTAGTTAGTTATTGTTACTGTCTTTTGTGAACTTGCTGCCCTTCTGGGAAGGATAATGCAATTCCGTGAGTTTTTCAGTTCCATATATGAGAATGGGTCCTGTTTGAGCTCATCTCACTTTAAATCTCATATACTTTAATTAGTAGTAGTAGTAGCAACCGCAGCAGCAGAAAAGCAGTAGCAGTAACTTTAGTAGATCTCAACTTTAAATGAAGAAAGGGAAAGGGAAATGTGTCTTGATTGAATCTTTTATTTGCACTGGAGACTTTCTTTGGATTTGAGGGAAGGTATTGAATGATGCTGCTTTTTTCATGTTAAGAACTAAGGGTTTGTATAAGCCCAGACTTAGTCTGTTTTCCCCATTTTTGTGAAATTCTATAAATTGAGTCTTTTTTTTTTTTTATTCTTATTTCTAGGGTTGCTGGCCATCCATTGGCACAGAATGAACGTTGTCTTCACATGTTTTTACAAGATGAAATAATAGATAAAAGTTATACTCCATCCAAAATCAGACATGCCTGAATGCTGTAAAAAAAAAATCTATGTAAAAATAAACAAAACTATTACCATGAATATTAGTGATTCATACGCACCGGTAAAGAGGTTCTCGCTAATTTTAGCATGCTGCACAAAAACAGGCCAACAAGCCTCCAGTATACTAACACTCATTATGATGCTCAGTTTTGCTTTGTTTTGGCAGTTAAAACAAATTAATTTGCTTTAGCAAAAATCCCTCTTTCTACCTAAAAAAAAAAAAAAAAAAAGCTCTTGAGTGCCGTTTTAATTCGGTGCACACTACTTGTCCCCTTCTATTATCCGCTGTGTTCCGACTAAAGTTACTGACTTGGCCTTACTGGAATTTGCAGTTTTCTGTGTCACATCTGCTTATTGTGTCTGGTTGACTAAAATGTTTCTCACGCTCTTTTTGATATGCAGTGTCACCTGTTCTAATTTATGTGTAGAAGCATTAGGCAGTTGTTTTCCAGTACCCCATGTGTGAAAGAAACACTTGTGTGCAGAAGTATCTTCCTTCAGGCTTGTAAAACACTTTCTATGGAAGACTAATGAGGGAAATCTTTATATTCTGTATTAAAAAAAACAACAATCAAATTTATATACTAAAATCATTTGTCTAAAAATTTAAGTTGTTTTGAAATAAAAATGAAAATACATTTCTAATGTGTATTGATTGTTACTTTGCTTAAAGTCTTTCTTCCTTTATGATTTTATTACTTCATTTGTTGGGAGGTATTATTTACTAATTACATATTCTCCTTTTTGGGAAAAAAAAGTGGTGATATTAAATATGCTGCTGTTTGGCCTAATTTTTAAAAACATTGTAGTGCATTAAAAAAGCACTCCTTTCAAGATTTATTGAGTAATTTATGAAGTTCTTACTTGCAAAATACTATTGTAACCTGAAGTCTTTGTTTTAAAAACAAAAACAAAAACAACCTTTGAGTTAGGCCTGGTAGTCTTTTTTTTCACCATCTTATTCCAGCTAACTTGAATAATGTATTTGAACCACATACCATAGTTGCAGTTTTTTTCCTAAATCTGTTAAGCCATGTTCTCTCTGTAGTATGATATTTGAGCAGCAAAACTTATTAGCTGTTTTGCATAAGCTTGGGATGTGGACAAAAATGATACCTTTCTGTTGAAGACTGTTCCCTGGCCAGTTCACAGTAGGCATGAGATACCCCTGACTCATCACCAGAATTTTGGAGGAGGGCAACCTCCATCCCATTGGTCATTAGGAAGTATTTACCTGAACTGGATGATAAAGTGGATATTCTGTAAGAATGAGAGAGAGGCTAGTATATGAAATCTATAAGAAGCCACATTGACCTTAAAAGTGAAAAGGCTTATCTCCCTCAAAAAAAAAAAGGTGAGTTAAATACAGATGAATATCACTAAAGGATGCTAATTTCCTTGTAAAAGACCTTTGGGAAATCCATGAAACTGGGATGTATCCCTTGCCATATTAGAAGATTCAGCAAATAAATAAAGGAATTTCTTTGTCATTGCTACCAGACAATTTTTATTGTCTGAAGTTTGAAGCCTCAAATCTTCAACTGATGGCAACATACATTCTTGTACCACATCTATTTGCAATCAGAATGCTTTTTGGCACAAATTGTTGAATCTTATTTTAACTTATGTTTTTCACTGTTTAGATCAAAAAAACTTACTAAGGAATATCAATTGTGAATTTCTGTATAAAATATATAATAAAGTATAAAATACTATTCCTGAATAAGTTGCTTTATTAAAGCACTTATAAGGAAGAACTTCGTAAAGTGTTGATATAATTGAACTTGACTCTATAGAGATGGATCATTGTCATCTTGATTATGACTTTGGAACACTCTTACCCCTGAAAACAAATCACAAAGTCCTTCTAAATTAAATTTTTGATTTTCATGATATAATAAAAACAGAGCTGAATTTGGCATCAAAGGAACTAGGTTTACATTCTAGTTCTGTTACTTGTGACTGTAGGTAAGTTACTTTAAAAACCTCAGCTATAAAAGGATTAGATTATTAGATTAGATTATTCCCCTATTCTTTTCCATGTAAGTATGTAATACTATTAACTATCTTCCCTGGTTTCTTCTTTTGTTCATCTGAGAACCCAAGCAAAAGTACCTACAGGGGAAATGATGAAAGATTGCTTAACTCTATGCTTTTGCTAGTACTATTACCATACTTGAAATTAATGGTTCATGAATGGAGCCATTATGTGGGGGAAGAGGGAGAGTCAATAGTGATGTTATTTTTGTCATAATCTTTCTTGTGTCATGATTTCTCATATTGAAGGGTGGGTTTTTATCCACTGCATTATACCAACTCCTGTAGACCTCAGTTGTGATGGTGATGGAGAACCATGGATTAGGGTGAAGAGTAGACTGATCTCTTTAATTCTTGTCCTTCTCGCTTTCCTAATCAGATTTAAAGTGTGTAAAGAAATTGCTTAAAGGTGGACAGATGCCAACCTCCAACTCAAGTTCAAATGCTTGTGGGACTGTCTGGTGTGACATATTGGAGGATTGTGGGGTTAATGTAAATGTTTGATATTGTGAGAATTTGTGATCCCATGAGATTCGTAAAAAACCTCAAATCTTCAACTGATGGCAACATACATTCTTGTACCACATGTAGTACATTCCATGGTCTTGAATGATAGGGTTAATATGAAGAGAAGCATTATTTAAAGTGTACCTGTAATAGCTCATAAATACAAGTGACACTTGTCAAACAGAAGAAATCAACTGATAGAATAAAAAGTTCCTTCCTGGAAAGACCTTTAAATCATTCAAAGAAATATTTGAAGTTTACCCCTTCCAGAGCATGACCCATGTGGAAAGAAGTTAGAGGAAGAGGCACAAGGTAGTGAAATACAGCATATTTGTCTACAATGGAAGTCTACAGTATATGGCAACCCTTGTGCTACTTGAAATTTTTTTTAAGTGTTCATTTAAATATTAAAAAAAAATTTTTTTAAATACAATTAAACTTTCTCATTTTTTCTGTGAACAAAGTAGATTTTCTCTCCCCAACTTTCCCAATTGTGAAGAAAAAAAAAAAAAGCCTTTTTAAAACAAGTATGCAAAGAAAAGTGCAAAGTATTCAAAACCATTTGAAAAAAATGATTCCTCACTAATGAGAGAAATGTAAATCAAAACCCTGAGGTTTACCTTGGAAATGGGCCAAAATGGCACTAGTCAAGTTCAAGGGAATTGTGGGAAAATAGGTGGTATCCTGATTCCCTGTTAATGGAACTGTGAAATGGTACAATCATTTTTGGAAAGCACTTTGGAATTATGCAAATAAAGTGACCAAAATGCTCATATCTTTTGAACTAGAGATTTCATTACCCAACTTATATCACAGCAAAGTAATTTCTAAGAAAGTGTCCCCATATATTCCCAAAATATTTATAGCATCACTTTTTGTGATAGTTAAAAGTTGAAAGTAAAATAGATGAGCATCAGTTGGAGAATGATCAAAATATGGTACATAAATGTTAATGGAATACTACTGTGTAACAGGAAATGATGTGTATGATGAATTGAGAAGCATGAGAAAATCTTGAAATGATGCAGAGTGAAGCAAGCAGAGCCAAGAAAATAATATATACAGTAACTACAATACTGTAAGTGGAAGGAAAAACATCTAATAATCATAAGTAAATGTAATAGAATAATAAAGATCAAACAGTATACAGCACAGAAGGAAGTATAGAAAAGCAGTGTTGCTTGGAAAATGATGAGTTGTATTTATTTTCAAAAAAAGCAAACTGAAATGGAGATTCATGGTTTTATATTGAATCTTCTCTTTGTATTTAAATTCAAAATGAATATTTTCAAAAAGGTCAAATGGGACTAAAATATATATGAGAAGACACCCTCAATTTATCCCTATTGGAGATGGGATATATATGTGTTAGACACCACACATTTCCAAATTTTATTTTTCCTAGGGCTGAAGTTTTTTCCCTCAAAATTGTTATATAAGTTAGCTCTTTGGGGGCGGGGGGGGGGGGGGAGGGGAGCAGGAGAGAGATACATGGATAATTAAAAAAAATTTTTTTAAACCATGCATGGTTAAGCAAAGCAAATTCTTATATTGGCCAAAGCATGTCAACGTGTGTCCATTTCTCAGGACATAGGCAACATGTTTTGTCACAGGCCTGGAATTATGATTGGATATCATATGGCCCAGAGTTCTTAAGGTTTTTCAAAGTTATTAGTTTTCACAATGTTGTTACTTTATAAATTGTTCTGCCCGTTTCACATTGCTTTAATTCAGCTCTTCTCAGGTTTTACCAAAACTGGCTTTCATCATTTCTTATGACACAATATTATTGCAATATATTTATATAACATAGTCACTTTCCCCAATTAATGGGTACCATCTTGGTTTCTAGTTTTTGACTTATAAAAAGAACTGCTATAAATATTTTTGTATTTATAGATCCTTTTCCTGTTTTAAAAATGTTTATAAAGTTTTATTTATAAAGAATTTTTTCCCTATCTCCCACTTCCTACCACTTTGGAAGAAAAAGGAAAACATTCCCATGTAACAAATATGCACTGTCAAGGAAAACAAATTCCCTCATTGGCTGTGCTAAAAATAAATGAGCAAATACATTAGTGAATAAATAAATGTATGTCTCATTTTGTACCCTGAATCTATCACCTTTCTGTTAGAAGGTAGATAGATGACTTGTTTAGTCATTGACCCTCTAGATAATGGATGGTTATCCTGTTGATTGTCACTCTTATAGTTTTCAAAATTGTTTAACATGACAGTGTTGTTATTGTATAAATTGGAATATAGGCTTAGCAGTTGACCTGGCTTTGCTATCTGCATATCCAGGCAGCAGTAAGGGGTTTGGTTCACATGCTATATCATATTGGTGCAAGCTGTATTTAAAGATTACCAATGTTAATGTTTTAAAAAGAAAACTAGTATCAAGATTAACATGTCAAAAGCCATTTTAAAGTAAAACCAGGCTGCCAGTATAGTTGATAGTGGAGGATATTAGAACTTCTTTGATTTCACAGAATCATAGCATTGGAAAGGACAGGATAGATCAAGCCATAGCTGAAAAGGAATTTCCTTATTTGTGCTCATCCACTCTTGGCTTGAAGATACTTAGAAGGAAATCACTAGCTCCTGGTCTGTTTCAATGGAAGAACTCTAGTTTTATCTCTATTGATTTTTTTTTTTTATCATAAGCTTAGATTTGCCTTTTCTGAACTTCCCCTCTATAACTTCTTGTTCTGTTCTCTGATACAAATCAGAAAAAGCAAGTCACACCTCCCCTATCAAAGTTGATTTTTGGACCCAAATGTTAGAATTCATATCCCTATTCAAGTCCATTTTATTAGATTTGGCTCCGTGTTACACTCTTCTTCTTCTTCTTCTTCCTCTTCCTCTTCCTCTTCCTCTTCCTCTTCCTCTTCCTCTTCCTCTTCCTCTTCCTCTTCCTCTTCTTTCAGATATATGCATGGGTAATAATGTTACAGTCTTCTGAGAGCTTTTTGAATCCTGTTAGCTATTCTTCCCAGTTTGTGTTATCACAATAGTTAATAAACATACCATCTATGCCTTTAATTAACCAAGTTACTGATAAAATGTTAAATAGCAAAGTAACAAGAATTAACCCCCAGGACGCTTCCCTGGAACTTTTCCAAGCTGACATTGAGCCATTATTGATAATTCTTTGGATCTGACCATTCAACTAGATTCAAAATTCATCCAACTGTATAATTGTCCAGTTTATACTTTAAACTTTTCTACAAGGAAGACTTGGAAAACTACCAAATGTTTTGCTAAAATCTAGTTAACTATTTGTACATATCCCTTTGTACCAGTCTATTAACCTGTCATAAAAGTATATGATTTGTTTTTTTGATCTCTGATTTTTCTCAGTGCTCACTATCTTGTTAATGATATATTCTAGAAAATTGTGGAGAATTAAAGTTAAGTTCCCTGGCTTATAGCTTTCAAATTCCTTCCCTTACTCCCTCTCCAACTTTTTTGGTGCTTGATACATGTAAGCACATAATAAATGATTGGTTGCCTATTTTGCTACCAGTTTTCTTTTCTGCTCACCACAGATGCAAAGGAATCTTTGTATCTTTTAACCATCTGCAGTAAAAATATGATGTCTTTCTGGCTTCCACTCAAAATTTCCTCTAAACAACTTTTTTCCAAAAAGGGCAAATAAACCATAATCCAGAGAAAAGTATGTTTTTTTTTTTGTTTGTTTGTTTGTTTTTTTGAAGCTGGAAAGCTGGAAACTCACGGAATCTTAAGTTGGAAGAGACTTAAGAGGCTATTTAGTCCAACACATATCTATACCTGAGTCTCTGCTCATATAAGCAGTGAGGTAGTTGTGGGCTCACTAAGATTTTTAGGTCCAAAACTAGTTCCAAAAGTATAGCTTTAGTCCTTTAAGCAATAGAGACAAGTTTCCATACTTTAACTATAAAAAAGATATACCAGAAACACTAAATCATAGCTCTCCACTAAAAGAGGTGTTAGTTTGGTCTAGTAGCAGTTAAGACAATAGGAATCTGTCCATTGCTACTGATTAATTTGGAATCCCTGCTCGTATCACTATTTGAAAGCAAGAATTAACAGGGCATTGGCAAAAGGTCCATTTCAGTATTGTCTTTAAAAGCATCTGATGGCATTATAGAACACTTGGAAATGCCCTCTTACCTCTTTTGGTGAGTTTACCTTATATTGTGGGTTTATCTGGTACCTGGAAGTCCTGCTATAAAATGACCCAGGCCTCTGTCCTGGGCTAAGAGGAGGACATTTTGATTTGCAGATTTGGATAAGCTAGGTGAGGGAGAATGAGGATGATAACCCAGGTTTCAAAAATGGTGGTGCCCTTGAGTGCATAAGGACTTTTGGAAGAGTGATAGCTTTAGAGAGAAAGATAATGTAATGAAAACTTATACGATTGTAGCTCACTGATGCCTGCTCATCCTATTTAATTTGCTTAATTCCAACAAATGAAGGGGAGAGTATGTCTTACCAGCCCTTTTCACTTCTAGGAAAGAAGAAGAGCAGGATGTTGGAAAGTTTGACTAGGAAGGAAGTTTTACCTGTGCAGCTGCTGTGGATGTCTGAGTTAGGTTATGTGAAGTGTTGACTCTTGCATGTAGCCATGGAAAGTCAGTGAAAAGAGTGGATGAAGTGGGAGTATTGTGTAATTATGGTTGAAAAGGATGATGTGTTTCTGCAAGGTTATCACAGAAATGTGGGATACAACTTATCTTCCTACCCTATAATAATTCATCATACACTCTTTGAGTTCATGCCATGATAGCCCTGGAAGGGCACAGCCCTCACTTTGGAGATCACTGCTCTAATTCTGCTGTTCCTGAAAGGTTTTTCTGTATTTCACATACTGGTTTGTCAGGTTTTGTTTATTTTTACCAAAAGTAGAAGAGGAACGGTTAGTCTGTCCATCTATCCATCTGTCTGCCTATATACACACAGTTGTGTGTGTACACATATATGCATGTATGTATACTTGTGTAGATGAAATGTGTTTCATGAGAGTGTTGATGAATAAATAGCTGTAGGCTGGATAGCTAACAGTGGAAAGAGGATTGAGAAATATTTCTTTTAGAGTCTGGAGAATTCTCTTTTGTACAACCTTCCTAAATCCTCTCCTCAGCAATTTGCTGCCTTCCTGAATGTAGATTATAACATCAGAAAGCAACCTTCATCCCACAGTTCTGGAAAACAATTTGGAATCAGGCTAACAAAGTAACTAAAAAGTCCATATCTTTGACCCAGAGTTCCCTCTCCTAGGAATATGTTTCAAGAAAATCAAAGACAAAAAGAAAAGTCCCATATAGAACAAAATGTCTGGAGCACCACCTTTGTGATATCAAGGAGCTGGAGAGAAAGTGTGTATCTGTTGATTGATGAATAGCTAATGAATATTGTGGAATATTACTACCCTATAAGAAATGGCAAATAACAAGAATTCAGAAAAGCATGGAAAGATTTATATGAACTACAAGAGATCAAAGTAAACACATCTATGAAAACAACATGTAAATAGAATAATAACCAAACAAAATCCTAATGTGAAGTTATAATGACCAGGAAGCTACTAGAGAATTGTGAAAATCCATCTTCCTCCCTTCTGTATGGAGAAGAAAGGACTATGGATATACAATAATGCATATACATGTAAATTTATTTGATGTTTTAATAGGTTTACTGAACTCCTTTCCCTTTTACCGCCCACCCTCTTTCCTCTTGTTCAGGGAGAGAGGGATATTTGGAAAAGAAAATGATGTAAAAATGTAAAAAATAAATAATTTTTTAAAATGTGACCTAGATGGGTAATTTTTTTTTTCACTTGTAAAGCCTTTATAATATAAAAATAGAGATTTTTCTCTTTTGAAAGTTTTCTCTTTTTCTGGAGAGAAGGGAAGGCATCCCCTGAAATTTGATTGTCATCTATTTGGACCAACAAAGGAAAAAGGGATTTGTTGAATTTATGGATGTTATAATTAGGTCTTGAAACCTATTAATGAAGATAATTTTGTTTTAAGGATATAATCTTCCTCCCCCCAAGTCAATGGTTGTAGTCATAGAATTTAGTCACAGATGATGAGGTTTTAATGTGATAACCATGTGTTAAACTAGCTATAAAATTGCTTTTCCTGGTGAACTCTTTATGAGTCCCTTTAATGAATCAGAAAAAGAGACTGGATATTGGCTGAACAAATTCGATTTGTCCCTGCAGACTTAAATAGTTAAGCCCTGGAGTCAGGGAGGCTATTGAAACAGTTGAAGAAGGAATTATCAAACTGTGAAAAACCCAGCTCTTCACTTCTTGGAAAGAATAGGAAAGGAAACCTACTATCATAGGTCATAGTATTTAACATCAATTTTATTCACTCAGAAGATACTCCATCCAACAATTGGAGATTCAGTATGAGAAAATTTGAGGAAAGTGAGAGAAAAGGGACATTAAAAAGTGAGGGAAAAGGGACATTATCTCCAGCCAAAGCAAGGTTCATTGGAAGAAAGAAGTGGCTTTCAAGATTGAGATCTGGCAGCAAAAAAGAGATCTGGCTATTAATTCAAGAAAATGAGCATCAGAAATTAATAGGCCCTTTTGTGAGGATTCCTGTGTCAAATGTCTTCCCCATATCCTTGCTTCTCTCACTAACATTGTACACTAAACTTGAATCCACTCTTCGGTGAGACAAGAGAGTGGACCCCATGGTAATGGAATATTTTGTAATATCTGTTTTTATTACATATAAATGCCTTTGCTAATAGTTCATTGAGTCTCTTGTCTGGCTGTGTTAACAGCACATCAGTGGAGGTTTGTGAGTTTAGTCGTAATTCTGTCAACTGTCTCCAAACCTTGTGAGGGTATCCTCTGGAAAGTACCCTAGAAGGTAAACATTTTAAATTAATGATATAGTAGCTCCCATGTATATAGTTTTATAAAGGTTTACAAAAAGCACGTTAGATATGTTATCTAATTTGATCTTCAAAACAACCTTCTGAGGTAGATGCTATTATTATATCCATTTTACATGAAGGGAAACTGAGGCTTCAAAATGTTAAGTAACTAGCCTGGCCCACACAGTAAGTGCTTAAAGCTAAATATCTCAGGCAGAATTTGAGTTCATGTCCTTCTGGTTAGCTGCCTCCTTCTTGATAGGTAAAATTAAAAGTCAGTTCTATAGCATTTGTTTAACATATATTGGATTACTCGTCTAATCCAATATAGGGATTAGTCTCCCAACCATTAAAGAAGAACCCTCCCTCCTAAAGTACTAAATATTTGGTACCAGGTAAGGTCACTCAGAGTGGAGATACTCACTTCTAGGAAAGAAGAAGAGCAGGATGTTGGAAAGTTTGACTAGGAAGGAAGTTTTACCTGTGCAGCTGCTGTGGATGTCTGAGTTAGGTTATGTGAAGTGTTGACTCTTGCATGTAGCCATGGAAAGTCAGTGAAAAGAGGTTTGGGAAGGGGTTGGGAAAAGGGAGGGAAAAAATTTTGGAAAATGGGGTTTTGCAAGGGTGAATGTTAAATCATCTATACATATGTTTTGAAAATAAGAAGCTTTAATAAAAAAATAAAAATGCAAAAAAAAAGTCAATTATAAGTCCTATTAGAAGCTAATTTCCACTTTCTGCTTTCACTAAAAAGTTCTATTTTTTTAGAGAATTATATGAAATTGAATATTTGGTTTATTCATGTCTTGTTTATGTTTTTAAACAAGGTCACTGCCAGAGCTAACTGAGTCTCAAAAAGTAAATAATTCATTTGTTAAAAGTTTTTTTTTTCAGGTTTTTTTTTTCAAGTTTATGTTAGGGAGAAATTTTGTTCATATTGTTCATATAGAAGATGCCCCTGTTCTTCCTTTTTTTCATTACTTTTTTTTTTCCTGAGGCAATTGAGGTTAAGTGACTTGCCCAGGGTCACATAGTCAGGAAATGTTGTGTATGAGGGCCTTCTATATTACCTTTAAAACTGACTTAATCTAGGGCAGCTGGGTGACGCAGTGGATAGAGCACCAGCCCTGAAGTCAGGAGGACCTGAGTTCAAATTTGCCCTCAGACACTTAACACTTTACATAATAAAAATGAATACAAGATAGTTTGGGGATGGAGTGCACTTGGACAGCTGAGAGATAATGTAGACTGTACATATACACATATGTAACCATACGATACTTACTTTTATTTATCAGTTCTTTGTCTGGAGGTGGAAGTGGTTGAAATAGGAATAAGGACATACTAGTTATTTGTCCAACACCCTTTTATGCATGAGGCTCTTAGAGATCAGAAATAGTCTCTTTGATAGCTCCCCACAATTAAGCACCTTGTGAACCTTAAACTGAGGGATTATATTTCCAAATTAGTGTGATTTCATAACAGCTCACATATAGAGCTTTACAATTTACGTTTTGCTGTACTTGAAGTATCCTGTGAGGCAGGTAGTCACTGAAGTTAGTAGCATTCTCATCTGAAGCTAGAAAATCCTGGTTACATAGCTGAGAAGTATGAGAGCTAGATCTTAAAACCAGGTTTTCTGGATTTAAATCCAGTACTTATTCAATTACTTCTAGATGTTTCTGTGCCATAGTGGGAATCATAGATCCGTGTCATGGTAGTAGCTGGGCATAGGTATCTCCACTCTGAGTGACCTTACCTGGTACCAAATATTTAGTACTTTAGGAGGGAGGGTTCTTCTTTAATGGTTGGGAGACTAATCTCACTTGCCTTTATTGCCTGCATGTGTGTGGTTGCCATGATAACCAATTCCCTTATCAGAATGGCAACCATGAACATGATTATTATTTTAATCTAATAGAAGGCTAAAACATTTAAGAGAAATTAATTTTAATGCTGGAAAGGCTATCCCTGTTTGGCAGATGTAAACACTGCATCATTGTAATTGCTTTCTTCATGCTTTCATTTCCTTTCTAGCTAGATTATACCTTAATCCAGTTGTTTTCACATTCAGTAAATCCAAACCATGTTTAACCGGTTTATTCATGAGTGACTAAAATGAAGAAAGTTTTGTCCTTTCAACTCAAGTGGGGATTTACTCTTTGCTAGAAGGGAGGGTAGGGAGGAAGGGGGTCCTAAATCTGTAACCCAACCAGTTTCTCCTGTGTTTTTTTCTTTTTCTTTTCTTTCTTTTTTTTCTTTTTTTCTAATTTGCCCAATCTTGTAAGACAAGTCCTTTGTGGTCTTAATGCAGAGACAGACAGCAATCCATTTGCTCTCTGCTTTTATGAGCAACACCTCCTCTTTACATTCTAGTTATAGAACCATAGGATCATAAATTTAGGTCAAGAAGGGACCTTAAAGAACCATTTAATCTAATTCTCTCATTTTACAGTTGAAGAAACTGAGGTGCAGAGAAGTTAAGTAACTTCTTCTAAGATCACATGGATATTAAGTGGTTGATAGAGTTGGGATTTGAACCCAGGTCTTCTGACTTTCAAGTCAGTGCTTTTGGTTTAATGGAAGGAGAGTGGGCTTTACTGTCAGAAAGATTCAAGTCCCACTTCTAACATATATCAGTTATGTGACCATGGGCAAGTCATTTAACTTTTTAATGCCCCAGACAACACTTTAAGACTAGAAGTCACATAGAAGTTGCCTATTTGCATTGGTGTAGGAAAATTTCTCACCTGAAATTCTCTATACTCCTTGAAATCTTGGGTCTATTAAAAAAAAAATAACCAAGAAAGCCCAAATCTTGCTACTTTGATCAAGAACGTTTTCCCAGGAACAAGATATAACAGAATTTCATTTTTTTTCTTTCTGTCTCAAAAACCTAACATGGTACCTGGTACTTTATTGGCTCTTAATAAAAGCTTGTCAAAATTAAAGGAAATTTAATTTTCTCTTCCCAATCTTTGCACTCAGTATTCAAAACCATTTGCTTTTTCATCTCTTGGTCCTACTTGAACTCATGCAAGAATCAAGTGATCTAAATTGGAAAGGGCCTCTAAGATCATCTATTCTCATTCATCCATCATTCTGTGATGATCAACCAACATTTCAGGGAGTTGTATCTGCCAACCTTTTGAGGGCTGATGAGTCAAAATGTGGCATAATGTCATGACATTCTAGATTCAAGTCTATCTCGGATCGGACAAGTCACTTCTCAATGCTCCTCAGATACACACAACACTAGCTAGGACTGCTTGCAAAGGAGGAATCTGTGGTGCAGATCTGGGGTAGTTGGAGTTAACTTTGCACCCAGGTAAGTAGTCTTTGAGACTGAAAATGTTAGAGGAAAGATAAAGGTCTCAGCTGAGAATTGTCCATTCTGCGCAGTGTCTTTATCCATCTAAATCAAAACGGAAATACCAATTAGAGTCATAACTTTTAGCAGGACCTAAAGAATGGAATAAAAATAGTTTCCCTGACACTACAGTGCTTTTCCTTTCTCTGCCCTCCCATGGTAGGATATGGGAGGGGTTCTCAAGGAGTGCCAAGAGAAACTGTGGGAAACCTGGATCTTGCCCCTCCTGCATTCCAAGGAAGATCATGTCATTTGGGAATGATGCTGGAAATAAATCCCTGTTCCTCAAAGCCCTGGGGACATGGGTTCCATTGGTAAATCCATTTTTTAGTTTGAGAGTAGATGGGTGGCAGTCATTTCTGTCTTTATGGATCTTTATTTCTCTGCTTGTGGGTTTTTGTGTTTATTCTTTAGTTGCTTTGATTTTGTGTGAGTTATCTTCTTTGGAAAGGAGAAGAAGGAAGGTAGAACTTATTATGGTGCTAGAATGTGGTCTCATGTAAATCCCCTTAGCTAGGTTGTGTTAGAGTGGGAAGTTTACCCCAGATCTCCTGATATTCAAGCCTATATGCTTTCCCCTGTACTATATACCAGATACTAATTCTAATATTCTATTATATTACATACATACATACAATATTACATACATACATACAATCCATCACCCCCAGATCTTATTAACTGTACTTAGATCTGTGCAGTTGCTCTTTTTTTTGGACACAAGAGAATACCACAGACCCAGGTAGGAGGACTAAACGAAGGAGACTTTGGAAAATCTTCTGGATTTAGAGTTGGAATAGGAATTCTGCCTTTTCTACTTATTATCTTTGTGATGTTGGGTTGGTTGCCTCTCATTCTCAGTTTACTTCATTTGTAAAGTGAGAGTATTAGCCTACCATTAGATAATTTCTTCAAATACTGTGTGTTCAATGATTTAGATGAGTGTCTGGCTACTATGAAAACCTCTAAGAATAGTACTAATTCTTAGAAGTCGAAGTATTATTTAATTTATCTGTTTTTTTTTTGTTTTTTTTTTACAATATCTATGATTTCATAGGGGTTAGGGATTCCCTAGTGTGGAAGATCCTCCAGTGATTCAGAGCAGCAATTCATTAGAAGTGCTTGGGACATTGAGAAGTTAAGTGACTTATTCTTCATATTACTGTTTACTTTAGTAGTACTTTACTTTACTTTACTTTAAGGATTATATAGTAACTTACTTAATTCTCTCTTTTTTAGATTTATTTATTTTTAAATTTTTAAAGCTTTACATTTTCAAAATATAAGCATGGATAATTTGTCAACATTGCTCCTTGCATAGCCTTGTGTTTCAGATTTTCCCCTTCTTCTCCCCACCCCTTCCCCTAGATGGCAAGCAATTCAATATATGTTAAACATGTTAAAATATATGTTAAATCCAATATGTGTAAATATTTATACAATTCTCTTGCTGCACAAGAAAAATCAGATCAAAAAGGAAAGTAAATGAGTAAGAAAACAAAATGCAAGAGAACAACAAAAAGAGTGAGAATTTTATGTTGTGATCCACATTCAGTTCCCACAGGCCTCTCTCTGGGTGTAGATGGCTTTCTTTATCACAAGATCATTGGAACTGACATCAATCATCTCATTGTTGGAAAAAACATCTCATGTTCATCAGAATTGATTGTCATATAATATTGATGTTTCCATAATTTACTTGATACTCACAAAAACCCTGCTAAAGGTGCAATTATTGTTCTCATTTAGCAGATGGAGAAACTGGGCTCCAGAGAAGTTATGTGACTTACACAGCCATTAAATGTCTGAAGTAGCATTTAAACTCAGGTTTTCCTGATTCCCCAGCTAGCATTCTGTCCACAATACCTCCTAGCTACTACTCAATATTTGAAATATAGTGGCGGAATTATTAACTGGTCCAATCATTTTGGAAAGCAGTTTGGATGATGTGATGTGGGGTTTTGACTGGTTTTTTTTTTTTCCTCGTTTCCTTCTTAATTCTTTGATAAAAGGGATGGCTTTCTGGGTAGCAGGGAGGAGACAAATTTCTTTGGAAAGGTTGGTCTCATGAGCCAGAAACTGAAAAGGTTTGAGTTAAGCTTCTCCTTATCCTCCTCAAATACCCACAGCACCAGCTAGGACTGTTGCAAATGAGGAAGCTGTGGTGCAGATCTGGGGTGATTGGGGTTAACTTTGCACCAAGTAGGTGAAAAGAAAATAAGCATTTATTAAGCACCTGCTATGTTAGCCACTATGCTAAGAGTTTTTATAAATATGATTGGATCTTCTCAAAATTCTTGAGAGGTAGGTGCTATTATTATTTCCATTTTACAGTTGAAAAAACTGAGGTAGGTAAAAATGTCTTGTCCAGATAACACACCTTTTAAGTCTCTGAGACTGATTTGAACTCAGTTCTTTCTCATTGCAGGCCCAATCTTTGTTGGATTGAGCCATTTAATTACCTTTTGTTAACATTTCTTTATAGAAGTTCAAAGGTTCCTACCTAGGACTTTTAGGTGGAAGGGACTGAATCCATATCCTTTATTTAACAGTTGAATAAGTTGAAATCTCCACAATTCTTATGTCCTAGCCTTTTCCAAATACTTATAGGCCCTGAACAAACAACTTGAAAAACTTTCTAATCTCTGATCTAGAAATATGCATCCCTTAACTTTCTGGAGATGTTTAGAAGTCCTTGGTCCATAGTCCATAGTGGTCCATAGTCCACTAGACAGTCACCTGCTTTTCTTTTTCTCTTCCTCATTGTTTACATCATGCTGGTATGAGTCTCCTAAAGAAACTTTCAGTAATGAAACATTTCTCCTTCATCATGGCAGAAAGATGGAAAGTTATTTGGAAAGAATATTATATAAATTGTCAGACAAGGTCTCTCTTCTATTAAATACTCTTGATTCCAGGCTCAGTAATTCTGTAAGCTAAGTGTTGTTGCCTTTTTGTTAAAGATACAAAGTATTCCCTGTGTTGATTTGTTTTTCTCCACTGTACTTATGATTTTTAAAAATTGTTGTTTTTTAAGGTTAGACTTCTTTTGGGGGAAGGAATGAATTAATGGGAAGTGTCAGAGATGCAGGAAAAAAGAGAATAGAAAAGGAAAATATTTCATAGAGTAAAAGATTGCACAGAATAGGACCAAGTAAAAGGTTAAAATGTGACACATATTGGAACATTTCTGTTGATTGTTATATTCATAATTAAGAAGAAAAAAATTTAAGGTAAAAGGCATAATCATTTCTTCAGTACTACCTTACACCTGGTAGGTTGACTAACACGACATAAAAGGAACGTGGCAAATGCTGCAGGGAATGTGTAAAAAATAGAAACTTTAGTGTAGTGGTGATGAAGTTGTGAACTGGTCTAATTATTGTGGACCATAATTTGGAATTACAATCTATAGGCCATATAATTATAAAACCATGCATAACCTTTGACCCAGAAATATTACTACCATGTCTGTATCCCAAAGAAATCAAAGAAAAAGGAAAAGGATCAGTATGTACAAAAATAGCTACAATAATTCTTTTTGTAGTGGCAAAAAATTAGAAATTGAGGGGATGCCTCTTAATTGGGGAAGGACAGAAGTTATAATATGTGATCAGGATGGAATGTTATTGTGCTATAAGAAATTAGGAAGGGGATGGTTTTAGAAAAACCTGAGAAGACATATATGAACTGATGCAAAGTGAATTGATCACAACCAGAGGAATATTGTACACAGTAATAGCAATATCATAACAATGATCAATTAAGAAAGACAACTACTCTCATCAAGACAATTATCTACAATTTTAAAGGACTTATAATGAAAAATGCTAACCACTTCCAGAAAGATAACTGATGCACTCAATACACATATTTTCTTCTTTTTTTTTTTCTTTTGCAACATGGCTAATGTGTTTTGCATGACTTCACATGTATAATGGGCATTATTGTTCTTCCCTTCTCAATTTGGGGGGAGGGATGGGAAAGAGGGAGATAAAATTTGAAACTGAAAATGAAATTTTTAAAAAATAAACATATTTAGGAGCAGCTAGATGCCAAAGTGGATAGAGGGCTGGTTCAGAAGTCAGGAATACCTGAGTTCAAACTTAGCTTTAGACAGTTAACACTTACTAGCTGTGTAAAAAGTCATTTAACTCAATTGCCTCACACACACACACACACACACACACACACACACACACACACAAAAAAAAAAAAAAGAAGGAAGGAAGGAAGGAAATGTTACACAGGGTCACACAGCTATTAAATGTCTGAGGTTGGATTGGAATTCAGTTTTTTTTCACTTCAAAGTTAGAAGAAAGAAAGAAAGAAAGGAAGAAAGAAGGAAAGAAAAAAGAAAGAAAGAAGGAAGGAAGAAAGAAAGAAAGAAAGAAAGAAAGAAAGAAAGAAAGAAAGAAAGAAAGAAAGAAAGAAAGAAAGAAAGAAAGAAAGAAAGAAAGAAGGAAGGAAGAAAGAAAGAAAGAAAGAAGGAAAGAAAGAAAGAAAGAAAGAAAGAAAGAAAGAAAGGAGGAAAGAAAGAAAGAAAGAAAGGAGGAAAGAAAGAAAGAAAGAAAGAAAGAAAGAAAGAAAAGAAAGAAAGAAAGAAAGAAAGAAGGAAGAAAGAAAGAAAGGAGGAAAGAAAGAAAGAAGGAAAGAAAGAAAGAAAGAAAGAAAGAAAGAAAGAAAAGAAAGAAAGAAAAAAGAAAGAAAGAAGAAAGAAAGAAGGAAGAAAGAAAGGAAGAAAGAAAGAAGGAAGAAAGGAAGGAAGGAAGAAAGGAAGGAAGGAAGAAAGAAAAAAGGAAAGGAAGAAAGAAAGAAAAAAGGAAAGGAAGGAAGAAAAAAGAAAGAAAGAAAAGGATGGAAGGAAAAACGGAAGGAAGAAATAATTTCCTCAAGTAGCAAAATCCAGCTCCAAGTAAAGGAATAAACAAATGGAAGAAGTATATATCAAAGGAAAATCTAATGACTTTTATTTCATGTGTCCTCTTATAAAAAGACCTGAACTTTTGCAAGATAAAGTTAAAGGAACATCTCCTTTATCTTTTTATGGCAATCAAAGGCTATTGTTGCCATTTTGCATGTAAAAACAAAGAAACAAACAAGACACAATTAAAAAGTATCCCTCTGTATTAGATGCTAGACAGCAACCCAGGCAGATGGTTCTGTAAATACAGACACTGAGTACTACCATTTTTCCCTTGTGAGAAAGAAATCAAGACTAGCATTCCTCTCTCTGCCACTCAGTTTTCCCAGAGTGGATCACTCTCCAGGTGGTATATCTCAAATAGAGAGACACGGACTTGGGTGCAAAGAGTGTGCCAGATCTAGAAGACAAGCCATAAACTACTTAATGAAAAAAAAATCATAGGAGATAAAGCTGGAAATACCTTAGACACCTCTGGAATCAACCTCCCCCCCTTTACAAACAAGGGAAACATCTTCACAGACACTCCTCATTTTATTTTTCCTCCCAAGTCAAAACCAAATTGACAGCCCACTTTTTAATCTGCAGGAACTGTCCTTCGGGGAAGTGAAGGCTTTCAGGTAAGCTTTAATTCTGTAAAGCTAGAGGCCTTAATTCCTCTGCTGGCATCATCTTCTGGAGGAGAGATACTATTTCCATGATCTTTGCCTGCCAAATGGGGCAGCTATATAGTCTGTCAACCTAAATTCCCTCTGGTATTTGTTGCTTGAATTTCCTGACGGTTGTGGGTCTGCTGTTATGCAATAAACAGCTCCCATTTTCTCTCCCCAGAGGCAGCTGCGTTTCAGATGCTGGGGAGATGGTTTTTTATTTTTTTATTTTTTATAATAAGGCAAAGCTCCATTGGGACTATGTAGGATGAAAGGAGATCCAAGAACAAATGTAAGCTATTGGGTTACCTTGTGAGGTTTGGAAGGAATTATAGAGAACCAGTACTTGCTGAAGTGGTTCTACTTGGCCACAGATCCGCTGGCTGTACTTTTGGGAAAGGTGTTAGATCATTCTGTGACTCAGTCTTCCCATCTATTAAATGAGATCTTAAGTAGTATCTGCCTCTGCCTCCTAAGAGTAGTTGAACATCATCAAACAAAAATGCTTTAAGTTGCATTGATCTACTTTGTGGGCTACCTGGAGGAGTGGATAGGACTTGGAGTCAGAAAGATCCAGATTCAAATCCTACTTCACTTACTAGCTGTGTGACCCTGGACAAAATATTTAAATTCTCTCAGCCTCAGTTCCCTCATCTTGCTAATAATAGCAAGGCCCTCAAAGGGTCATTATGAAGATCAAATTAGGTAACATTTGTAAAACACTTTGCAAACATTAAAACTCTTTATTTATGTCGTTATGACTCAATATCATCTTTTATTATACCTATATTGTATAAGTATCTCTTTTTTTATGCTACTAATTAAAAATCCAAATACTGAACTCTACTAAGTTCTAGAATACCTTACTGTCTGGACATGGAATCCGAAGCCCTGGGCTCATATCTTAATTCTACTATGCTCTACTAATGCCTCAGGGCTTCAGAACCCTAAACTGTTGTGGAGGGGACTGCACTAGGGGGGTCTCTAATGGACATTTCCATGAGTTAAAAGGCCAGCATTTTGAATGCATGGAAATGTCAATTAGTGTCAGCCTTTTAACTCCTGAAGGTAGAGACAGAGTGCCAGAATTTTTAATCCTATTTTATAGATGAGGAAGGGGTAGCTAGGTTGGGCTATAGTGCGCACAGTTCAGATCTGATCTCAGACATTCATTAGATGTGTGAACCCCAGACAAGTCACTCAACCCTAATTACCTCAGTTTTCTCATCTGTAAAATGAGCTGGAGAAATAAATGGCAAAATACTCTAAGATCTTTGCCAAGAAAATCCCAAATGAAGTCACAAAAAGTGAGACATGACTAAAATAACAGAAGAGAAAATAGGCTCTGAGAGGTGATGAGAGAAGAAAACTTGGCCCTTATTCAAGGTTCCATAGATAATGAATGTTAGATCCTGGAGTCAAGCCAAATCTCCTGCCTTTAAGTCCGGAGCTCTTTCCATCATTTCATGTTATCTCTTCAATATAATTCTTCTGTAATTAAAGTAGTTCACAAAGAGGTGAATAAATGATAACTCCCCCTAGAGCTATTTAAATCTTTAAGGTGGAATTGTTATCCCAGGGATGTTCTGCTTGAGGACAGCTAGATGACCCAATGGATGGACTACCAGGTCTGGAGTCAGGAAGATTCATCTTTCTGAGTTCAAATGCAGTCCCTGATACTTACTAGCTGTGTGACCCCTGGGCAAGTCACTAAACCTTGTTTGCTTCAGTTTCCTCATCTGTAAAATGAGCCAGGCAGTGTATCAGCCAACAAAACCTCAAAACAGATGGTGAAGAATTAAACATGGCTGAAAATGATGAATGACAACAAAGTAAATCTTTACATAATGGATTAACCATCCTAAGATCCTCTCACCTTCTCCTAAATTCCATATGTTAAATCTGTATCTATAAAGACACATAGGAGCTATGAAGATCTTGTAGTATAGTGGATAGCATTACTGGACCTCCAAACAGGAAAAAGTGGACAAAGATCCTACCTTAAACACTTAGCATTTGTGGGACCTTAAGCACACTACTTAACTTGTCTCTGAGGTCTCTTCCACTTTTAAATCTAGAAACCCATGTGAATATAGAGCAGTGAGGTGGCACAGTGGATACGCAGGCCTAAAATTAGGAAGATTAATTTTCTTGAGTTCAAATCTTGTCTCTGACATTTAGTAATTGTGACTCTGGGAAAGTTACTTAACTCTGTTTGCCTCAGTTTCTTCACCTATAAAATGACCTGGAAAAGGTAATATCAAAAAACTCACTTATCTTTGCCAAGAAAATCCCAAATGGGATCATGAACAGTTAAAGATGACTAACCAACAAAATATGAATATGATATGAATCCTTTCTAGTTAATTTCTATGAAAAGAGGAGAGGGCAAATTTTCAACTAAATAACATTTTTCATTATATGTCCATAAGTTTTGTAATGCTCTCTCCCTTGTCCCCGGGGAGCCCAAGGAGGAGTTCCAGCTTTGGAACAAATTGTTCTCAGCCATCCATTCTGTTATGGAAGGAAGTTTTCACATGCTTGGAGGAGACATCATCCTAACTCATCGATGGGTTGGAGATCTGTTAGTGAGATGATTTTATTGTGGTGTTGGTGGCTGTGTGTGCCATAGCTTCTAAGAGCCATAGATGAGTACTAAGTGAAAAGGGGTTGGCAAAGTCTCACACCACTTTTTGGAGTGTGTGTGCTTGTGTGTGTACTTTTCTAGGAAACTCCTGGAAAAATAGGGAGACATCCCCTATCTTTCTGCCTGATTTATGAAAATTTGGATTCTTTTAGGAGATAATTTCTACAAGTTTCTCTTATTTCAGAAAGTTCAAGGTCTTTGAGGTAGAGGAACTCATGCCTATCCATCAGACAAATAATTTATTCTGTGATTGGTAGGATTTTTTAATTTGTAATTTCATCAAGTTATAATTTGCATCTAGAGGTTTTAATAAGGCTATTAATGGCATAATGATGTTTTGTGTTTAAATACCCTTTTTGAAAGGAAATACTGCTATTGAATTCTGATCCCAGATTCCTGTCCTCCAATGTTTCATAGACTTAATGACTCTGCTTCCAAGGTTTCCGGTTACAGTGTTCTTCAGAACTGGTTTCCTTTTGTACCTCAGAGTTGTGCTACCTCTCTAAAAATCATATATTAGTCTGGGTTAACAAAATATTTCTCTTCAATGGCTCCCTATAGTTTATAGGACCAAATATAAGCTTCTCGGTTTGGTTTTTAAGCCTTTAACAGTCTAGTTGTAGCTCTATTCTACTTTTCCAGATTAATTTCACATTATTCTTCATGTAGGTATTGATTGTCCCAACCAATTTAGCCTATTTGCTATTCTCTAGACTTAGTATTCCATCTTCCTGTACACTTTATAGAATAAACTCCTTCCTCTTCTCCTTCTCTTAGAATTCTTAGCTTTCTTTGAGGCTCCTGTCTTTGGTGTGAGGGCTTACTGAGCCCCTTTCAGGGCTGCTCATCCATCTTTGGTGTCTATCTTTTCACCTAATTCTCATCTAAGAAACTGAAGCATGCTGTCTTGACAGATGGATTAAGCTAAGTTGAGTGTAACTGACAGGCTTCAAATCCATGAGTTAGTGAAGTATCTACCCCAGGCCTATGAAAACTTCCTTGGTAGAATACATGGATGTGAATAATTTGTTCCAATGAGAATTTTCTGTAGTCATTGGAATCCAGTGGCAAGGCAAAAGTGAATACAAACTGGTTGTGACCCAGGATTCAGTGGATGTCCTTAGCAAATTCAATGTCTGTTATAAGCCCTCCATAGCACCTTCTTCAGCAGCCTTCATAGCTTTGGAACAAATTGTTCTCAGCCATCCATTCTGCCATGTAAAGAAGTTTTCACATGCTTGGAGGAGACGTCCCCCTAACTTATCGATGGGTTGGAGGTCCTTTGGTGAGATGATTTTATTGTGGTGTTGGTGGCTATGTGTGCCATAGCTTCTTAGAGCCATAGATGAGAACTAGGTGAAAAGGGCTCGGCAAGCCCTCACACCAGGGACATTAGTCATCCCTGAACACCCCTTACACTTAAATAAGGGAAGGTATAATCTAAATATATATAGATTATCCCTGATAAAATATTTGGAACATTAAAGTAAATCGTCATGGCAAACATGTACACATCAGGTTTATGCTATTGTACCTTGGGGTCACATATGGTTGTGATTCATCTGCTATCCTCATGTTCCAAGGTTCCCAATTGTATAATATCTTTGCACAGATATTGGTGTTAAAAAATATGAATTTTTGGAGCAACCAGTAGAACCACTGGAAGTGCTACCCAATTTCCTATCTAGGATTTTGTCTACTCTCTTTATCTTTGACCCATGCTCACTTCCAAGATAGATAAAATATCAAGGGAAGGACCTTAGATGCCATCTGGCTCAATTCCTTCATTTCACAGAGAAGGATATTGAATGACTTGACCCGATCATATATCTGATAAGGAACAAAGCTGGGATCAGAACACAGAACCTCTGGATTATAGTCTATTAATCAACTAAAAAACATTTATTAAACATGTAACTTCTTTTCACTCTATTTACTAGATAACTAGATCATAGTACTCCACTTCCTTCCCCTGCTTTTCTTGACTATCTAATAAAAATATCTACTCAAATGTCCTCCTGGCACCTTCAATTAAGCACATCCCAAACCAAACTACTGATTTTTTTTTCTATTTCTTTATGCTCCCTTAATCTAATCCTCCTTGTTTTTTATAGATCATCATTATAAGTTCTTCAATGTAGTGGACTTCAAAGGTCATCTAGTCCAAACATCTCACTTGATTGATTGATATAAAAACGTAGGACCATACCAAAATGATAAACTAGTAATTCACCTTGACAAGAATTGAATTCAGGTTCTTTGACTGATGGACTCTAGTGTCTTTACCAAGAAAATTCCAAATGGGGTCATGAAGAATAAGATATGACTGAACAATAACAACAACAATGACTTTTGGATCCATGTGCAAAGATGTTTGTGGTGCCCTTTTTGAGGTGGCAAGGAACTGGAAATTTAGTGGATGCCCATCAATTGGAGAATGGCTGAATAATTTACGGTTTGTATATGTTATGGAATATTATTGATCTACAAGAAACAATCAGCAGGATGATTTCAGAAAGGCTGAGAGAGTCTTACATGAACTGATATACTTGAAGTGAGTAGAACCAAGAGAACATTGTACACAGCAACAAGATTATGTGATGATCAATTCTAATGGACTTGACTCTTTTCAATAATGAGGTGATTCAAGCCATTTCCAATAGTCTTGTGATGGAGAGAGCCATCTGCATCCAGAGAGAGGACTACAGGGACTGAATGTGAAGCACAACATAGTATATTCACCATTTTAGTTGTTTGCTTGCTTGTTTTCCTTTCTCATTTTTTTTTCCTTTTTGATCTGATTTTTCTTTCTTTTTATTATATATTTTATTTTATTTTATAATAACTTTATATTGACAGAATCCATGCCAGGGTAATTTTTTTTACAACATTATCCCTTGCACTCCCTTCTGTTCTGATTTTTCCCCTCCTTCCCTTCACCCCCTCCCCTAGATGGCAAGAAGTCCTATATATGTTAGATATGTTGCAGTATATCCTAGATACAATATATGTTTGCAGAACCAAACAGTTCTCTTGTTGCACAGGGAGAATTGGATTCAGAAGGTAAAAATAACCCAGGAAGAAAAAACAAAATGCAAACAGTTTATATTGATTTCCCATTGTTCTTTCTTTGGGTGTACCTGCTTCTGTCCATCATTTATCCATTGAAACTGAGTTAAGTCTCTTTGTCAAAGAAATCCACTTCCATCAGAATACATCCTCATACAGTATCGTTGTGGAAGTGTATAATGATCTCCTGGTTCTGCTCATTTCATTTAGCATCAGTTCATGTAAGTATCTCCATGCCTCTCTGTATTCATCCTGCTGGTCATTTCTTACAGAACAATAATATTCCATAATATTCATATACTACAATTTACCAAGCCATTCTCCAGTTGATGGGCATCCATTCATTTTCCAGTTTTAGCCATAAACATTTTGGCACATACAGGTCCCTTTCCCTTCTTTAGTATTTCTTTGGGATATAAGCCCAATAGAAACACTGCTGGATTAAAGGGTATGCACAGTTTGATAACTTTTTGGGCATAATTCCAGATTGCTCTCCAGAATGGTTGGATTCGTTCACAACTCCACCAACAATGCATCAGTGTCCCAGTTTTCCCTCATCCCTTCCAATATTCATCATTATTTTTTCCTGTCACCTTAGCCAATCTGACAGATGTGTAGTGGTAATTCAGAGTTGTCTTAATTTGCATTTCTCTGTTGATCTGATTTTTCTTGTGCAGCATGATAAATGTAGAAATATGTTTAGAAGAATGCATATATTTAACTTATATTGAATTGATTGCTTGCTGTCTAGGAGAGGGAGGAAGTGAGGACAGAGGGAGAAAAAATTGTAACACAAGGTTTTGCAAGAATGAATGGTGAAAAATATCTTTTCATGTATTTTGAAAATAAAGTTATTATTTTTAAAAAGATAATTAAAGACCAAATAATTTAAACCTAAAGAATAAGTGAATCAAAAAGCAAATCGTGGAAACAATTGGTCATTATATTATAATAAGGACATGACAACATGCCAAAATATTTTTAATGAAGTCAAAGCAATTCTTGAGGGAAATTGTAAACTCACAATAAAAAAAGAGAAAGAGCAGATATATGCATTAGGTATAAAACACATGAAAAATAGAAAAGTAACATTGAAAACCCCTGATTAGACTCCAAATTTAGAAATTCAAAAAAAGAAACTCACAGAAATTGAAAGCAAAAAATACCCCCCTCACTGAATTAATAAATTAGAAGCTATGGTGTTCTTGGGGGGTAGAGGGATGGGGAAGGGAGAGGAAGGGACAACCAATAAAATAGATAAATCATCAGATAATGATTTTTAAAATAAAGAAAGCCAAATTACCAGTATAAAAAAAATTGAATTCACAACTAATGAAAAACAAATGACTTATTAAGTACTATGTTGCCCAATTATATGCCAATAAAACTGACCACATAATGAAATGGGTGAAAATGTACAGATTAACAAAACAAGAGCTAGAAGACTTAATAACCAAATTTTAGGAGCAGAGATCACCATAAATGAACTCTCAAAGGAAAACAAAGAAACCTCATACTTGATGTATTTAAAAGCAAATTTTATCAAACATTTTAAGAACAATGAATTACAATATACAATATAAACTGCTTAAAAAAATAGAAAAAGTTCTAGTAATTCCTCCCATCATACAAATATGGTATTGATACCTATACCAGATAGAATCAATACAGAAAAAGAAAACTATGGTCCAATATCTCTAATGAACACTGAAGAATAAAAATAACAGAATTCTATCTATAGATACACAAAAGCTTAAAAAAATACAATATCAGTTCAGCCTACTAGCATTTATTTACTAGGAATTATTTAGTGATTAACATATGCTAGCTATTGTGTTAGTGTTTTATAACTGAGAAAGCACAAAAATAAATGAATCTTTCCTTAGTAAGATAAATGGTATCTTTCTAAAACAAAGAGCCAGCATCATCTGTAATGGAGATAAACAAAAGACCTTTCTGGTAAGATGAAGTGTAAATCAAGGCTGTCCATTACAACCATTACCGTTATTATAGTATTAGAAATTCTAGCTATAATAATACAAAAAGAAAAAGAAATTGAGGGAATAAAGCAGTCAAAAATGAAACCAACGTATTATTTTTAACAGATGATATTATAGTTTACTTAGAGAAACCTACTTAGAGTCACCTAAACGAATAATTGAAACAAAAAGTTCAGCAAGTTTACAGGATATAAAATAAACTTATGCAAACCATCAGCATGTCTCTCTATGACCAACAATGCCCAATAGGAAGGGCTAGAAAGTGCAATTCTACTTATAATAATTACTGAAAGTCTAAGATACCTGGGAGTCTATCTGCCAAGGTACACATAGGAACTATAGGAATACAATTCTGAAATGATCTTTACCCAAATAAATACAGATCTCAATAATTGGAGCAATGTTAATTGTTCATGGGTAGACTAAACCATAATAGAATAGTCTGGATATAATAAAAGTGGAAAAATACCTAAATTAATTTACTTACTAAGTGCCATGCCAACCAATAAACCAATGGATCAATTAATAAAGCAAGAAAAAAATTCTGGAGGTACAAAAAAATAAAAAATCTCAAGAGAAGTAATAAAAATAAAATGGGGCAGGAAATCTAGTAATGCCATATGTCAAACTATAGTACAAAGTAGTAAGCATCAAAATGATTTGGTACTGGCTATGAATTAGAGAAATCGATGGGTAGAACAGATTAGGCACACAATATTCAGTAGCAAATGAACACAATCATTTTGTGTTTGAGAAATCTAAAGATCTCAGCTTTTATTGATCTGCATTGCTGAAGGGAATTTTTCCTCTTAAGATGAAATCTCAGTCCCAGTGAGAAAAAATGTCA
This sequence comes from Antechinus flavipes, assembly GCF_016432865.1. NCBI lineage: Eukaryota > Metazoa > Chordata > Mammalia > Dasyuromorphia > Dasyuridae > Antechinus > Antechinus flavipes. The sequence continues at coordinate 285,594,263 of NC_067401.1, read as the reverse complement.
GTAAGACCATGGTCTTAATTTTGAGGGTTTAAGATGAAGACTCTTTCTTCCTGACTTTTTTTCTCTTCTTACTGGGAATCTATGGTTTTTCTTTAGCCATTAGAAAGACCATCTTTTTGATTGGTTTTAAGAATAGTCATCACTTAGATTTGACTGTTTTCAACAATTAGGCAATTCAAGGTCATTATAATAGACTTATAATGGAAAGGGCCATCTGCATCCAGAGTGAGAACTATGGAGACTGAATATGGATCAAAGCATAGTATTTTCTTTGGTTGTTGTTTGTTTGTTTGTTTTTCTTTTTCATGATTTTTCCCTTTTGATCTGATTTTTTCTTTTGCACAGCATGACAAATATGGAAATATGTTCAGAAAAATTGTACATGTTTAACTTAGATTATTACTTGCTGTCTTGGAGAAAGAGGAGGGAAGGAGAGAGAGAGAGAGAGAAATTTGGAGCACAAGATTTTGCAAAGCTGAATGTTGAAAACTATCCTTGAATATATTTGGAAAATAAAATATTATTTTAAAATAGTCATCACTTACAGTAAGTTCATGCAAATAGCTGGCCAAAATAATATTGCCAACTCATTTATCCAACTTCTTGCTTCCACTGGAGATTAGAGAATGCATTTTAATTGGGCCTAACAGCTAGTAGCAAAGGACTTAAGCATTCTGTCCATCCTCCAGCACCCTACCCACTTCATGGTACACAGTAGGTGCTTAATAATGCTTGCTGATTGGTTGATTTGGATCAGTGTTGATCTAACCAAAAAAATCTTCTGTCCTATGTCTGACCTCTAACTTTCTCCCATGTTTGGAAAGAAACCTAAGACATGGTCCTAACTCATGTGGACAGGAGAGATTGTTCCCTCTGGAAGCCTGGGAAAGTAGAAAGTGAATGAAACCTGGTATCCAAAGACTTGGATTTATACTTGAACTTGTTATTTCCTATCTGTGGAATCTAAAGTCAGTCCTTTAATGTCTCCAGGTTTCATTTTCTTGTAACAATTCAAAGGATTTTCAGGAAGCTGGGGAAGAGAAGGGCCAGCTAGGGACATCAATAAAAATCCAGCCTTGGAAATATCGCTTCTTTTTGATATTTGTGGAAGATGACCAAGTCAGGTGGTCCTGCAATTGTCCATATCTGAAAGGCATTCTGATCCTACAAAGAGGCAAATTGACAGAGACATATAACCAGTTACTGGAACTTCAGTCCTGTGCTCCCCCTCTAACTCCCCCTTTTCCTCTGCACACTCTCTTACAGAGCTCAGGCAGCTACCAATTATAAGAAAACCCTTAACTCTATTTCTGAGCTCCTTGATTGATAGCCCTGGTGAGTAAAATTATAAGCCTTAATGGGCAAATTAATTTCTGGGGAAAGGGAATTGATCAGAAGAGGGTTCTCAATCATAAGTGCTGCAATCAGTGGGTCGAGTTCAATAATGGACTCAAAAAGGGAATAGAGTTAAAAGAATTAACTTTCTTAAAGGTCATCAAAGTATATAAGAAAGAGAGACAGAGACAGATATAGAGACATAGAAACAGAAGATGGACAAAAAAAAAGAGAGACAGAAGAGTAAGGTGGGAGGGGAAAAGAGATGCAGAGAAAGTGAAGAAGAGGCAGAAAGAAAGAGGATGAGAGAGAGAGAAAGGGAGACAGAAAGTGAGAGACAGACACAGAAAAAGAAGAAGGGAAAGAGGAGGAGAAAGGAAGGGAGCAAGAGAAAAAGGGTAGGAAGAATGCTAGAAAGGGAAGGAGGGAGAGAGACAAGAGAAAAACAAACTGAGAGAGAGGAAAAGAGAAAGAGACAGTGTGAGAGAGGGAAGGAAACACAGAAGGAAGGGAGAAACAGAAGAGGACAAGGGAAAAGAATGAAAAAACCAAGGGAGAGAGAAGAGCTGAACATGATAAAAATCAAATAAACTAATATATAGAACCTGATAATGAGGACCAATAAAGTAATATATGTAAATAACCACAATAACATAAACTATGACACTAATTAATTATAGTAAGTAAGCTTGATACCAGAGAATATATTTCATTCTTCTCAGTAGAGAAATGGGAGGCTCTGAGTGTGAAACTTACACTATTCAATGGAGTCGTTTTGCTGGTCAGTTTTGCTGAAACATTTTTCTTTGTTGGAAGGGAGAACTCACTGGATGGAGACACATTGGCTAGTGAAGATGATATAAAAGTAGAACATTATCAACAACTAAAAAAATTAAGTTGGTACATAAGTTCCCTTAACATATCAGGCTCTTTAAACAACTCTTCCTATTCTTCTTCATTATTTTTTTCTTTGCATCTTCTAAATTTAATTCTTGAGGACTTTATCTGTAGAATGTTAGCCTATGAGGTCTTATCTATTTTTTCTCTGAACCCTTTGAAATTTATTTTCCCAAAAATCAAAGGTGCAAACTAGACTGTATCCTATTTTGCTCTCCTTCTGTATCACAAATTCTAATAATCTGTCATTTCTCCCTCCATCAAGATCCCAATTATTTTCACCTGAGCAGACAGTTTGTCCTTGTTGATAAGAATCTGAACCAGCATAGATTGTCTTTGTGGATCCTTTAACCTTGTTGACTTATGATTATCATTATTATTATTATTATTATTATCAGAATCTATGAGCTGTCTGCATTTGCTGGAGATTTCCAGATATATCAAAATCCTCAGGCTTCTTTTTTGCCATCAAGGAATTACTTCTGAAAAAGAGACTTGATAATTTTCAGTTTGTCCAGTCTATAGTCTGTTTGTGCATAATCATGTTTTCTCCCTGATTAGTTTGTGAGAGCAGGGACTGTCTTTTGCCTTATCCATTACTTAACAGAATGCCTGACAAATAATAGGCATTTATTAAATGTTTATTGACTGGCTAACTGATTAATTGTCTATGTCCCCTATTATAACGCAAGCTCTGTATCTGAGATCAGTCTGGCTCCATTGCTCACTCCACTAAGAGTACTTTTTTGATTGAATCCATAAATCATAACTAGGTGTGAGTAAGGCCTAAATATCTCATTAGAATCTTCTTTACGATTAAAAGTTTTGGATAAAGGATTTAGTTAGGTCCTGATCAAGGAGAAATTTAGAGTGAAAAGAATGGGGAATTCAGGACCAAGCCAGAAAATCTAATCCTCCAGGGGCAACCAGAAATGGAAGCTGGCACTGTGCTGTGCCAAAGAAGGGAGATATTTTCCCTCTGGGCATTTCGGACAGTTGATGCCCCTAATTGCATCCACCTACTCAAGAACTGAAGGAAGTTTCAAGGAAAGAGAAAAGAATAAACATTTATATAATATCTACTATGTGCCTGACAAAGTGCTTTAAAATATTATCTCATGTTACTCTTACAACAACTCTGCAACATAAATGATGTTATCTTTATTTTACAACTGAGTAAACTGAGGCAAACAGAAGCTGGTGACTTGCCCAGGATCACACAACTGTTAAGGGTCTGAAGTTGGAAATTAATTCAGGTCTTCTTAATTCTAGGCCCAGTGTGCTATCCACTACATCACCAACTGTTGAGAAAGTTTTAAATTCCAGGAAAATGCTCTTTTGCCATCTTCCCCTCTGTGTATGTGTCCAAGAACAGATAATGAAATCCATTCTGCTGCTTTGTTACCCAAACAGTTCAGGTAAACTGAATTTTGCCTCAAACACAAAGAAGAGAGAAGTTAACTAGAAATAGATATAAATGGAAATGAAGGCAAAGGGACCAACCTGTACCTAAATGTTAAGATATGTCTTCATTTCAATTAGTTTTCCCTGAGGCATAGAAACAATTGAACTCATGCTTGCCTACAGGTCTTAATTCTAATAGACAATGGTCAACTTCGAACAAATCAAAATGCGTCCCTTTCCTCCATTTATAAGCTGGTCACTTTATGCTTGAAATTGAACTCTTTATAGTCAAAACTCAATAAGTCAATAAGTATTTATTAAGCATTCACTATATACAGGAAACATGCAAAGCATCAGGATATAAAGAAAGACAAAAATAGTCCCTGCCCTCAAGGAACTTACATTTTAATGAGGGAGGAAGACAAGATATGAATAATTAAGGACATAAAAGATATGTGCAGAATATATGTAAGGTAAACTGAGAGGGGAAGTTGAGGAAATCTGGAAAGGTCTTCTGAAGATGGTGAACTTCAAACTGAGTTCTGAAAAAAAGTTCAGGTAAATGAAGAGGCAGAAGTGAAGGGACAGGAGCATTTCACATACAGGAGAACAAAAAGCATGGAGATAAGAGATGAAGTGTCAAATTTGAGGAATTTTTAGTAGGACAGTGTAGTTTGGAATGCAGGATTTGTGGAAGGGGATAATAAGTAAAAAGATGGGAGATGTAGGAAGGTGCCAGGTTATGGAGAGATTTAAATGTCAAACAGAGGAATTTATGTGTGATTTGGAAGTAATAAAGAGGCAATGAAGCTTTTTGAGGAGAGAGGAGATTTGTCAGTGACAACCCTCTTCAAAATCAAGGATTCTAATTTGTCTATGAGAAAACAAGTCTCATTGCCAGTAGTAAATGCAGATATCTCTTATCAACATTTAGCAAACTTGAATCTGCCTAAGAAAATACTGGTACAAACAAGACAGTTGATCAAACCCTTAAAGATTTGTTCACATCTAATCTCAATGGTCTCCAAATCAAGTCAATTATCTTTCTTGACCTTCTGCTTGATGACCTCCATGTCCCAAGTGAGATCATTGAAAGACTCAGCAAATAAGTACAATTCTTCACATATTTTCTTTAGTAGTTTCCAAATCTTTTAAAATGCCATTTAATTTATGAAAATTCTTTGGATACAGATAACTAGTAATGTCCCCTAACAACCTCTTAGGAATCAGGGGTAGCCCACTTAGCAGCTCTTTTATTTATATATATCAGCAAACAATTGAAAACTAACAGGGTGCACATCAACTGGGGAATGGAATGATTGAACAAAGTGGCATATCAAAAGTCATTCCCCAATAGATAAGTGCTTAAAGAATATGAACAAAGACTTGAAAGAATTGTAAACTATTAACTATCATATGAAAGAATATTTTGAATAATTAATTAAAAGGAAAATGCAAATCAAAATAGTCCTGAGATTATACAAATAAGTCATTAAAATATCCATACTTTTTGGCTCAGAAATTATACTAATAGGATTATGCCCCAAGAAGGTTATTGACTTGAAGAAAGTCTCTGTTCAAACAAAACAAATACAGATGAAATTAGAGAGGTAGGCAAAAGGGGAAAAAATTCTTGCAGCAGGTCTCACTGGTAAAGATCACATTTCTGAGGGAATAGATTCAAATTTATAAACATTATAGCCATTCCCCAATTGACAAGTGATCAAAGGAAAAAAGCCAACTTAACAATAATCATATAAAAACCCCTCTCAATTGTTAATAATTACAAAAATTAAAATAACTCAGAGGTTCTAGCTCACATCCATCTGAGGGTAAACAATGTGAATAAAGAAAATGATAAATTCTGGAAGAACTGTGGAAAAACAGGTATATTAATGTCATTGTTGATGATGCTGTGAATTGGTCTCCTCATTCTAGAAAGCAGTTTGGAACTATTCTTCAAAAGTTATTAAACTGTGCATAACCTTTTGACCCAGCAATATCACTGTGGAATGTAGACCCTCAAAGAGGTTTGTACAAATTTATTTATAACAGCAGTTTTTGTGGTGGCAAAGAATTGGAAACTTACAGGGCATCCACAAACTGGGGAATGGCTGAATAAGTTATATGGAATTTGAATATGATGGAATTACTGCCATGTTATAAAAATGATAAAGAGGGTGGTTTTAGAGAAATCTGGAAAGATTTACAGGAATTGATGCAGAATGAAATGAGCAGAACCCAGAGAACCATTTATACAACAACATATATAACAACATAGTTGTAAAGACAAACAACTTTGAAAAACTTTAGACTAATCAATGCAATGGCAAACCATGATTCTAGTGGGTTTACTGCTATCTAATTCCTGAAAGCAAGGTAGTAGACTCAAGGGAAGATATAGTGTTTTTTTCCTCTTTGAATATGACCAATGGAAGAATTTATTTTGCTTAAGAATATATATTTGCCTGGAAACTGAGTGGATGCTTGCCCATCAGTTGGAGAATGGCTGAATAAATTGTGGTATATGAACGTTATGAAATATTATTGCTCTATAAGAAATGATCAGCAGGATGATTTCAGAAAGGCCTGGAGAGTCTTAGATGAACTGAGGCTAAGTGAAGTGAGTAGAACCAGGAGATCATTGTACATGGCAACAACAAGATTATATGATGATCAACTATGATGGACGTGGTTTGTTTCAACAATGAGATGATCCAGTCCAATTCCAATGATCTTGTGATGAAGAGAATCATCTACATTCAGAGAGAAGACTGTGGGAACTGAGTGTGGATTGCAACATAACATTTTCAGTCTTTGTTGCTTACTTGCATTTTATTTTCTTTCTTTTTTTATTTATTTTTTCTTATGCAGCAAGATAATGGTATAAATATCTACGCATATATTGTATTTAACATATATTTTTACCATGTTTAACATATATTGGATTATTTGTCATCTAGGGGAGGGATTGGGTGGAAAGGGAGGAAGAATTGGAACACAAGATTTTATAAAGGTTAATGCTGAAAAACTATCCATGCGTATGTTTTTTGGGGAAAAAAACCTTTAATGAAAAAAAAAAGAATAAATGTTTGCAAAGGGGGTTTTGTTTTTCTCTCTCTATGGGCAAGGAGACATAGGAAGATGAATAATCAGTTTTCAATAATTGAAAAAAAAATAAAACTTTTATAATAGTGAAAAAAACTAAAGAGCAAAAAAGAAAAGAATTAAGACTTACTTCTAATAATCAAGTATTAGGCATGTCCAAATAGGGTCTGATGCCTCCCAACCCCCTTACTATAGTTTTATCATTGCCACTCACACTTGTGAAAATCTCATATTTTGCCTAGGGTCTGTAAGATCTCTTTCATATACATAAATATTAAATGTATCAGATGATATTAATCACTTATCTTAGACTGTTGTGGATTATCAGTCATTGTTTCTATCCCTGCTTTATGAAACTATAAGCTACTTGAAGCAAGTACTGTTTCTTCCCTCAACTTCTTCATTTCACCTAGCACTCTGTTGAATATTTTAAAATTTAATTGTATTTTATTTTTATTTATTTTAATGTTATAATTATATTATATCCATATTTTACTATATTATTAATTAGTATATGATATATTATCATAGTATATTATTTTAATAGTTTTTAATTTTTCCAGTTACATGTAAAGATAGTTTTCAACACTCATTTTTGTAAGATTTTGAGTTCCATGATAATTATCAGACGAAGAAATTGAAACTCTTTCTAGTCATATGAAAAGGTGCTCCAAATCATGATTGATCAGAGAAATGCAAATTAAAACAACTCTCAGATACCAATACACACTTCTCAGATTGGCTAAGATGACAGGAAAAGATAATGATGAATGTTAAAAGGGATATGGGAAAACTGGGACACTGATACATTGTTGGTGGAGTTGTGAATGGATCCAACCATTCTGAAGAGTAATTTGGAACTATGCTCAAAAAGTTATCAAACTGTGCATACTCTTTGATCCAGCAGTGTTACTACTGGGCTTATATCCCAAAGAGATCTTAAAGGAGGGAAGGGGACCCAACATGTGCAAAAATGTTTGTGGCAGCCCTTTCTGTAGTAGCTAGAAACTAGAAACTGAATGGATGCCCATTAATTGGAGAATGGCTGAACAAATTATGGTATATGAATGTTATGGAATATTATTGTTCTATAAGAAATGACCAGCAAAATGATTTCAGAAAGTTCTGGAGAGACTTACATGAACTGATGCTGAGTGAAATGAGCAGAACCAGGAGATCATTATACATGGCAACAAGAAGACTCTATGATGACCAGTTCTGATGGACGTGGCTTTCTTCAACAATGAGATGATTCAAACCAGTTCTAATTGTTCAGTGATGAAGAAAGCCATATACACCCAGAGAGAGGGCCTGTGGGAACTAAATGTGGACCACAACATTGCATTTCATGCTTTCTGTTGATGTTTGCTTGCCTTTTGTTTTCCTTCTCAGGTCTTTTTTCTTTCTAGATCTGATTTTCCTTGTGCAGCAAGATAATTGTATAACTATGTATACACATATTGGATTCAACATATATTTTAACATATTTTGTATTGTATCTAGGATATACTGCAACATATCTAACATATATAGGACTGCTTGCCATCTTGGGGAGGGGGTGGAGGGAGGAAGGGGAAAAATCGAAACATAAGAGAGTGCAAGGGATAATGTTGTAAAAAAATTACCCTGGCATGGATTCTGTCAATATAAAGTTATTATTAAATAAAATTAAAATTAAAAAAATATTTTAAAATATTTAACATGTATTGGACTACCTGCCATTTAGGGGAGGGAGTGAGGAGAAGGAGGGAAAAATTTGGAACAGAAAGCTTTGCAAGGATCAGTGTTGAAAAATTACCCATGAATATATTTGGTAAATAAAAAGCTTTAATTAAAAATAAAAGATTTTGTGTTCCAAATTGTTTTTTTCCCTTCTTCCTTTAACTCCCCCAAGAAAGCAAGTAATCTGATGTAGGTTAATACATGTATAATCATTTAAAAAATATTTTCACATTAGACATGTTGTGAAAGAAAAAAAAAGGGAAAAACCATGAGAAAGAAAAAAATAAAACAAAACAAAAAAGCTGAAAATAGTATGCGTCAATCCATATTCAATCACCATAATTTGTTCTCTATATTCAGATGGATAACGTCCATCCCAAGTCTATTGAAAGTGTCTTGTATCACTATATGGCTGAGAAGAGCCAAGTCTATCATAGTTGATCATCACACAATATCGCTGTTATTATGTGCAATGTCCTCCTGGTTTTGCTCACTTCACTCAGCATCAGTTCATGTAATCTTTCTAGGCTTTTCTGAAATCAAGCCTGCTCCTATTTCTTATAGAACAAGAATAGTCCATTACATTCAACTTATTTAATCATTCCCTAATCCACTCAATTTCCAAATTCTTGCCACCACAAAAAAGAGCTGCTACAAACATTTTTGCATATGTGGATCCTTTCCCGTCTTTAATGATCTCTTTGAGATACAGCTCCAGGAGTGACATTGATCAATCAAAAGTATAGGTACAGGTTGATTGCCCTTTGGGTATAGTTCCAAATTGCTCTCCAGAATGGCTGTACCAGCTCACAACTCGGCAAACAATGCATTAGTCTGCATTAGTGTCCCAGTTTTTCCACATCACCTACCAATATATTTCATTATCTTTTTCTATCATCTTGCCCAATCTGATAGGTTTGAGGAGATATCTTAGAGTTGTTTTAATTTGCATTTCTCTAATCATAATCATGCATAATCTCTAATCTAATAGTTATTTAGAGCACTTTTTCATATGACTATAACTGGCATTAATTTATCTGAAAACTGTCTGTTCATATCTCTTGACCATTTGTCAATTCAGTAATGATTTGTATTCTTATAAATCTGACTTGGTTTTACACATTTTTAGAAGTGAGGCCTTTATCAGAAACACCGGCCATAAAAATTGTTTCCCAACTTTCTGCTTCCCTTCTAATTTTGGCTGCAATTGGTTGTTTGTTCAAAACCTTTGGAATTTAATATAATTTAAATTATCCATTTTGCTTTTTATAATGTTCTGTTTCTTTTTTGGCTAAGTTCCTCCTTTCTCCAAAGATCCAACAGGTAAATTATCACATGCATTCCTAAATTGCTTTTAGTATCACTCCTTATATCTAAATCATGAACCCATCATATACCCATTGGTATATATAGGTGTGAGATGTTGGACTATGCCTAGTTTCTACGTATTACTTTCCAGTTTTCTCAGTAATTTTTGTCAAATAGTGAGTTCAAATCCCAGAAGCTGGAGTCTTTTAGTTTATCAAATAGTAGATTACTATAGTCATTGCTCTTCTCAGCAATCTAGTGATCCAGGACAATTCTAATAGTCATTTACTATTGTGTTTTGTGTACCTAACCTATTCCACTAACCCGTCACTCTATTTCTTAGCCTTGAATTTTATTAAAGAAATAGATCATAAAATAACATTTGGAAATTTATAGTTGAAAGAATATGTTATAACCTTTTTATGATCTAAACTAGAGAGAATTCATGATTCTTTTATAGAAGATTAGGTAAGTTGTAAGGTAAGATGGTGTTACAAGGAGACTCCCTAGCAAGTTGTTGAGCTTAGTCACATCCTAGAAAATCATCAACTATGTTTACCAGTTGCTTTGATAGGGTTTCTTGGCCTTCAGTGGCCAAAAAAGAGAAAAAAGATTCAATAACAAAATAAATCCATTTCAATCCATCATGAAGACCACTTGATAATGTCTTGTAACAAAAAGAAAGCATTTAGTGAAATGTGATTTAGCAACATTTGTTTTAAAAGTAAATTGGAGTTGCCAGAAATTTAAGTGATTCCTGTTCTGAGTGAAATCTTATGGGGAATCTCACCCTTTTTCTCTTTAAAGTCAGTGCTCAATTAACTATGATCATGATAATATGAATTGAAATCTGCCTATCATCTCCAGTCTTCATTTTAATTGTTTCAATTCCCTCAGCAAGGAAACTTTCCTAGAAATAATGAAAAATAGTAGATTGAGGGCATATTCTACCTCTATGCCCTCTAAAGAAAAGGCTAATGGATGATCTTTATTTTGAAAGTCTGGATCTGACATCTATTTTCCTTTTCTTTTGCTGTTTCTCCTCTAATCACCTCTCCTCTCTTACTACCCACTTAACTCTGTCTAGTTCTGTATGATTTTTTTTCCTGATTACTGAACAAAGAAATTTGTGGCTGGGATTGAAATGTTGGCAAGATAGTGAGAAATAGAGAAGTGAACAAAACCTGTTTTAATCAGTCTCTTTCTCACATAGTAATTTTTCCCTGCAGATGCAGTTCTAGTTGAGAGATGTGGAGAACAGTTTTTGTTTCATTCCTTTATTTATGATTTTCATACATTGGATTAGTTGTTTAAAAAAAAAGAGTTCTTTGTCTTGCAATCTTTTAGACTTCCAGTGTGGAGTATAATTTGAGTGCTAGATGTTTAAAAATAAGTGTTGCTATCACTTTGTATCTAAGGGATAAAAACTAGCAAGAGACATTGATAAAATAAAGGGAAGATGATTTAAATTCAATATATATTTTATTCTTTGTAAATACAATGAGTACAACTTTTTAACTTCACAAATCTGTTAATTCACTTTGTACAAGAAAAGTTTTACTCATCCTATGATAGGCCAAGTGCTGATTTTTCTCAGGGCTAGTATCTAATAACAAATCAAAACATGAAAAGTACAGCAGCTATCTTCAAATGTTTGTTTCTACATTTCCATAAGTATAGTCTCATCTCAAAGAAGCAGCGTATAGTGTAAGGTTGTGTGTGTGTGTGTGTGTGTGTGTGTGTGTGTGTGTGTGTATGTGTGAACAAGGCTTTATTTAGAAACCAAAGTTTTCTGAAAGGCATTGTAGAGTCTCAGAGACTGTTAGCAGTTTATCAATTAAGAAACTTTTTAGTGCCTATCTCTTTGAAGTTCATTCTAGCATGCTGTGTATATTCAGTTGCTGTTCTGCATGTCTCATTGGACCAAGAGTTCGGACCCCATTGCCTTTGGTTTCAGCACTATGCCAACGGGACAGCAATCAGCTCACTCAGTGAGACATCTCTGCTTTATTTGGTTTTGCTGTTTTATTCTTCCTTCTTTTACTTGTATTGTTTTTGCAAAATTCTTCTGTCTTTGAGATGTTATCCAAACTGCAGTTCTGATGAGAGAGTCATCTATGTTCACCAGTTGTTTTGATAGGGTTGCCTGGCCTTCAAAGGCCAAAAAATGGGGGGGATGGAAATCAATCACATAAAACACTTTTCAATTCATTATGGAGCCATTTGATGATGTCTTGCAATAGAAGGAAAGTGTGTGGTGGAGAATTTGATTTTGAATGTTGCCTACTATTTTCAGAACAAATCTTTCAACTTAAGTTACTTTCTGAAGGCTGGAGTACAATGTATTACACCTCTAGAGTAATTTTTGGTAACCCAACTTGATATACTGAAAAGGAAAAAATGAAGTGCTATATTCGAGCTTTTGTTATGTCAGAATCATTTTCCAAAATAAGTGATAGAATAGTATGGCCAGTAGCAACCAACAATCGTGAATCCCTTTCAGGAAGAAGGGGAACTGGTGAGTTCTCTCCACTCCAAGTGTCCTATCAAGCAATGCCCTTTCTTCAGGTCTACCATCTTCTGTAGAGGCAGCAGGTCATAACTACTGGAATAGTCTTGTGCCAATTAATTATTTTCTTGTTTTCTTTCCTCCAAAGACTACACTTTCCCAGGTTTATGCTTCCTGAAGGTTTTTGTTAGTTGAGGCTTGTTCTCCAAAGGTAAAAGTTCATCTGACACTGTCCATCCTGAAGACTGTGTATGTTCAGCAGAGATTAGATATCACTGGATTTGTACATATCTGAAAGCAGTCTCGTAATTGGCACATTGCCAATGGTTTTTTTGAAAAACACTTCTTCTATTGTAGATGGGCTAATGGAGCGTAAGGCTGGCAGAAGCAACAGGAGTTTCCCAAATCGACAAGGTTGGGTGGGATACCTGGAATGCAAAGAAATCAGATGAGTTAGATAAACATTTGTCAAAGTGCTTCCAGAAATAAAGTTTGTTAAAAGGATCTTACTGTCTTATATTTGGTCAAAAATTATATCCAAATGTGCCGACTGATTTTTGACCTGATTTTATAAATAACAGGATATTTTAGAAATGAATTTAGAAGAGTGACATCACTTATTTTGCAGAGGGAGAAATGGAGGCACAGTAACCAAGCATTTATTTAGTACTTTTTATATTATGAGCTAATGATCAATTACAAAAAAGAACAATCTTGCCTTCCTTCACTCAGTTATCAGACTCTTTCTTTCTTAAACATTGTTTCTGGCCTGTAAGCTTACAAAGGGCAGGGACTATTTTCTTTATCTTTATATTCCTGGTGCCTAGCAAAAAGCCTGGAATATATCAGGAGCTTAAGAAATGCTTTTTTGAATGAATGAAAGTTTCTTGATTCTTAGTCCAAATGTTTCTCCCCCAGATTGCTTCCCTCAAATGAAATGGCTCTTTTTTCTAAGTGTTTCTCCAAATTATTATTCAGGATTTATACTTAGTCACTCACAGGAATAATTCTGCTATTACATTACAAATTAAAGACTAAATTCTGTTGGGTGGGAATGCCACCCAACTTACATGTCAATGAAATTGGCATCTAATTAAAGATACGAAAAAATGTTGAACAATTCTCCCTCTTGAGGTCCAACATCCATCTAGGCTCCAATGCACAAGTTTGTACAGCCTCTGAGACTGCTGGTCTATACTAATGTAATCTTTGTCATTAAGAACTTGTCCTTCCAGGTCTCTCTGGAAATAAATCACAAGCAAAGCCATCGTTTGGAAACATTGGTGAAAAGACCAAATTTAATCTCTCATATTGGAAACTGGCTAATATATGAATTCATTCAAAATAAGGCTTTACTAAAGACAGAATTAAGTAGCCTCCTTTGCCATAGCAAACACCAGACAAGGGGTGAGTGAAAGTCCAAATTTGCCAATCCCTTTATTGATCTCTTCTTCCCTTTGAAACCATGAAAATGCCCCCCTTGCCCTTGTTCCCCATTTTCTCTTTCTTTGCTCCTGTCTTGCATGAAGAAATGACCTTTTTCCTCATTAATATCAACTCATTTACATGTACTCTTGATTCCACCTTACTCTCTATTCTTCAGTATCTCCTTCTTCACTGGTCTTAATTTTGTACAGCTTACAAACATGTCCAAGACTTCCTCATCCTTTAAAAAACCTTTACTTTACCCTATTATCACTCAAGCTATTCTATTTTTCTTTGCTCTGCTCATAGTTGAACTCCTTTAAATAAAAAGCTACCTGTTCTCATTGTTTCTGCTTCCTCCTACTCACTTCTTAATCCTTTGCAATCTGCTTTATTTGAAACTGTCCCATTCAAAGCTACCAATGTTCTCTCAATTGCCACACATAATTTTTAAAAATCAATCTTCATCCTTCTTGAATTCTCTGTAGCATTTCTCTCTTGACCATCTTCACCTTCTAGCAAAGTCTTTCTATGATACAATTAACCTGGCCTACTTTTTATACCTCATTCAAGGCTGTCCAATCCTTCTGATTCCCTGCCTTTGACTGGCTATCCAGTGGACAGCCTAAAATTCCCTCTCTCTTCACTTCAACCTCTAAAAATCCCTTGATTTCTTCAAAGCTCAATTCAAGCTCCATATCTCACATAAAAGCTTTTGAAGATAGGCAAGGAACCTAAGACCTGAAAAAAAAAGATGAATGTCAGTGGAAAACTGAAAGATCATAAGTCATTATTACAGGTGAGTCTACGAGTAAAGACTGGATCACCACTTGTTGGAGCTCTTGTTGAGGGGTTTCTTTTCCAAATACAGGATGGACTAAGTGGCCTCTGGGATCCTTTCCAAAATTGGGACTTTGATTGTATGAATATTGCTGAGTCTGTAGTGGAGAATGATTATGAACCAAAAAGATTTTTCTCAGAGAAACATTGATATCCACTGCAGTCAATTCTTTCCTTATCTCTTCACCATACTCATCTTTTCCCTTACTATTATAGCAGAGAGAAGAACAGTATTAGGCACACATCAAAAGCTACTTAAAAGTCCAGAATGAAAGGCAATACTATGTCCTCAATAAGAAAAAAGATTAGTTAAAGTATCAGATTTGGAGTCAGGAGCTATCAATTTTCTGAATTGCTCTGAATCAATGCTCTGAAATATGCTATATATTCATGATCTCTTGACTTCTTAAAATCTCAATTTCCTTATCTGCAAAATGAGTTAATAAGATTTATGTCACTAACTTCATAGGGTTGCAGTGAGAAAAGTGCTCTGTAAATGTTAATGTTTGCAAAGTAGCATATTGGATATAGGGTTGGCTTTGGAATCAGGAAGACCTCTGACATATATATTGGCTGTATGACCCCCAGTTAGGCCCTTTCTTTTACTTTCTAAGTCTATGTATTGTGGAGCAGGTATAGAAATGCATTGGTAGATAGTGTCCTACATCCATGAAATTACAAGTTTGGTCCAAAAAGAAAAACCTAGCTCTTAACATGCTATAGAAATGTGAACTACTGTTATTATTATTCAAAGTTTTGAAGTTTTCAAATGACTCAAAATCCATATGTCACAAAAACAGTCAACTCTTGATTTCTTATAAGTAAATCATTCCCTCTACAGTCTTCTTCCATGGCTGATCCTCAGTCAAAAAGGGGAACATGAATTGATTTCCCCACTTTAATTTTTATCAAACCAGGCAGGAACAAAGAGAACTATGTACATTATCTGAAGTATATATTTGAAAATTACCATCTGTGTCACTGATTTCTTAAAAAAAATGCTATGATTTTCTTTTCCCAATTATATGTAAAGACAACTTTTAACATTCATTAAAATTTTTTTTGAGTTCTAATTTTTTCCCTCCCTCCATCACCTCTTTCTTCCCTAAGATGGTAATCAATTTGAAATAGTTATATATGTGCTTAAATATGTAAAACATATTTCCATTATGGCCATCTTGTATGTCACTAATTTTTAAATGTGGTTTTGAAAAAAATATTTATAGGTCTTCTCATCTACCCAGAAGCTGGGATATTTGAGAACTGATTCTGCCCATGAGTACTTGCATATTTTATATGGCACAAATCAGTTATGTGAATCCTTCCATTCTAGTCAGGGCAGGGACAGTGATTTCCAAAAGTCACTGAGTCAAGGATGGAGTCTTAGGGATCCTATGGCATAAGTTGATCATAGATAACTTTTCAGAGGGTCAATTCATACCTAGACCACAGGTAACTTGGTAGCAAGGTGGGACACAAAAAAGATTCCCTCAGGAGATTATTCACAGAAAAAAGGGAAAGCATTGATAGATAGATACAATAAGAAAGATGCCCAGGAATCTCCTGTCTCATAACTCCTTTGAAAAAACTCTGTGTGTGTGTGTGTATCTGTCTGTCTGTCTGTCTCTGTCTCTCCTATTATAATGACTCAATGACAGCTTTCAATTATCAGCAGAGGCACTCTTTTTTTCTCCCAGCTTATATATGCTGACTGTAAGCAACTTCAAAATAGGAAAGATGCTAGAATACACATTCAGATTACCACTTATAGCTATTGCATTTCCATCCCTAGAATTCAGCTGGACTACTATCTTTGCTTTACTTAACTACACCATTATTTTTTCACAAGGGAGAGTATGAGCCTGTGTTCACTAGTTCCATGAAACTAAACTGACATAGAGAAAATCTCATAACAAGTATGATTCCAGATGCACTAAATTACATCTCTAGGCCAAGAGCATAAACTGAGAAGGATGGGTAAAGGCAGATATTTCACTACTACTAATGCTGGAAGGCTGTGTGCTGCAGAGAGAGCACATGCATGACATGATTGGAAAAAAAAAACAAATTTGTTTTTTCCCCTTTTTAATCTGATTTTTCTTGCACAATATGACAAATATGGAAATATGTATGTATAAAAGGATTGCACATATTTAACTTATATCAAATTGCTTGCTGTTGTGGGGAGGTAGGAAGGTAAGGAGCAGAGAGAAAAATTTGGAATACAAAATCTTACAACAAAAATAAATGCTGAAAAATTATATTTACATGTATTTGGAAAAATAAAATACTGTTGAAAAAGGGGAAAAATAAACATTTATTAAGTACTTACCAAAAAAGAGAAAAAAATGAAACAAAATGTTATTTTGAGAGTTTAAGGATCCAAATTTGATTCCTAGTTTAACAACTTCTAAGCAGAATAGGTTTTCATCACTTCTCATCAAGATTATTCCAAGTGCCTCCAAATTATTCAATCCACCTTGTGTCTCTCCACTTCAATACATTCACCCCAACTGCTGCCAAAGTGATTTTCCTTAGTTTTTCCTGACAGAGCACTTCTCCATGCTATAAACTTCAGTGACTTTCTATTATTTCTAGTTTCAAATCCTTTGCTTGCTTCAATCTACTTTTCCTGGATCATCTCTACCTGCACTCTTCAGTCCAGTGAAAATGGTCTTATCTCTGCTCCTCACATGTTAATGTTCCATTTTCTATCTCTATTCCTTTTCAGTGACTGTCTTCCCATTCTGGAAGGCACTTTTTTCTTACCTTGACCTTACAGAATCCTTCTCTTCCTCCAAGAGGCAGGTCAAGAATTAACTTCTTCCCCTGTCCCCAAGAACTAACATCTATGCAAAGCATTTCTTTCTTACCAACTTCTAATGCTTTCTAACCTTCCCTAATTACTTTGAATTTAGCTAATATATTGATTTTGCATTTATTTTATATTTACTCATATGTTTATATGTGGTCTCTCCTAATAAACTTTAGGCTCCTTGGGAATGGAGATTGTTTCATTTTTGGTAGATCTATGGTCCCTAGGAGAAGATCAAATAAATAGTAGACACCTCATAAATATTGATAAACTGCTCATAAAAAATAATTTTATCTCTCTGGGCTTTGGTTTTCTTATCTGACCCAAAGAGTGATAATATTTATATTATATACTTAGCATATATGCTGTGAGGGAAGTACTTTGTAAAGCTTAAATCACTTCATAAATGTAACAATTTATTTTGGTGCTAATAATTATTTAGTGGAGCTAGGTAGTGAGTGTGGTAGATGTATTGCCAGGTCTGGATTCAGGAAGATGTGTCTTCCTGAGTTCAAATTTGACCTCAAACACTAATTGTGTCATCCTGAACAAGTCACTTAACCCTGTTTGCCTCAGTTTTCCCATCTGCAAAATGAGCGGGAGAAGGAAATAGCAAACCCTTCCAGTATTTTGCTAAGAAAAGGCCAAATGAAGTTCATGAAGAGTTGGACATGACTGAAAAACAGCTAAAAATTATTTCCTTGCATTGGTGGATCAAAGTTTGGCAATTGCCTTTTCATAAAACACTTTATTCTGTTGTTTTTTTAAATCTTATCATTAATTTTATATGAAGTCATATCTTTCATACTTTTCATTTTGTGAACATCTGACTCAAGCTGAGGTTCTTTGTAGAAACCACAATGTATTGTTTTCTAAGATTACTACTCAAACCAAATATCAGTTCTAAAAGAAAGCTGGTTTGTGGTTAACTGACTAAAAATGGATTTAAAAATTTAAAATTAAAGTCCGGCCTTTAATTAAAAAAAAAAACACCTTTTTTAATTTTGAGGGAAAACACCATATAAGAGTATAACAACTAATATAATTCCCTCTCACAAAAAAAAGGAATTTTATAAGAGAAATGAAGAGTCCCTAGGGGACATTATGTCAGTCAAAACAAAAATATTGACTTGGCCTGCAGTCTTATTCTGACTCTTTAGAGATTTGTTCATATCTAGAGAGTTAAAAATGAATGTTTGTAATAAACTGAATTTGTATTTCTTGGGGTTGGTTGTGAGGGTGGTAACTCCTTTGAAGTTTTCCAAACTGGTTCTCATATTTAGTTCTTTTCTTTAAGATCAATATAGAGAACCAGAAACCAGAATAATTGAGGGTTCTCCTTGATTCTGCCATTAAGCAAAAAGCAAGCAAAGATAAAATTTTTGCTTTTAATAAACCCATCTCCAACTGAAAAAAGAATGGAATCAAGAAATTCCATACCTGAAAATTATGTTTCTTGGCTAAACCATACTTCTCAAGAGTTTTAAAATCTTTGAGCAAAAGATACTTTGGAAGTGCCATGCAAAACAGTGTTGAAGGCAAGAATTTTGGTCTCTAAATTTTCTTCATCTCTAAGTGTACTGTGATATGAACTCAGACCATTATGTTATCATAACTAATCTATATTAATCTAATCTAATCTATCACAATTATCATTCATCAGAATTCACTTATCAAAAGTTATCAAAATATCAGTCAATACTGCCCACTATGCACTGCCATTCTGCATTTTGAAAGTAAAAGATGTAAAAAACAAAGAAGTAAGGAAAAAATGGAAGGATTGATGAAAAACATGACTGTTCTTTGAGGGCTTTTATAATCCATATATATACTATTTTCTGTCTTCTCTAGATCCCATGGCCACTATTCTGGCCTGATGTCTTTCCCCATCACTATTGTATATTTTCTTTGTAATTCTTACAGCTAGAATAAATTGCCCATGTACTTGGATTATTAGAACTTGACTTGGATTAATTTTTTTAAAAAAATACAACGGAACCATTTCAAAACAAATGCTCATTTTAAGGTATAAAAAATAGATAATATTTATACAGTGCTTTAAGGTTTGCAAAGTACTCTCATTAGATTACAAACTCCTTGATGTCAGGGATAATCTTTTGCCGCTTTTTGTATCCTCAGAGTCTAATATAGTGCCTGGCACTCAATAGGCATTTAAGAAATGTTTATTGATTGATAGATGTACATATTTTTTTTTAAAAAAATACCATCTTACTGACACCCAAAAGGTATCATGCATAAGAAGAAAAATATTGCTATTTAATGGTGAGTGATTGGCTAAGGAAGCCAAGTATACTATTTGCAAAAGTTATAGAACAAGAACCTTCAACTGTCATAGACTTTTTTTGTGATCAGGCAACATTTATGGACTTCTCAAAATAATGTTGTTAAATGCAGTAATAAAATACATAGGATTGCAAGGGGAGACCAATTATATTGAAAGATAATTATCAAAATTTTGAAAAAATTCACAGACTATAGGTTAAGAACCCCTATTTTAGAGGAATGTAGGGTTTCCCACTTTACTAGGGAGGGTTATATCTTGAAACAATGATGGAGGCTAATAATAATCCACAGAGTCATAGAATAGAAAGCATTGCCTTGTTGAAATGCTATTATAAAGCTCATTCCTAGGATCTAGAATAAGTCCCACATTATAAATTTTCCATACTCTAATCTGCTATATTTTCTATCAAGGTTTCCCTGGAATGGAGGTGCTTCCCATTGCCAAAAACAGTGTGAAAGCATTAGCATCTATTCATAGCTGACA
This sequence comes from Antechinus flavipes, assembly GCF_016432865.1. Classification (NCBI taxonomy): domain Eukaryota; kingdom Metazoa; phylum Chordata; class Mammalia; order Dasyuromorphia; family Dasyuridae; genus Antechinus; species Antechinus flavipes. The sequence continues at coordinate 285,574,112 of NC_067401.1, read as the reverse complement.
ATCCCATTCTGGTTGCCTTCACAATCAGAGATGGAGCCAATCACAGAGGTCTTACCAGTCAGGTGTTTAAAGAAGCCCCAAATGAATGAATCACCAGTGTGATAGTCCATCTTTTCCATGGACAACTAATCAGAATCCCCTTAAAGAAACCTTCATTTCTTTGGGATTATCTAATTCCATTTAAAAAGTCATTGTCCACAACAGATTTTGGTCATCATCTTTGACCTTTTTCACTCTGCTTGAGTCTAGGCACAAATATCAGTTGGACCATTCTGACTAATTGATCTGTTATTAGTGCTCTTTTTAATGAACTCACTGGATTCAGGGGTTAATTCCCCTAATTGGTTGGATTGGATTTTCTGGGGAGATTTATATATAGCTTGATGTTGTTCCTTCACAAAAGTAATTTTCTAGTATGGGTTTTCTATTTATATGGGTTAAGCCAGTTACTTCACACCTCTGAGTCTAAATTAAGGAACAGGGACCAATTGATAAATCCTTCCAATAGTCAGTGCTCCTCCCCCATTAATTGGTAAATAATTTGCATATATTTATAATCGAACATATTGTTCCCTTCATTAGAATGTAAGCTCCTTGAGGGCAGGCACGATTTTATTTTTGTCTTTGTGTTCCTATCACCAGATCATCGGTCTAGCACTAGGAGATGTTTAAGATGCTTTGTTGGTTGATTGATTTTTAAAAATTTCAAGTTCCTTTCAAATCTAAAATTTAGGATTCTTTTTAGGTACATGCTCAAAGCAAATGAGAGGATGTTCAGAGAAAACACTTTGTAAACTATACCCCATGTAAAATAGCTATCTGCATGGCGGATACTGTTCTTGTTATTTTTAATCATTAAATAAATAAGGTTCACCTGGTGTGGATATAACTGTTAAGTGTTAGCTGCGCTTCATCTTGAAGTGCTGCAATGGCTGCGGCATTCCGGAAACTTCTCAGTTCAGAACCACTGTGTGTAGGTACTAGAAAAGAGATCAGGAACCAGTCGGTCAGTTGACCTCCAGGTGGGTGCAACGGTATAAAGCAGCGATGAAATGCAAAGCTGGTCCAGCATGAAAGAAGACCGTGGCTCTCTAAAATGGAGTCAAAGGGTCCGAAAGATCAGCTCCATTTTATGAGGCTCTTTCTGACTCTGAAGTGGCGGTTATCATGAAGGGGCAGGTTTGGGCAGGGGCAGGGATGGGGAAGGGAAGCTGTCGAGATAGGGGAAGGGAATAGAAGAGGAAGAAGAAAAAGAAGAAGGGATTCACGTTTGCTTACCAGCTTTGAAAGTGACAATGCATTTGAGACAGGCAAATTCAGTTGCATCCAGCCGAAGTTGTCTGAATCTGGCCACTACCTCCTGCAAAGCCTGTATTTCAGAGATGATCTTACTCAGCTTCTGGGAATCTGTATTTTCACCATTCATGCCTAGAATGGGAATGTGAAATAAATGTCCTAATATTAGGGCATTTTCATGATTTCATATTGATTTTTGACAAAATTCTGCATATAAATATCTATTCAATTGTCACTCTGAGATCTCTGATTCCAAGTAGACTGACTATATTGTATGGAAGTTAATATAAAATCTTCTCTGGGATGATAACAAACACAGTAATTTGCATTTAAATAACAATGCAAGCAGTCATGAATACAACAAAACAACATTATTTGCATTTAAATATAGATTTATAAATGACAGGTATACTCTATTGTTCAGTAGGAATTTGTTATTCTTTACATGTTGTTCTTTTTTCAGTAATGTATTTTTATGGTAATTTCTACAACAAAGTCATTAAATTGTGCAGTTCTTACCAGATACAGCCAGTAGAGTGTTAGCATCAACTGGAATGGCCCATTGTGCTATTCCTAGAACAAACAGTTCTCTCCAAGCATCTTCCAAAAGCATCAGCTGTCATACAATAGATGTATAATAGAATATAGTGTATAATTTATAAATTTATAAACAATCTCAATATGTAAATTTCCATTATTTAAAAAAAATGTTTTAAATGCCTGTCTTGGTAATTTCTTCTGAATATTTTAGCTTTCTCTTTTCTCTTTTCCACAAGGTGCCTATAGATAAAATAATATGCACTCCAGAGTCTATTTTCCCCAAAGTTTGCTTCTCCCAGGAAAAGGTCTGCTTTCCTTTTCTTGTCTTTTTATTACAGCCAAACTCAGGAATTACTCATTAAATTAGTGCTCTATGAAATGGCAAACTGTAACATACTGGAATGCCATCTAAAGTGACCCCTCTGGAATATTAATGCTCAAATTCTCAAGGATTACTGACTGGACTGCTGAATTTCTGTCTAACTCTTATGCCCAAAGAAGATCTGGAGAATGAGAAGATCAAGGAACAGTATGTATGTGAGGGATAATAGTCACAGTACTTATCAAAGACAAGCATTAGGAGAGGAAAAATAGTGATACAATTAAGTTAATCAGGGTTTCCACATTTAACTCCTTGTTGGTTGCCTGATTTCTCAGATAAGCATAAAGAAACAGATTGCATTAATTTTTATGTGAAGTGATACTGACAACTCGAAGCCAAAATTTGGTTGTCTTTAAATTACCATTTTTTTTGTACCCTTTCCTGCTTTGATTTGTTATTGTACAGTTTTCTTCTGAAGGCTGAAAAGAGAACCAATTTATGTTTGGCTTCCCACAGCTTCTAGACATTTATTTGGAAGAGTTTAAAAATGACACAAAGATGGGAATTTTGAAAATGGATCTAATGTTAGGTAAATCAGTAAAGATAGCTGATGAACATTTTAAAATTGTCTTCCAAAATGAGCAAAAAATAGCTCATTTTAAGGTTGTTGTTATTTTTTTAAATAAGTTAAATGTTTCAAGAACTGGTTCACTAAATATTTATCAAAATACTTTCAATGAATCATATCTAGTTCTAATCTTTAAAAAAGCAATTTGTCTATTCTTGATAAATGATAAAATAGACTTTATTCAGAAAAAGCAAGTGTTTTGAATGTGTTAATGTGTGTCTCAGTAAAAAAAAAATGCATTTTATATTTAGGAGAGCTAGTATAACCTAATTAGGTAAAATGGGATCTTTAAATTATTATTATTTTTTAAAGGATTTATATCGCTTGCTTGTATAATCACTTAATAGTTTTTGGTAGATATTGCCACTAGTCCCTCTGAATGCATATACCACAGCCAATTCTTCAGAAAACAATCCAGACTGCAATTTCTTCGTAGTAGATTCATTTACTGTCAAAATAATTCTAGAAGGAATTACTTTAAGATGAATAAAAATTATTTTCTTTCTGAGCATGTTAAAATTTTAGGTACAATATCATCTGTTTTAAAAATCTTTTGTGACCATAGGATTGTGAGAAATATTTGTTTGTAAGGATTTATTTTTTTAAAATTAAGAATTAAATGAACTCATCTCTATAAGTTTTGTAATACACTTTGGGTTCTTATTTCTTGTTTATCTCCTTATAGTTTAGTGACCCACACTCTATATATCATCATCAGAGAATACACAAGTGTGACCATAATGTGATGTGAATAATTCTTCAAGAGAGGAATGGAAATGTCTTCTTATTTATCAGTCACACATCTTATTTTTCCCTTTCCTAATTTTCCACAAATGTTTAAAAAATTTAAAATATGTATGACAATATTTCAAAATTCCACTTACAAGAAAAAAAATCACATTTTCTTATACATTTATTTCTTAATAAGCTTCATTCTACTTTCCTGAAGTAAAGAAACATTGTAACTGGTGGAACTATTAGGGGAAAAGGCACCCTCTGAAAAAGGAGACTTTCTTCTTCCAATTTACTGAGTTTCCTAAATGAATTTTATCTTACTAATTTCCTCAATGTGATTGTATATCATCAGGACATAGCACAAGACAATGCACATTTTCTTTTTGAGTCTGGATTCATAATGATTGATGTACAGAACTTCTAGTATGGATGTATCCTGAGATGCAGCTCAGTAATTCTTCTGTAATTTATAGTCTTTGAGAGTTGCTGAAAACTAAGAAGTAAAATGAATCAATAATGGTCAAGCTACTATGTTTCAGAGGTAAGATTTGAACCCAGTTCTTCTTGATTCCAAAGTCAGGCTCCCAACCACTTTGTCATTGAACCTCATTATGCTTAACAAATATTTGTTGAATTGACTTCATGGTTATGTTTTGGGGCATTAAAAAATACTTTGTTATCAGTGGCTGTTTAGCCAGCTAAGTATTTAAGACCGAGACACATACTTGACTGATAACAAGGAGTTGTTATAGATGATATCCACAGATCCCTTTCAGCTTCATGAAACTGGGAGTAATTACTCTTATTCCTCTCTTGTGTTCTCTCTCCTATTATTTGTATTGCCTAAGGTTCTGAAAGTACACTCAGATCTACCTGATCTTGCAAGGACAGAGTGGAGAAGGCTGGAACACTCTTGGCCCATTTAATGCTCATGAAAAGGAGTCTGGCTGCTGATTCACATACAGACTCAGTGGCCACTTCATAGAGATACATGGGAGCTCCATTAACCTCATGAGGATACTAGAAAGGAAGAAGAAAGAAAGAAATCTAGATTAATAGGGGGCAGAGTGAGAAAATCACAGCATTTTAAAAGGAAACCAATCTTTTATTATTTTGAATAAAAACCAAAAATTCCTAGGAAAAAGATATTCTTAAGAAAAAAGGAAACATTTAAGTTTTATATACTTTTGTATAATTAAAATACCTATGCATAGTTTGAGAACTGTCACTTGTAACTCTTTGGGAGAAGCCATACTCTGCACCAACTTTTTTGATCCCTTTGGAAGAAGGATCAATTAAAAGTTCTTATTTGAATGATAGAATTCACTTGGGAGAGGTGGATGTTGGTTGAATCACTTCCCTTTTCTGGGAAGTGGTTTTCTCATTTGCAAAATGAAAATGTTGGCCTAAATGATTGCTAAGGTCTCTTCCAGAGTGAATAGTCTATGAATCTCTCAGTCTTTCTTTATCCTTCCCAGCAAATTTACACAGGGCTGAGCCAAGTGGCAGGCCTGGCTCCCAATTTAGACAAGAGCAGCTTGTATTTGTGTAAATAAAAATAGACATGAAAAAGTATAAATTAATAGGCATCCAAAACACAAATATGCATATGAATATTTTTAGAAAGGATTAGTATATTATGGAAATATTTCAATTAGACATTTTAATCATTCATAGAGCATTCTCATTCACAACTGACAACATATTCATAGCAGCACTTTCCCATGCTTATTATACGCATCAAGGGGTAAGGAAAAAAATTAAATATTGTGTATGCATGTGTGCGTGTACTGGTGCACAGGTGTTTTGCTTTCTGAGGCTGTGTGTGTGTGTGTGTGTGTGTGTGTGTGTGTGAACTCTGACAGTGTAGGACTCCATACAGTTGTGGTTCTACTTTCAGAGAAATTGTGAGGTGTCTAAATGAGGCTTTCCTTTTAGGGGTTATAAATCCAGTCTCTAGATGGCAGCATTCTAAATTGGTGATAAATGTTATGCTCCTTTTTATCCTAGAGAATTAACACTGGAATAAATCCAAGCAGTTTGGAAGAGACTGGGGGGAGTGTCGGGAAGGAGCCAAAGCAAACCATATGGGTTTGCATTTGTGTTTCCCCTCTTTAATGGTAGTACAGAATTTAACTTTTTCACACCGGTTAATGAGCAACTCCCTGTCAGTTTCTAGACTTAACATTAGATTTACGATATAAGAAGTTAATAGTTGATCTAATTCCAGTAGATGGTAAACTCCTTGGAGGCAGGAATTGTTTTGACTTTTGTCTTCTAAGTACCAGAACCCTGGACAGTACCTTTCGTACTCAATGGCTGCTTCTTGAATTGAATTAAATCGCATTTAATTTTTAGGTCCCACGTCAATAACCTTTTAAGTTCCAATTTGGAGGTCATTTTCCCTCATACTGCTGTTCAACCGATGTGCAAGGAACACAAAATTTTAACAGGGTTGAGGAAATTGTTAACAGCAAAGAAAGTCGGATCCCTGTCCCCTTTTCCCTCCTCCCCAGCTAAAGGAAGACAACTCCTATGATGAATATTTCCATTTAAGGAAATATTTCCCACTTCTAAATCGAAGGGGAATAGAAAAAGACCTAACTTTATTTTCTTTCTCAATCTCCTTGTCACCAACAATGCAGAGACAACGAATCTTTGACACTCTTATTCCTATTTTTCATGGGTTGGAATGGACCACTGACCTTGGGTGTGGGCTGGGCCAGTCCCACCAACGTTTGCCTCTCTGGGGTACCAGACACTGCCGCCAGCTCCAGGTTATGTTGCTCCAATTGCGTGACTGCCGTGAAGAAAGCTGGGGCAGGCAGGGCTGCGGAAGGGAAGTGAGGGGCTGCGCCGTTCTCCTCCTTGTGGCCGCGGAAATAGAGGGCCACTTGCTTGCGGATAGTAGACGTCCGGGGTCCTCGCTCATGTTGCACAGCTGCAGAAAGAGACAGACAGTGACAAGGCTGAGCTTGATTCTAACAAGTCTGGTAACCCAAGGACTCCAGCCTCAGTTTATCAGCCTCATTCTGGTTTTAGAATCAGAAGATGCGCTTTTGAATCTTGTTTCCTTCCTAAAAAGCTGTATGGCCTTGGGCAAGTAGTTTCACCGCTCCAGGCCTTAGTTTCATTTGCAAAACGAGGGAGTTAGATTTGGTTTTATCTAAATTGCTTTCTAGTCTAAATCCCACAAATCCCTAATCTTGCTTTTTCATGAATTTACTTGGTGCTCGCACTAGAGATAATCTCACTCTTTCTCGTTTGGCTCATCAGGAAAGACCCCAGGTTCCAAGCTCCAAAACTGGAACAGGGATGCTAGACGAGGGAGAGAATATCTTCAGTATCTGGGGACTATCACTGGAAACTGGAGACAACTTTGCCCGCAAGGAATAGGATGTCTGTCACCTGCTCACAATCTGCTCTGAGAGAGGAACTTAGAGAGGAGGGCTGAAAGCAGAGTTCTGAGGAGTATCTTGTCTTTTATCAGACAGCGATTTTAGGTCTCCTAGTTCAGAGGCGTTTAGGACTCCCATTTCAAAAAGCAGCCTGAATCCTACCGGCAGCAACTGCACACGAACAGGTTCTGAATCCCTTATCAATGTGAAGCCCCCGGGAGGAAGTGACTTTCTGCCTTCAAGGCTTCGAGAGGGAAAGGTGCCAGCGGCCTGGGGAGTGGAGTGGGGAAAATGTGATAGGAAAGAGAGCTAGCCTCAGAAGAGTGTGCGGGAAGGGAGGCAGGCAGGCAAACAGCAGGAGAGAGATCTGACAATTACCGCAAACAGTTTAAACAAACAAATTAATTCAGGGGCAATCTCCCGCCCGCGGAGCTTGACAACTTGTCAATACAGAAGTTCAACAGGTTTTTCGCTCCTGCTTTTTTCCCCTGCTGCAGAGAGAGCAAGCGAGCTTCCTGAACTGGCAACTAGATGCTGGGGAGCTGCGGTCCCTGGCTCTGGTCCCGAAATCCAAATTCTCCCCAAACTTGACCCTGGTCCCTAACACTGACACCTCAGCCTGAGCAGTAGCAGCCTCCCATTCTGCTGGGAGGCATTCCCAAAACTGTTCGGAATTGTAGTGTGTGTGTGTGTGTGTGTGTGTGTGTGTGTGTGTGTGTGTGTGTGTTCTCCCGGCCCCCTGCAGAACCCCAGTCGCTAGTTCTTTCTCCTGGTGCTACTAAGAGGCTCTCCTCGGAAGCACAGAGAAAGGGGGATCTATAGGAGATGCTCCCCTGCCTCCCAAAGGCATTCTTTCCTCTTCATATCTGTAGAGGATGCAGAACTCTCTCTTGTGAAGTAACCTTAGAGAGCACTCCTTTGTTGCTAAAAAGTGTTTTTCTTCTGTATTCTTATCTTCTCTCATAAAAGTCTCACAAATTCCGTTCTCCCTTCTCCAGGTTCACTAAGATGAAGAAGTAATGGGTGCCAAGGTCCCAGGGATGTCTAATAGGCTTAGAGGTTGGGTTACAAAGGGTAGGCAAAGAGAAATGACTCTGGAAAGAGGCGAAAAAGAGGGATTAGGAAAGGAGGCTGAAATCATTGTCCTTCCTTCCACAGATGCCGGGAAATGCCCACCCAGTGTTTTAAAAAGCAGTCTCTCCCCTCCTTATTTCAGCATCTCATCCTGAGAGTGAGAATCGGGTGCAGTAGTTCAGAGTGACAGAGCTTGGAAGAGATTTCTAGGACTCCTTCCAACTCTGGCTAATTCTCACTTTTAATAGATGAAGAAGTTGAGGTTGGGAGAGTTTAGCTGACCTTCCCAGGATCACAGAACTAATAATTTGGCAGAGGCAGGTCTTAAGATTTCCTACTAGAATGGTTCCCTCTACAAGGGGGAACTCTAAATGGACTGACACTGATCAGGGTCAAGGGAGAGATTTTGGCTGAAACACTGGGACAACTTCCCAGGCATCTGGTAGAAGTGTTTGGGGAAGATGATTTACATGCATATGAATGCAATGTATTTTCTGTACATATAATTTACTTACTACTCAATCAACATTAGAAGAATAAAGGAATGTACTGATTACCATCTTTGTTCATGTTGACTTCCAAACACTTCTTCAAGCGACAAGCTCTGCATTGGTTTCTGTGCGTCTTATCCACTGGGCAGCCACCCTGAAACAGAGAGGGAAATAAGAGTTTACAGGCAAGGGGAGAGGGATGCTTTTTGTTCATGAAAGGAAGATACAGCAGGGCAGATTCAAGGAAAATAAACAAATTAACACATAAGAGGAGGTTGCAGAAGACAAGACGGACAATGTGCTGTTCTATTTATTTGATTTTCATCTTTGACTTTATTGCTTTTGCCTTTGAAACCCCCAGAAAGTAGAAGTTTTATATCCTGAAGGCTTTAAAAAGTCCAGGTTGGGTTTCTCAATTTGAGATAATTCCTTTTGCGTGTTAGAAAGGCACTAAATATCTGGGTTCCTGACCTGAGTTTGCTTCTCTGAGCTTGAAAAAGTCCTTTGGTGTTGTGAGTACTGGTTGCCTCAGTTAAGCAAGTAAAGAATCCCGGGGTAAATGGCCAAATGAAAAGGAAAAAGAGGAAGTGAGAATAGAAGGAAGAATAATGAGCTGATCAACCACCTGGAGTTTGAGTCAAGTTGGAACTGCTAAGTTTTTGAGAGGTATTTTCAAATAGAGAACTTCGGACAAAGAGGTTGGTGAGGTCTATTCAGCACCAAAGACAGCAGCTACCTTCAGGGCTTCTTTTCTCTCCTATGCCCCATCCTCACCCCCACCCCATAGTAGAAAGGCTTCCATCACTACTCCAGATGGGGCAGATCTCTGAGCTCTCTTCCTCTCCCACTCCCCACCTCTCTTTCTCCTTCCCTCCTTTTTCTTTCTATCTCTATGGTTTGCTTCTTACTCCATTTTTCACCAGTCAGGCTTTCCTTTCAGGTTCCACTGATAAATACCCTATGGGTTCAGTTTTTTCTTATTTTCCTATATTGATTCTATGTTTCAACATTTTTACTGGCTTTCCTGAAGATTTGACTAAGTCTAGAGTTATGAAAATGTACATTGATTTGGGGACAAAAATGGTACAGGACAGAAGCAAATTTAAGGTTAAAGAAATCAGAGGATCAGGAAACCCATAATGAGGAGTGAAAAAGGAAGAACTGAAAGGCATGAAGAAACCTCCAAACTATAGCATACAGTATAATTTTGAGAAGGAAATAACATGTATTGAGATCAATAGGCTACAAACACTGACTTTAAAAAGTTAGTTCAGTCTCTGTGTTCTGTGTTTATTTTATTTTTGATCTGGATCTAGGATGTTATTGAAGTGTGAAAACTGCCTCCATTAATGGCAATTTATCTGTAATAGAATCTTAGAGAGTTGCAGAGCTAATATTTAGAGATTCACAGAGCTAATATTTTATGTAGGTTTTTCTGATTCCACCAAAGGTAAGTACTTCCTCTCTTTTTATTCATGGAAGTACTTTTATATGAGTGGTAGAAAAAAGTGGAATAAAGATACTTTTATTTTGCTTTGTAAGGTCAGATAAATTCATATAAAGGGAACTTGGAGTTAAATGTTCAGAGCAGTTCAAAAGAACTGATTATTCTCTTTGGGGAAGAAAGGGCACTATCTTAGGATATACAATTAGATCAGTGTAGTATCCATATATTTATATTTAAAAAGAAGCGTCCTTTGAAGTCCTAAGAAAGGCATAAAGAATTTGCGATAATTTCAAATTATTGATGTCCTGATTCTAAATTGAGTAAAATGAAAGATGAATTTTGGGGGGAGAGAAGAAGATTGCTGGAACAATTCTATAGCACATCTTCCCTAACAGCAACTCTTTTCAAAGATTTCCAAAAAAAATTTAAAGTATGTTAACATTTAATTAAGAGTGTCATCTCATTCTTTTGACAAACATGTTAACCCTAACTAAAGGCCTTCATTAGTGTGTATGTGCATCTAGCTAGATTAAATGTACATGACTATCAAAAGCCTGGAACAAAGATATCTGACTAGATCAATTTATGTATTTGGCCAGCAAAGTCAGGAAAGAGCAGGTAAGCTAAGGTCCATTGTTGCTCATTTACAAATGCTAATGTCATCAATATATTTTGAGTTGGCTGCTTTCCTGGTGTTTAAAAGAACATTTCCCATATTTTGATTCTCCAGTTCTGTTTGTTGGTGTATTCACACTGTATCTCAATAAAAAAAAATTAATTGAAAAAGACAGAATGGTGAAGTTGTCTGGAGTCAAAAGATCTGGGTTAGTCACTTACTATAAGTAACCTTGGATGAGTCAATTAATCTCAGTTTCCTTAACTTTTCTGTCCTAAGGAGTGTTGGCTAGATTACTTCAAAGATCCCTTCCATATCTAAAACTGTAATCTTATGATTCTAACACAGTGTTCTCATCTTGTGAGTGTAATAATTTCCCCCACATTCCAAGAAGTAGTGTGTGTGTGTGTGTGTGTGTGTGTGTGTGTGTGTGTGTATTTGTTATTCAGTCCTGCCTGCCTGAATATTTGTGACCCTATTTGGAGTTTTCTTGGCATAGATACTGGAGTGGGTTGCCCTTTCCTCCTCTAGTCCATTTTATAGATGAGCAAACTGAGGCAAAAACAGGGTTAAGTGACTTGCTCAAGGTCACACAGCTAGTATGTGTCAGTGGTCAAATTTGAACTCAGGTCTTCCTGAGTCCAGGGAAAGTATTTTATTCACTGAACCACCTAATTGCCCAAGAATGGAGATACTAAAGTACCTAATAGATACATAGCTGTGATTTTCAAACAAAGGAATGAAATGATCAATCACAAAATGAAAATTTCGATCAAACTAAGTTATTCCTTCAAATTTTGCTATATTCATATGATTTTAAAAATATAATTCTATCAAATTAATCCATAAGTATAGATATAGCCGAAGATAGAAATCAAAGCAACTTAGTAACAATAATGTAATTTCTGTGTATATATTTAAATATTTTTATGTATACATGCATGTATGTATATATGTATATAGTAGGTTTCCACAATTCTGCAAAGCAACAGCTACCTCCATAGCTTTGATCATTCCCTCAGTAGTATGATGAAGGCTGCTAGTTGTTTCTTGCCATATTAACACCATAAGCACTTAGCTAGAGCTCTATCTTCACTAAAATGAGCATTTATGATTCAATGGCTGATGAGAGGGGAGATTCTATGACCATAAGGCTGATATGAAAAGAAAAAGCTAAGCCTATTAAAAACCTGGGCATCTCTTTTCTATTGATAGAGGCATCTGTTTTTCCTTTCAGGAGGCTTTTCTGAAATTCTCATACTGCCCTGGTCTGGCTCTTGGTTGGTCTCCCTCACTTCCTATGTCGGAATTCAGTTAAGTCCTCTTGGTGATTGCTGAATTCTGCAGGAATATGCCAGCTACAATTTCCTCAAGCCTCCAAAAACCTTTTAAAGCCATCTTTTTAAATATGATCTCTGACACCAGTCCAGATTATGATGCACAGGATGGGAAGAGGAAAACCCACTCTGGGCCTGGGAATTGAAAGAGATTGCTTTGTTCTCATCTGCCTTATCATTTATCCAACCCTAATATTCTATATAATATTCTGGAATTTACTTGCATTAAAACTACATTTACAAACCTGACTCTCTGAATCTCGAATGCTCCTGACTTTTGATTGGTATCATTATTAGGATGATTCCCTCTAAAGGTTTCTCTTTAACTGGGAAAGAACAGAACAAGAGTTTAGAGGGAGAGAAAAGCTCTCCGGAATCCCCCTAAGGCACAGGTCACTTCTAAAACATCAGATTTGCGTAAGGATCCATACATGCTACTGAGAATGAAGAAGGGCTTCCGGGGAAGGATGGAAATCTGAGGATTTCTCTCTTGGTATTTGATTTAAAGAAACTAAGAACCTGTTCTGGGTTCGAAACTGTGATCTACTTTCCAAGCACTTTGCCTGTGACTTACCATTTGTTAAAAATCATTCCTCCAGGTTGAAAACATTTTAATCTGTGTTCCTGTCTTTTTTTTTTTTTTTTTTTTTTGGAAAAAAAAAATCTATTCCTCTCTCCACGCCCCTTCTCTCTTACTAGGCTTTTTATCCACGTTCATCAGGTGGAGGCTTGGAGCCTATGAAAACCAGGAGATGAACGGTTAAAAAAAAAAGCAGGAAAAGATCCCAAATAGAAGAACCATGTGTGCACTCTTGAACAGATCGAAGGAGAAACAATGACGAGGAGGATAAGGAGGAGGAGAAGAGAGTGATACCTTGGAAAGAGGAGACAAAACGACTGGTACCTGGTTTCCAGATTTGCAGACATACGTCCGATTCCTCCTGATACTCCGTTTGAAAAACCCCGAGCATCCATCACAAGCATATACTCCATAGTGCTTTCCAGAGCTGCGATCCCCACACACTTTACACGGGATGTCTAAAATACGACCTGAAATCAGAAGGCGGAAAACCGAAAGAAAGGAGAATAGGAAAAGAGAAATGAATAAAGAGAGGAGAGAGAGAGAGAGAGAGAGAGAGAGAGAGAGAGAGAGAGAGAGAGAGAGAGAGAGAGAGAGAGAGAGAGAGAGGCTAAGCAATCTGACCTGAGAAGGGATTAGCACTGGAGCTGTGGTAAACGCAAATAATGAAGTTATTTTATAGCCAACCTTTCCCCCCACCCTCCCTTGAGCAAGTGTCAGTTTTCTACAATGACCATTATTCATGCACCGCTACATTTATTTGAATCCTCTACAATCGGCGAGGCTCAGTTTGGAATAAAAGGGCCTTGCAGTTCTGGGCTCCGCGGCGGCAGCCTCAGTTGCAGTAGAAGCAACAGCAAAAATGTCCTTCGTCTTTTTGCTCTGACAAAAAGTTTGGCCTGCCTGCCTGGACTTCTCCATTGAGCCCAGGGAAGCCGTTAGTGATGGAGAGAAACGACAAACTTGAAATTTAAAAACAGTCAAGAAAAAGAAACATTCTGGGAACCCACCATAGAGACTGGGTCTCAGCTCTGAGACCCATTGTTACTATAGTCATACTTAGTAGTAGAAGTAATAATAAATACTCTATAGCTGTGAAACTTTCACCTTACTTTTGTTTGATGAATCTTAGAAATAATTTCTCCTCCCAACGTTTAAATAAATGCTTTAAAAATAATATCAATTACCAGAATAGGGATCTGAAATGAATCTCTCCCTCCCCCCCCCCCCCACCCCAATCGTGCCAACTTGAGTGAAGTAGCTTTCCTTTCTCCTCTAGCCTTAGTTTCTCAGCTGACTGGTTCTTTTAGGTGGATGCATTCTTTGGTTGTCTGTCCTCAGGCTTGGGAAGGAAAAAAACTGACATTTGACTGAAAAATTATTTCAGTCCCGTTTTTCGTGCTCGGCGCCCCTCTGGCACTGATTTAACACACACGCACAAGGCACGCACACACATACATATACACACACCCCACAAACAGATTCGACTTCTCTCCCACCTTCTACTTCCCGTTTTCCATTAGTTACTTTTTCCATTAAAAGTCTAGGCACCCAAGAAATGGATTGGGGAGGGGATAAAGCGCAAAATAGCCTCCCCTTACTCGGGAGCCGGGAGGGGGGCCCACAATCCAGCTTTCTGATCCACGGAGTACCCAGGGACTAATATCAAGTCTCAGAAAGCCTCCCTTCTCCAAGACAATGAGGACATTAGATAAAGTGTTAACTTAATGATTTTCTCATTGAAACCCATTTGACTGCTCCCAATCAGTACAACCTGCCAGCTTCTCCCTTAAATGAAACTCGACAGCTGCTATATACAACATAGCTAGAGGACTGGGGATTAAGTTGGGGACTGGGGCGGAGGAGGGAGGGGAAAGAAAAGAAAAGCGGAGGGAGGAGGGGAAGTAGAAAGGCTAGTGGTGTATGCGTGTGCGTGTGTATGTATGTATGTGTGTGTGATTGTTGGAATAGGGTAAACTTTTCTTCCATACTTAACCATTTTGGGCACATCCAGGCCAGCTTTCCCTGCTAAGGGTGCAAGGTCAGTGGTGGAGAAGGGACTGGTGCAGGTAGGAGGTCCGGGGACAGAAATGGGAAGAAGGGAGGAGGGGGAGGGTGGGCAACAAGGAATGGTTCCTGGGACTGTGTAATTACAAACCCTTCTTACCACCTGCCTATAGAGTCACCAGTGACCCGTCAAAAAGGGTAGCATGGGAATTCGGATATCACACAATGCCAAAAGAGGAAAGCACTCAATTCTCTCTCTTCCACCGCGCCCCCCCCCCTCCAACTTCAACCCCAGTCTCCTCTCCATCTCCACATCAACTGAGACATTTTCCGCGCCCACAGGCTTATACAAAGCCAGAGAGTAGTTGGGGGTGGGGTGTGAGAGTGGTACTAGAGGGTGGATGGAAGGAAGACAGTGAGAATGTACAGCCAACAGTACCATCTCCCCTCTCTTCATGTGCCGGGTCATCGCAGCCAAGAAAACTCGTTGTTGCCTGGCTCTGGCTTCCTGGGCATCAGGCCCTCTCTGCAGGAGGAACTCCCAGGTCATCTGAGTTTGCAGAAATCAGAGAACTTGACTTTGCCTCTAAGGGAAGGACTGTCTGTCTGTCTGTCTGCATACTTGCTTCCCTGTCAATCTTCCTCCCTTTGGACCAATTTTAATTTCCTTGTGTGTCTATCTGGATAATTCACTCCATAAAATAATTTTGTTTTTACTTTTTATACGGCTATATTTACTTCTTTGCTTACACTTTGTAATCTCTCAATAGAAGAAAGGAGTTTCTTGAGAGGGACAGTCTTATTTTTGTCTTTGTACTCCCAAGTACCCAACGGTTTCTAGCATGGAATTGTTGCCAGCATTTGTTTTTTGAATCGACTTGGAGTTGTGATCACTAGAAATGAATGGGTGTAGATATTCTTTTCCTTATCTTCTCTTTGCAGCTTCCAGTTGACTTTAGTAAATGCAAGGGAACGGGTTTCCAATCGAGTTGCTCAGACTGTACTTCAAGTTTGTAAGACTTGTTGCAGTCCCTTCTGTTAACTGCTTCACATTAGATGACGCTGCTAATTTTTCTGGTCGATATTATTATTATTATTATTTATTATTATTATTATTGCTGTGGTGGTTGTCTCTGGTTGTTTTTCCTTTGTCGAGCTTCAAGGGAAAATGTATGGTTCCTGAACAAAAGCAAACTTTTTCATCGATCTTCAGTTGTGGAGCTGAGGGAGCGAAGGGAGTAACGCAGCCAAGAGAGACAGACTGATTCTGCATCCTCAGTCCTGATTCTAGCTCCCTTAGCCAAGACTGTCCTCCTGGAGCAGTCTTACTTGAGTTGCTAGGGCCTTCTCTCACCTATACTCTAGATGTAGGTGCTCTGACTGATTAGAGACAGCCCTAGTAGACCACTCTAGGCAAAGGGGGGTTGGGAAAGGAGAAGTCGAGAATCCTGGGGGACAGGAGGGGATGAGAAAAATTCCTGGGCAGAGAAAATCTGCTCAAAAAAAAAAGTCTCAACCAAAAAACAACCCTACCAAGCCACGTTACGGTGACATGGGGTCATGAGATAACTGGCTGGTCTTGTTGTAAAGCTCCTCTGATTTGGCCAGCCGAGGTACAACGTGAGGAAAGTGGGATTTTATTGGGGCCGGGAAACCGTTCTTAACATCCCTCGCCAGGGGGTCCCCTCGGGCTTTTTGTGTGTTATAATTGCTTAAAGATATATGGCAGCTTCGATTACTGTAATTACCATCAGAGGCTGTTGAAAGAAGTTAGTCTGGGCTGGAGGGGTGACTGGCTGGGGTCTTGTTACCACCCAGGAAGGGATCACATTTGACACAGCTCTACACTCCAACCGAGAGAAGCCAAGCGAGGCGAGGTCTGCAGGCCGGGCGTGTCCCCCTTGCCCTATTCCCGCCCCCTCCCCAGGTTACCGGTCTAGCCCTACTCCGCCGGCACCCCGAGTCCAACCAATTTAGTCCCTAGAACCGACGTCGCTTTGTTCTAACTGTGCTCGGACTCATACTATTTCTCGGCTTACATTTTTAGGAGAGGAGCTAGAGTGTACCCCGAATTCTGGAACGGGCTGGGTGATTGAGTAAAAGAAATGCAGGGATCGGGGCTCTATATGCGCCCTAATCAGAACGAAAGATGAAGTCGTAGTTTTGTTTGGTTGGACAGATACGATAGACGCAATAGAGTAGATAAAGAGCCGCGAGAGTTTGTGACCTCTGTCCGAATTACTCTCGGGCTTCTGGACCTGACCTCAGACGTCCTCGCACAATCCATCTTAGAAAAGCTAAATATTAGAAGCTCCGAGAAAGTTTAAGAGATTTACACTTTGTGGCTTCCTCCGAAAATCTTTAGTCCTTTCTTCGCTTCTCCCTCTCCCTCCCCCCCTTTCCCCCCACTATCCCCGGAACATAGCCGCTCCTAGCGCGGGGATCTGGAAAAAAAAAAAAAAAACAAAACAAAACAGCCTTCATTGTTTTTCTTTTCTTTTTTTAACTGGCTCAGCAGCTTTGGACTCAGAGAAAACCCGGTCTCGGAAAAGGCAGCCAAACGTCTTGTCCTGCCGAAGTAAAAGGGTAGTTTGGTTTCCTTCTTACGACGGGAAAGAGAGAAGGGAGATTTGTGACCCTGCATCTCATGGGCAGGGGCAGGAATCGGACGCCTTTGGCTTCACTCTTTTTGGACGCTCGCGGTTCAGCCAAAGTGACTATAACGCGGGTAAGAAGCATTACTTTCTGCTTCTTTCGTGGGAAAATATCTCGGGAAACAATTCACCATCACCAAAGTGACAAAAATCAACCCCGCATTACTTGTACAATGACTCGAAATGAGGACCCCAGAAAGACTGTTACTATGAGTTGCAAGAAACAGAACAAGTTTTTTACATTACCTCTGACCCCGGTTTCTTACTTCTTCATAGATAAAGCTCCTACTTTTATCTTTCTTTCTTTCTTTCTTTCTTTCTTTCTTTCTTTCTTTCTTTCTTTCTTTCTTTTCTTTCTTTCTTTCTTTCTTTCTTTCTTTCTTTCTTTCTTTCTTTCTTTCTTTTTCCTTCCTTCCTTCCTTTCTTTCTTTCTTTTCTTTTTCCTTCCTTTCTTCCTTCCTTCCTTCCTTCCTTCCTTCCTTCCTTCCTTCCTTCCTTCCTTCCTTCCTTCCTTCCTTCCTTCCTTCCTTTCTTCCTTCCTTCCCTTTCTTCTTTCCTTCCTTTCCAAACATATCTCTTTTTCATGTCTGCTGCTATATGTGTGTGTGTGTATAGAAAATAACCCAAATACCACATGCTCGGAGTGTTCCTCTGACCTCAATAAAAGAAAATTCCAACCCAGTTCTATTTTTTTTTTGGGGGGGGGAGGAGAAAGGATAAATTCCCACCTGCCGGAGACTTTCTGCCAATCACCAGGGAGTTCTTAGCTCTCTTTGGTGGCCTACAACTTAAATCTCCCCCGCCACACATACTGTGGCGAAGAGGGGTGCGAAGGGAAGAGGACTTACAACTAAATAAAACAGAAGAAAACAAGAACAACAAAACCTCAACCAGGAAGTGTTGAGACTAGATTGTTGCAACCGCTAGGTTGCAGCTGCCGAAAGTACCTGTATTCCAGCAAACCTCGGGTAAGAGCAAAGGTGAACGGAGGAAAATAGCAACAAGGACCGAAGTAAAAATCAGACCAAAGCCGGTATGCGATAAACGATGTCTGTATATGGTACGCTTATGCAGCCATTGCCCCTCCTCACACACGTACATATACACAAAGTGTACATGAGAAGTTATAGGACAGTAGCCCAGTCGAGATGTAAAGCTTGAATAGCAAATGAAGTTTGAAGGGGAAAAGCCATTGTCAAAGGAACCACACTATCTGGAAGGATGAATTGGGAACCTACAATCCTTCCCCCCCCCCTTTACTATATGCTTGTGTTTGCAATAGACACATACGAGAATTAGCCCCAGCTCCATTTTACCTTCGCCAAAAGTCCCTTTCGGGATTATAGATTTGAGCCCCTCTTTGCCATACTTTAAATTCCCCAGTTATGAGGTACACGGATTTAGGATTAAGGAGAGTGTGACTTTTCAGTCGTTTCTGCTTCCCTCTTTGCAGGATTATTTGAAGGAACTAGAAATGGTGTGCAAGGCATTGAATTTTAAATCCGCTTTTTGCAGCTGCTTAAGGGATTCTCGGGCTCGCAGTGTCCAGAGTTTGAAACGTCTGTTATTGGGCTGCGCGGCGGTGGAGGGGGATTGCACAAATTTGTAGTTAGAGGCAGAATAAGGAGTTTCGGCGTCAGCCCTACATCTTGTTCTCCACCCCCTTCGCCCTCCCCCATCCCCACTTATTTGCCCTGCTCTTCTCCCCACAAAGGTGTCTGCAGAGGGAGCATCCAATTCGTAGGGACAGATCTGATGCGCTTTCGGCTGTCTTGCAAATAAACTGTAAAACCCAGGCACCAAAATAAGCACTAAAGAAACAAAAATAGTTCTCTTTGTAAAAGACGAGCTATCTCTGCAAATAACCAGTTCAAAAACGCCAAGACCCAACAAGAAGTACATTTCTAGAAAAGTAGAGTTGGTACTTCCTAGGGGCTAGGCAGGATACTAAGTTTCCCCGACACTAGCTGCTCACTCCCCCACTTCCCACCTCTAAGTCTTCCCGGATTGGGGAATCCACTAAGAACCTGGACGGCGATTGTACCCACTTGTTGATCCCGCAGGCTTGCTCATGCTGACAATCCTGGAGTGAAGGGGCTTGTTGGCTCTGATCAAGTCTCGGCCTGTAGGTCTCTCTTCTCTTGGATGCCTCTCTCCCGCCTGTGAGCCTCTGTCGCTGTGACAGGTGGATTTTGATTGTTGTGTGTGTGAGAGAGTGTGTGTGTGTGTGCGTGTGTGTGTTTCCCTTGGGCTGTCAGAATTCGTGTCACTGTGGAAATTTAAGCATCCTCGAGTTTCTTCCCGGCTCTAGCAAATATGCAGCTTCTAGGAATGTTTCTTGGTATGGACAAA
This sequence comes from Antechinus flavipes, assembly GCF_016432865.1. NCBI lineage: Eukaryota > Metazoa > Chordata > Mammalia > Dasyuromorphia > Dasyuridae > Antechinus > Antechinus flavipes. The sequence continues at coordinate 285,554,635 of NC_067401.1, read as the reverse complement.
TACATGGATAGATACATAGACAGGAAGACAGACTGAAAGAAGTAAGGGAAGGGAGGAGGCTTAAAGGACAGTCACAGATACAAAGATTATTATTTTTTCCCTCGGGAATTCGGAGGAATCCTCCTTTTCCTCCTCCTCCTCCCTCTCTCTCTCTCTCTCTCTCTCTCTCTCTCTCTCTCTCTCTCTCCTCTCTCTCTCTCTCTCTCTTACAATCTCTCTCTCTCTCTCTCTCTCTTTCTCTCTCTCTCTCTCTCTCTCTCACAATCTCTCTCTCTCTCTCTCTTACAATCTCTCTCTCTCTCTCTCACAATCTCTCTCTCTCTCACAATCTCTCTCTCTTATAATCTCTCTCTCTCTCTCTCTCTCTCCTCTCTCTCTCTCTCTCTCTCTCTCTCTCTCTTCTCTCTCTCTCTCTCTCTCTCTCTCTCTCTCTCCTCTCTCTCTCTCTCTCTCTCTCTCTCTCTCTCTCTCTCTCTCTCTTTCTCTCTCTCTCTCTCTAAGTTTCCTTCTACAAGTAGACTACGGGCAAATGTATACAGACCGCTTGATCTTCTAAGCAAACAACGACAAATCGCAACGTCCGAGTTTCAGAAGCAGCTGGGCTCGGTGTTGCCCAAAAAGAGGCTCCAAGCCTGATAGATAGATTCTGGCTGGGGGAGAAGGCTTCCGCGGAAGCAGCGCCTCAGCTTCCAACAAGGGAATGGCACCAACCAGCAAAGGTTTCCAGAAGTTCATTGCACTGTGACTTTGTGTCTGGAGCTCCGGGCTGGATTCCCTATAATACCTCCAGAGCTGCTCTGACAGCAGCAGTAGGGAGGGGAAGAGGGCGTCCCTTGCCCACTTAGCTTTTCCCTGCTTTTCCCCCAACTCCTGGCGGGGTCTGACGTCAGCTGTGTGCTGGGAGGGGGCGAGGAAGGGGGAGGGGGTTAAATGCTAATGATATTAATGAACCTCCAAGCGGCTTCCATAGAAAATGCAAGCGCTCGGGGAGCGGATTTGCAGGGTGTGTGCATTATATGGCAGTGTGACTTGAGTGTATGCGTGTGAGCGTTTGTTTTGTGCTTCCACAGTAATAAAAGTAAATTATGATTTTTTTCCCCTTGGGGAATGGGCAAGGGGGAAGGGATACAGGGACTTCCTCAAAATGCTCTTTTCCCACTCCTCCCGGGCTGCGACTGAGACCTGTATGTGTGAGTGTGCGTGTGTGCGTGCGTGCGTGCGTGTGTGTGTGTTTGTGTGTGTGAACGCGCTCTGGACGTGGCCCATGTGAGCTTGGTTCATTCTGTGCCCTGTGTCCCTTCTGTTGAGGGTAAAACTTGCATCTGACCCGAGGTGAGTAACTGTTCATTTTGCAACTACCTGAGGGAAGTTTTGGCGTCTTGCAGGGATGTTTTCTGGCATGGGCTAGGATATGGGTGCACACAGGGAAGATGGAGGGTGGAAGCGGGAAGCTAAAGGGGAAGAGCGCCTGGTTTCTCTCTTTTGCAGTAGGTCTGGGGCCAGGGGTGGTGCTGGTGCTGCTGCTGCCGTTAGTATTTGTGCCGATTTCTCCCCTACTCTTCTCACGTAGGTGCTTTCTTCTTTCCCAAAAACAAAGATAGGCCCATCTCGACCAGAGGAACCGAAGCATCCATTGCCTTTCCTTTCCTTTCTTTTCTTTTTCGGGAGGGAGAACAGGTGTGCCTCTGAGCCCGGCCCTCCGACCTTCTCTGCCCACCTAGGATTGAGGCAATTCTCGGCTGGAACACTCCGTAGGTCCTCACCCCCAGTCATTGCCTTTTCTAGGCTGTCCCCTCCGCTATTCACTCCGCCTTCCACCTGGAACAGAAGAGGGAGGGAGGGGTGGAGCAAGGGTTTGGAGGATTATTAGCCACATCCCACATCTTTATTAAGAGATTAATACTCCTTTAAGCCCCGAGGGAAGATCAAACTTGTCCTACAAGTGCCGGTTAACCTTTCCTCGGGGCGTGGGCTAGGCCTCGGGTTGAAGGTCACGGATTCCGTCTCATTCTACTTTCCTTCACCTTCTCCTTCCCTACCCTTTAGTTGGCCCCCTTGGCGAAGCCCCTTAACGTGACCAGTAGGGGGCCGTGTGAGCCCCTAAAGATCAAGCTTCCTTCGTCCCTTCCCCCCGACCATGCCTTGGGCTCAGATCTCCAGAACCCGGGATCCAAAGGGTGTGAAACTCGTGGAAGAGAGACGATTGTTTTGCTTTGTATAAATCTGACGTAGGTCAAGACAAATTTTATTCCCCGGGATTCTGGGACAAATTCCTGACTTCAAAAAGTGCGTGCGTGGGTGCGTGTGAGTGCGTGCTTGTGTGTGTGTGTGTGTATGTGTGTGTGTGTGTGTGTGTTTTGGAAAAGTCTTAGTAGGCGAACAACTTCTCAACCCCACCCCACCCCCTTCCCTTGAGAAACAGGCTCGGTGCCTCCCCCTTACTTAGCTTGAGTCAACATGTGACACTAACTTTCTGGACACAGTAGAGAAAACACAGCACTAATACATAAGAAACCCAGATCTTTCTATGTTTCTATATTCAGTGAATGCCTCCTTAATCACAATCGGTTTTGTGGTTGGAGGTTGGATGCGATATTTTATACGTGTGCAAAGAACAGTCTGGATTTGTAGTCGGAAGAGTTGGGTTCAAATACAAACTCTTATCTTTGTGACTTCGGTCATGTCACAACATCTCTGTGCTTATATATTCTTCATCAAAAAGACGGAGTTGAACCACGTGATCTCTCAGGTACCTTACATCTAGAAACCTAAGATTCTTTGATCCCTTATAGAGAGGTTGGGAGGAAGAAGATAGGTAAGATTGCACCTCATAATTATTTCAACTAGGGAAATGTTAGTGTAGCTTACTAGTATCAGAGTTTTTAGTAGGTACAAGACGAATTAGGTGAAATGACAGCTCACTCGCAACTGCCCTTAAGTATTTTTTTTAAGAGGAAGTAGAAACTGAAGTGCCGAATCTAGCCTGCCTTTTTGAAAGGGATACTAATATAGCCAAGAATCAATGCAGTCACGAACCTCACTCACAAAAGTCATGGTAGTGTTTCTCTAAAGAAAGCTCGAAAGCTAGAGCATCTGGGGCTCAGGAATGCCAGTTCTATATGGGAGTTTAGTTTGAAAACCCTGTTTCTTGTTTGAGGAGACTACACCAAATGACTTCTGAAGTCTCTTCCAGTTCTAAATTTGTGACATGTTTTTTACCGATCTATGCAGAGGCTGCAGCAGAAAATCTTACTGACTACACATTGCTCGTTCCCTCTCACACCCACAGTCAACATTACCATCATCCCAAATAACACTATTCTCTAGGACTTCTGGCCAGCTAACTCAAGGTCGGAAAAGAAAATGATAGAAGCTGAGACAGACTTTTTTTTTTTCTTCTGGGTTATCTAAAGGAAGAATTTTCTTTTTATTGGTATCTAACTAGACCCAAGAAGCACAGAGATAAGGCTCTCCCCACCCCCACCCCCAGTCCCAGACTGCGTAGTTCTAGCTCTTATTAGAGGTTCTGAATGAAATGAATTCAAATTGCACTCTGGGAGAACCATTGTTCCTCTGGGTAGGACACTATTCTTGGCCTAGACTCAACCGTTCGCTTTCAGGAAAATTTGGGGCGGTGGTCACAAGCTATCTCAACTTCCAGATTGGAATATTGACGTTCCGGGTCCCCCTCCGGTTAACCCCAATCAACCAGGACGTCTTGGAAAACTCCACACCAAAGAAACCACCCAGCAACACTAGTGCTCCCAGTGTGCCTGTAGCTCTCTGTCTAGTTCCTCATTGCTTTTTCTCTCCCTCTGTGTGTCTGACTTCTTTCCCTCTCCTTTTTTTTTTTTTCCTGTTTCCTTTCTCTCACTCTCTATCTCCGTCTGTCGGTCGGTCCCCCATTCCCCTCCCCCTCTTCTTTTACTCCCTCCCGCCCCGCGCGTCCTTGTGTTCCTCTCTCTTTGCGCCCGGCAGTAATTATCCGCGTGCTTTGCATAAATCACAATGCCTCTCTGAAATCATCGTGATGACTTTCTGGCGTGATTGGTATAGTGGCAATAGCAGAGAAAGCGCCTTGAAAAGGAGGGACCGGGAGGGGATGATGGGAGGGCAGGGTGCGCAAGCCAAGGGAGATTTATCGTTTCAACGGTTAAGGGGCTTCAGACTTAGAAGACCTTAGAACCCCAGACTTGGGAAAGAAGGAAGGGTTGGCGAAGCGGGGGTGGGGTGGGGGTTAGGGAGAAAGCGTTACAACAATTACAACAATACCCACAACAAGGTTAGGGTGGATGTAAACATGTTCCTGTACCTTTAAGTGCACCCACTAAATTGAAAGAATTGGTCTTTAGGGGACAGCAAGGGCAACTATTGATTTATTGATGGTAAACATTTTTTGAGGCATCTCAGGAGGCATATATTGTCTGACCACTAAAAAGAAAAGGATGTTTATGTGTGGGTATTGGGGGACGGAGGTAATATCAGAAGACAGAGGGGAAGAAAGTCTCCGCATTCAGGTGTGCACAATTTAGATAGAGAGGAGGCCTATCAATCCCTCTCCAAAAAAAAAAAAAAAAATCCAGGGAGGTATTGCTATATTCATCTCTGGACTTAGTCAAATCTTTATCCTCTCCACTCTTCAAACTGCAGGTTCAGAGGAAATAGATCCTGGCGCTTCCAAAGAGGGACATATACTAGGTACCTGTATAGCTTGTACAAGGAAATCCAAGGTTTTTTTTTTGTTTGTTTTTTTTTTGTTTGTTTAGCCACCTGCTACTACCTTCTACAAATCTACTCCTGTCCCAACACATACTTGTATTACTTCCAGTAAAAGACAAAAACTAGATGTTAAACAATTAAACAGCTATAGGGTTCATTTAGTCGTCTCAGTGGCTGTCATATCCATTCAAATAAATCAGTAAAGAGCATGAATGAACAGACATTTTTATGAAGTACCTAATAAATGCCAGGCACTGTGCTAAGCGCTAAGTATATAAAAAGAGGCAAAAGACAGTTCATGCCCTAGCTGTGTTAGATTAATAATCTCGATTATTAACATCAATGGATAAAGAAAACAGGTGCTTTACCAAACATGTTCACCATTGTCATGAAGCATAACCAGCACATAGTCCAAATAGTCCAAGAGAATTTCTTTCATTCTTTCATTACTTTGAGACCATTAGACTTCAGCACTTTGGTGGTGAATTCCACCAGATGCTCTTATTTGCTGATGATATTGTGCTATTTGTATCAAACTCTCGAACACTGAAGAGGCTCAAAAATGGTCACTCTAAAGAGTTATAACAATCCAAAAAGGAAAGCCCAAGAGGATGGAGATTGCTTTTTCTCAGACTGTGATATGCGGTTACAGATAGACAGCCCAAAAAGCTCAATCATAAGGACATAAATCTTCAATAGGGACTCCAAATAAACAATAAGCTAGAACCAAAATTCAATGGGATAGCAGGCTAAAATCACTTGAGGGAATTTCAGAATTTTCTTAATGACTTCAAGCTTTCTTTGAAACAAATACTCTTTTTAAAAAAATAAATTCAATTTTTAAAATTATTTGCAGTCATTCAATTGTTTACTTAAAAAAATTTCAACATCTACTGTCAAGCAATCTGATATGGGTTTTGTACAATCATATTAAACATTTCTTTATTAGTCATATTGTAACAGAAGAATCAAAACACAAGAAAAAATCATAAGAAAAGAAAACAAGTGAAAATAGTATGCTTCAATCTGCATACACATTCCATAGTTTTTTCTCTGGATGTAGATAGCATTTTCCATTATGAATCTTTTGGAATTGTTTTAGATCATTGTATTGCTGAAAAGAGCTAAATCTAACAAAATTCATTGTCTCCCATGCAGTTAATATCCACAATGTTCTCCTGGTTCTGCACACTTCACTCAGTATCAATTCATGTAAATCTTTACAGTTTTTTTCTGAAATCTGCATGTTCATTATTTCTTAAAGAACACAGTATTCCATTATATAGCACGGCTTGTTCTGCCATTCCCCAATTGATGGGTATACCTTCCATTTTCAATTCTTTTATCATCCTAAAGTTAGTGGCTATAAACATTTTTGTACATGTGGGTCCTTTTCCTTTTTTTTTTTTCTTTTTCTTTTTCTTTTTAATGATGTCTTTGAGACACAGACCTAGTAGCATTATTGCTAAATCAAAGGGTATAGATAGTTTTAGTTGCCTTTTGGATATTCCAAATTGCTCTAAAGAATGAGTGGAGGAGCAGCTAGATAGTGCAGTGGATAAAGTGTTGGCCCTGAAGTCAGGAGAACCTAAATTTAAATATGGCCTCAAACATTTAACACTTTCTAGCTGTGTGACCTTGACCTAGGCAAGTCACTTAATCTCAATTGCCTCAGGGAGGGAAAAAAAGAATGGGTGGATCAGTTCACAACTTTACCAACAATGCATTAGAGTTCCATCAATTCAATTTAAAGCAATTATTGAATGAATCAATAAATTGTTTATTAAAACTAACTTTTGTGTAAAGCACTTATTAAATGTTGGAGATACAAATAGAAAAGATAGTTCTTGCTTTCAAGGAATTCCTTCTATAGGAGAGACAACACATATGAAAGGTTTTAGTTGCAAGTCAAATGGAAAAGTCCCATGATCCTTATGGCAAAGCAGCAAAGTTAATGTTAATGTTTCCTCTTTAATGTAATTTCTACCAACAAAATGAAATTAATTTTTTGTTGTTGGACGATTTAAAAGTGCTAATGACTTTGGTGACAAGAACTTTCTTTTCTGGATCTTCAATAGATGTAATGATGCAGTTTCCAGGCTGCATCATCACAGAGGTTGCTTCCTAAGATGACGTCTCAGGGTATTTGGTTGGAAGCAATGCTATTCCAAAGACTCTTGGGTCCATCATCCTAGACTATTCTTATTTCTATTGAAGGTACTACCCTCCATACCTTTAGTTTAGTTAGAAACTTCAGATATTCTCTGACTAGTTTCTCACTTACTTCTCACATTCCACCAGTTGCCAAGTCTTGTTAATTATACAATCACAACATAACTTGCCTCAGCATTATATGTAATGCGGGAAAAGCTAGAAGCATTCCCAGTAAAATCAGGGTTGACACAAGGATTCCCATTATCATCACAATTATTCAATCTTGTATTAGAAATGTTAGCTTTAGCAGTAAGAGAAGAAAAAGACTTTGAAGGAATTAGATTAGGCAATGAGGAAACAAAACTGCCACTCTGCAGATGATATGATGATAATTTAGAAAATCCTAGTGAATCAACCAAAAAAAACCTACTAGAAACAAATAACTTTAGCAAAGTTGCAATATATAAAATAAACACACATAAATCATTGACTCTTCTATCTTTTACTAAGAAGGCCTGGTAACAAGAGCTAGAAAGCAAAATCCCATTTAAAATAACTGTAGATAATATGAAATACTTTGGAATTTACCTGGTAAGACAAAGCCAAGAACTATACAAACACAATTATAAAACACTTTTCACACAAAGTTAGATCTAAACAATTGGAAAAATATCAATTGCTCATGGGTAGGAGGAGCTAATATAATAAAAATGGTAAGTCTACCTAAATCTACTTGTTTAGTTCCATACCAATCAAACTGCCAAAAAATTCCTTTGTAGAGTTAGAAAAAATAACAAAATTCATCTGAAAGAACAAAAGATCAATAATATCAAGGGAATTAATGAAAAAAAGGCAAAGAAAGGTGGCCTAGTTATACAGACCTAAAACTATATTATAAGGTGGCAGTCATTAAAACCATTTAGTAAGAAATGGTTAAGAAATGGAACAATGGAATAATTTAGGTTTAGAAGACACAATAAGTCAATGACTATCGTAATCTAATGTTTGATAAATTTAAAGACTCCAGTTTCTGGAATATTAACTCACTACTTGAGAAAAATTCTGGGAAAACTGGAAATATAATATAGTAGAAACTAAGCATAGACAAATATCTCATACTATATAACATGATTAGGTTGAAATGGTTCATGATTTAGATATAAAAGGTAATTAATACCTTTTATTTTAAGAGAATTTGTCATAGTTTAATTTAAGCAATTTAAAAGAGTATGTCATAGTTTACCTGTCAGATCTTTGGAAAAGGGAGGAATTTGTGGCCAAACAAGAAATAGAGAACATTATGAAATGCAAAATGGATAATTTTTGATTATATTAAATTTAAAAGGTTTTGCACAAACAAAACCAATTATAGTTAAGACTAGAAGGGAAGCAGAAATTTGGGAAACAAGTGTTTCTTATAAAGGACTAATTTCTAAAATATATAGAAAACTGATTCAAATTTATAAGAATACAAGTCATTCAACTCTGAGATACCACTACACATCTCTGAAATTAGCTATAATGACAGAAAAAGATAATGATAAATGTTGGAGGGGATGTAGGAAAACTGGGACACTAATACATTGTTGGTGGAATTGTGAAGCGATCCAACCATTCTAGAGAGTAATCTGGAACTATGCTCAAAAAGTTATCAAACTGTGCACACTCTTTGATCCAGCAGTGTCTCTACTGGGCCTGTATCCCAAAGAGACCATGAAAAAGAGAAAAGAATCCACATGTGCAAAAATGTTTGTAGCAGCTCTTTTTGTAGTGGCAAGGAACTGGAAACTGAGTGGATGCCCATCAGTTGGGAAATGATTAAATAAGTTATGATATATAAATGTTATGGAATATATTGTTCATCAACAGGATGATTTCAGAAAGGTCGGGGGGAAGAGGGATTTATATGAATTGATGCTAAGTGAAGTGAATAGAACCAAGAGAACATTGTATACAGCAACAAGATTATGTGATGATCAACTCTTATAGATGTGGTTCTTTTCTTTTTTCTTTTTTTTAGAGTTTTCTTTTTCTTTCTTTCTTTTTTTTAATTAAAGCTGTTTATTTACAGAACATATGCATGGGTAATTTTTCTAACATTGATCCTTGCAAAACCTTGTGTTCCAAATTTTCCCCTCCTTTCCTTCACCCCTTCCTCTAGTTGGCAAGTAGTCCAATACATGTTTAATATGTTAAATCCAATATATGCATACATATTTGTACGGTCATCTTGCTGCATAAGGAAGATTAGATCAAGAAGGAAGAAAAAGAAAAATTGAGAAAGAAAACAAAATGCAAGCAAATAACAACAGAGAGAGTGAGAATGTTATCTTGTGTTCCACACTCTGTTCCCATGGTTCTCTCTCTGGATATAGATGGTTCTCATCACTGAACAAGTGGAACTGGTTTGAATCATTTCATTGTTGAAGAGAGTCATGTCCATCAGAATTGATCATCTTATAGTCTTGTTGTTGCCATGTATAATGATCTTCTGGTTCTGCTCATTTCACTTAGCATCAGTTCATGTAGGTCTCTCCAAGCCTCTCTGAAATCATCCTGCTAGTTGTTTCTTACAGAACAGTAATATTCCATAGCATTCATATACCATAATTTATTCAGCCATTCTCTAATTGATGGGCATCCACTCAGTGTCCAGTTTCTTGCAACTACAAAGACGGCTGCCACAAATATTTTTGCACATATGGGTCCCTTTCCCTCCTTTAAGATCTCTTTGTGTTATAATCCCAGTAAAAACATTGCTAAATCAAAGGGTATGCACAATTTGATAACTCTTTGAGCATAGTTCCAAACTGTTCTCCAGAATGGCTGCATCCGTTCACAGGTATACCAACAATGTATCAGTGTCCCAGTTTTCTCACATCCCCTCCAACATTGGTCATTATTGTTTCCTGTCATCTTAGCCAATCTGACAGATGTGTAATGGTATCTCGTTGTCTTAATTTACATTTCTCTGATCAATAGTGATTTGGAGCACCTTTTCACGTAACTACAAAAGTTTCAATTTCTCCATCTGAAAATTTTCTGTTAATATCCTTTGACCATTTATCAATTGGAGAATGGCTTGAATTGTTATAAATTTGAGTCAGTTCTCTATATATTTTAGAAATGTTTAGCTGTTTATTTACAAAACATATGCATGGGTAATTTTTCTAACATTGATCCTTGCAGATCTTTTGGGTATAAAAATGTTTTCCCAGTTTATGGCTTCCCTTCTAATCTTGTCTGCATTAGTTTTGTTTGTACAAAACCTTTTTAATTTAATATAATCAAAATTATCTATTTTGTGATCAATAATGATCTCTAATTCTTCTTTGGTCACAAATTCCTTCCTCCTCCACAAATCTGAGAGGTAAACTACCCTGTGTTTTTCTAATTTGTTTATAATATCATTCTTTATGTCTAGATCACGAACCCATTTCGACCTTATTTTGGTATATGGTGTTAGGTGGGGTCTATGCCTAGTTTCTGTCATACTAGTTTCCAATTTTCCCAGCAGTTTTTGTCAAATAGTGAATTCTTATCCAAAAGCTGGGGTCTTTGGGTTTGTCGAATACTAGATTGCTATAGTCATTGACTATTTTGTTCTGTGAACCTAACCTAGTCCATTGATCAACTTCTTTATTTCTTAGTCAGTACCAAATGTTTTTGATGACTACTGCTTTATAATATAGTTTTAGTTCTGGTATAGCTAGGCCATCTTCATTTGCTTTTCTCTTCATTAATTCCTTTGAAATTCAGGACCTTTTGTTCTTACAGATGAATTTTGTTGTTATTTTTTCTAGGTCAGTAAAATAATTTCTTGGGCGTTTGATTGGTAGAATGTGGTTCTTTTTAACAATGAGGTGATTCAGGCCAATTCCAATATTGATATTGAATGTGGATCACAACATAGTATATTTTTTTGCCTTTTTTATTATTAATGTTTGCTTACTTTTTTCCTTCTCATTTTTTTTCCTTTTTGATCTGATTTTTCTCATGTAACATGATGATAAATGTGGAAATATGTATAAAAGAATTTCACATATTTAACATATATTGGATTACTTTCTATCTAGGGATGGGATGGGAGGAAGGGTGGAGAAAAATTTGGAGCACAAGGTTTTGCAAGGGTGAATGTTGAAAACTATCTTTGCATATTTTGAAAATAAAAAGCTATTATTAAAAAAGAATACAAGTCATTCTCCAATTGATAAATGATCAAAGGATATGAACAGACAATTTTCAGATGAAGAAATCAAGGCCAGTTATAGTCATATAGTCACATGCTCTAAATCACTATTGATTAGAAAAATACAAATTAAGACAACTCTAAGATACTTCTTCACATCTTTCAGATTGACTGAAATTACAGAAAAAGATAATAATAAATGTTGAAAGAGTTGTGGGAAAATTGGGATGCAAATGCAAATATTTGTAGAGAATAAGGGACGGAGCCAGGATATAAAGAGAAAATAATATTTAGATAGAGAGAATAATGGAAAGGTCAAGTTCTCAAAGTAGTAAAAAAGAGAAAGGACCAAAAGTTAGATGTATCAGTAAAGGCAAAGAAGATCCTCATCTTCCTCAAAGGTATTTGCAAAGTAAAATTTAAAATAGTGGAAGGTTATGACTGATGCTTTTAATTTCCTTGTAAAATATGAGATATATAAAATTATTCCTCTTATTAAGGAAAGGAAGATAATGATACAGGTGGCTTAAGGAAAGAGGAAATTTAAAACCAATGTTGTGGAAAGTGGTATAATGAGTAATTCAGGGAAGACTTTTTAAAGGATCATTGTGCAATTGTGAGGGCCTCGCTGAGATTAAATTATATAAAAGTGTAATATAATTACAGTCAGCTCAGTTATATAACTTTAGCAGAAATACTCTTTGGGTGGTATCATGGGATATTGCAATCTACAAAAGCTGAAGATCACCCAAAATGGAACAGAGAGATTCATGGGATAGGTGTGTAGGTTGCACTTTATTGTCAAGGCTGAATTATGCAGGAAACAGTATAAAGATTATCAGAAAGATGTTGGAAAAGAAAAGGAAATGAGGTCATTCAGCAAGAATAAAAAATAACTGTCAAGTCTGATGTCTGTTGGTAGCTATGCAATGTGAAAAGATCTAACTTAGTGGTCCTGTTTTTGTTTCATGGATTCCCTTGGCAGTATAGCACAATATTTTTAGAATATTGTTTTTAAATGCATAAGCTAAAATTACTCTGAATATAGTTATCAAAAATATTTTTAAAACAAATTCATGGATATTAATTTAAGAATTCCTGATCTAGAAAAAGGTCTTCTGCATTTCAGGTAGACTCTGTTTGGAGAATTTATGTCAAGAAATGGAGAAGAAAGTCATAGGTTATGAAATGCTCTGCTGGAAAGTGTACCCAAATTATTGAGAAGGAATTAGGGAGGATTGTCCTCTTCTACAGGAAGTCTTTTTTGATTCCTTTTAAAGCTAATGTCTTCTTTCTGTTCATTATCTCCAATTTATCTTTTATATATCTTATTTGTACATAGCCACTTGCATGTTGTCTCCCATTAGACTGTGAGCATTTTGAGAGCAGACATTATCTTTTACCTTTTTTGTATCTCCTGTGCTTAGTACATAGTACATGACCTATAGTGAGTCACATAATAGTTGTTGACTGACTAACTGGTGATATTTTGGAAAAAATACCTAAATATTCCTCTTTAGAATTTCTTTTTCCAGCTTTTCTTTGGCTAGTCATAGTCTGGTGTCTAATACCTGAAAAGAAATTTGGACTAGGAAGAGACTGATTTAATTTGTCTATAAAAAGTTATTTTTTTTCCAGGTGATTATGTCCCTTTCTTCTTACTTTTCTGCATTCAAAAGTACTCTAGGCTAGAAGACAACCAATTAACGTGATTTCAGTCTTAAAGGGCTTGGTCAGGAAAACCAAGAATTTATTTGTTTGATGATGATAATGATGATGTCAATTGATTATGGGAAAAAATGTGTGTGTGTGTGTGTGTGTGTGTGTGTGTGTGTGTGTGTGTGTGTGTGTCCTGTCTTACACAAAATCCCTCTAGCACAACTCTATCCTGAAACTTGTTTAGTTTTAATCTTTTTCTCTCTTTTGTGATACTCTCTTTCTACCTACCCTAGTACCTTCTCCTTTTAGGGACTGATTGTCCTCATGACTTTTCTACCCTTTCCTCATCAAACTTGATCTCAGGAAAAAGTCTTTGCAGAAAGATGTTAGGAATCTCTAGGCTGGTGTATTAGGTACAAATTTTAGTTCTGGGCTTAGAAATAACCAGTAGTGTGACATTTCTTCTTGGGTTTCAACTTCCTTACCTGTAAAATTTAAGGAGTTAATCAGATGCAGTCTAGGTTCCTAATAACCTTATAATTCCTCTTCCTTTTGATTCCACTAAAGTAAATGATTGCTAAGGGTCAAGAAGTGAGTCTTTCTTTAGGCAATTGCTATTTTTAAATGAGAGCAATTTATTTCACTTTTGTTGAATCCTGGTCTCCTCATCTATAAAACAGAATGACGTTCACATTTCCTACCTTACAAAGTTGTATGAGGAAAATGCTACATAAATGGAACATTATTGTTTTCTCAGTAGGTGCACATTAAGAGTGAACTATGTCAGTTCGTTTTTTAAAGTGTTCCTAACTTTCTTCCGCCAACTGATTTAAAAAGTCAAAGTGAATTTGGCTAGTTTGATTCCATAATCAAACAATGGGTTTTACTTTCTTCTTTTAAACAGAGTTTTATTGATGTTCTTTTCTTTTATTTTGAATATCAACTATCATTTCCCATTGATACAACATATTTTGACATATTTTGATTCCATTTTCCATTTTGGCAGGAAGCATGGTTCAGCAACAGATTTCTTTGAAATCAATATTTGTCACTGCACTAATCAGAGTTCTGAAGTTTTCAGTATGGCTTTTCTTAACTTATGTTATTATGACCACCTTATAAATTATTGTGGTTCTAATTATTTTATTGCTGGGAAGCTTTTTTATAGTCATTATATTCTCTATTATGATAATATTATATGGTACATATCATGTTAAGTGATATTAAATATCAAATTTTAATTATACGATTATAAAATAATAATATAATTTATAGCATTGCTAATGCCATACATGTTAGTATATATTTAATATAGTGACATGTTATATAGTAAAGTATATGCTTTAGTATATAACATGACATATATATGTATATATATAATATGATATTTTATATATTACACTTAGATACAATTCACTTGGCTATCCTCCATTCAATGAATACCACTTTCTTTCCAGTTCTTTGTTACCAAAAAATACTGCTATAAATATTTTTGTATAAATGGCATCTTTCTCTCCCTTTGGTCTCCTACGAATATATCCCAAAAGTGTTTTTGTCAGATCAAAGGGCATGTACAATTTGTCAACTTTTAAAAGTATAATTCCAGACTCTTCTCCCCATATAATTGGACCAATTCACAAATCCATCCTCGTAAGTCTGTGTGCCTGTTTTCCTATAGCCCTTTCAACATTTATATTTGTCTTTTGCCATCTTTACCAATCTTATGGACGTGGTCCATCTTTCCTTCTGAAGTACACCAGATTAAAGCATAGAGGGGAACAGTTAATATTTTTGGCCCTAAAACATAACCAAAAAGAAAAATGGCTGGCAAACTTCCCAGGGTTATTATCTCCTTTTTAATAAGAGATTTAAAATCTTTAATCAATAGTATGAATCTTTTGTAGTGAATTTTAGTTATTGGCAACAGGCTGGTGAGATTTAATTATACCATGCAGCTAGAGATGTCATTCTGTTCATGATCCAACATAAACGTTGTAATCCTTAACTAGTGGCCTGTGACTTCTCCCCCTCCCCCAAATTTGTTAATTATATTTCCATGTAATTATTTTTTTTGCAATATATGCATTTTATTTTATTCCTTTAAAATATTATTCTAAGAAGCAGCCCCTAGGTATCATCAGACTGTTGGCAGATGGCTCTATGACACCAAAAGGATTCCCTGTCCTACAGTCTGGCTTTTTCTAACCCTCTTTCAACTTCACCAGACTTTACCAGGTATTTCCTATGTATCTGTATAGAGCTCTGTGCTAGGAACTTCAGGAAATCCAAGAATTAAATAAGATATAGTTCTTATTTATAATGCATTTATATCTAGGATAGGTATACAATGTAATCTTAATTATGATACAAATTAGAAGAGAATCAGGACCAAAGAGAGATGCCAACTAAATTCCATATAAAGACTGAAAAGGGAAACCATTTCTAACTGGGGAAATTAGGGAAAACTTCATGAAAGTGGTAATGACTTTTTAGTTGGGTCTTAAAAAATGAGTAGAAATTTAACAGGTAGAAATAGGAAGACTTTTTTTTGGGGGGGTGCTACTCCAGACCCAAAAGAGAGGTACCGAGGTAAATGAGTAGGGAAGCATATATGGGAAATTGTGATGAGCAGTCCTATTTGACTGAGACATATAGTACATAGAGAGAAATAGAGTGAAATGAGGTTGGAAAGAGAGGGTGATGCTGGGTTGTGCAGGATCTTGAATGTCAGGTTAAAGAATTTGAGCCTTATTCAATGGATAGCAAGGATAAGTGAAACAAAAAAGCAAAACAAAATAATATGAGTACTTTGAGTCATAAAGTCTCTATAGCTTTATAGATCACAGATTTTTAACTGAGACTTTAATTCTCACAGCTATCTTGAGAGATAGGTGCTATTATTCTCTCCATTTTATAGTTGAGGAAACTGAGGCAAACAGATGTCAAATGAAGTACTTGTCCAAGAATTTTCCTGTCTCCAGAGCTACTTGTCTATCTGCTGTACCCCAACTATTCTGATAAAATAGTTACTTTCTTCAACATCTCTTCCAATACTCATTCCTTTCTCTACAACCCCCCCCCCAATCTCTACTTTAAGAAAAAAAATTGTGTATGCCCATAGGCTCATTGAAATAAGTTGAATAAGTGACTATCTTAGATATGTCATTTGAAGGAGGGGGACATATGTTTGCAGAACCGAACAGTTCTCTTGTTGCACAGGGAGAATTGGATTCAGAAAGTAAAAATAACCCGGGAAGAAAAACAAAAATGCAGATAGTTTACATTCATTTCCCAGTGTTCTTTCTTTGGGTGTAGCTGCTTCTGTCCATCATTTATCAATTGAAACTGAGTTAGGTCTCTTTGTCAAAGAAATCCACTTCCATCAGAATACATCCTCATATGGTATCGTTGTTGAGGTATGTAATGATCTCCTGGTTCTGCTCATTTCACTTAGCATCAGTTCATGTAAGTCTCTCCAAGCCTCTCTGTATTCATC
Organism: Antechinus flavipes; assembly: GCF_016432865.1. Classification (NCBI taxonomy): domain Eukaryota; kingdom Metazoa; phylum Chordata; class Mammalia; order Dasyuromorphia; family Dasyuridae; genus Antechinus; species Antechinus flavipes. The sequence goes on along the minus strand of NC_067401.1, from coordinate 285,538,418 downwards.
CTGCTGGTCATTTCTTACAGAACAATAATATTCCATAACATTCATATATATGGAAGGGATATCGCTATACAGGGTAAATTGGAGACATTAAGCAGAGGGAAAACAGTGATGTTAAAAGGAATCAAGAAAGATTTCTTGTAGAAAATGGGATTTGGGCTGCAATTAAAAAAAAAAAAACAAAGCAAATCAAGAGGTATAGATGAAGAAGAAGCATATGCCAGGCATGGGGAACAGCAAGAAAAAATGATTGAACTCTGGAGATGAAGTGTTCTAGGCACATCAAGAAGACCAGGGTCATTGGATTGCTCAGTAGGGAAGTGAGAAAAGACTGGAAAAATAGAATGGGTGGCAGGTCATGAAAGGCTTTAAAAGTCAAACAGAGGATTTTAAACTTGATTCTGGAGGTAATGGGAAGTTGATGGCATTTATTGAAAGGGTGTGGGAGCTGGTGACACGATCAGATCTTTATTTTAGGAAGATTAATTTGATATCTGAGTGGAAGTTGTACTACAGTAGGAGGAGACTTGAGGTTGGACTCAATTAGTTGGACATGGGATAGACCCAGGGATGATATTCATTTTTTTTTTTTTTAACCTCATGGTGTTTATATCCTAGTAAGAAAAGGTGTGTGTGTGTGTGTGTGTGTGTGTGTGTGTGTGTGTGTGTGTGTATGTAGATATCAAAAAGGTTTTGACTGAAAGAAAGGAGAAAAATAAAACTACCGATTCACCAAGTTAGATATTATAGAGGTTAGCTTTGATATAGGAAAAAGACTAGCAGTATACACCGAGAAATCCATAGAATACAACATTTGGAAAGGAATCAACAATAAATTCTATGGCTTCAGATATCTACACACATATGCACTAATTTTGGATAATAAGTAAAGTGAATTAGAGGTAATAATGCAAGAAAGAAGATTTGATATCAGAGCTGAGATGCATTGTGAGCAGAAATGTCTAAATGATTACCTATGTATAGGAAGTACCTTGAAGAATATCATCTAGGAAATGTATAATCTGAAAAGAAAATTCTCTCTGGTCAGATGTTACAGCAAGGGGAAATAAATGGATAGTGGGAATATTCCATTGTTATCTATGAAATATAAAAATTTCTAGAAGGTCTCCAGGATGATTGGGAAATCTATATAAGAATTACACAAAATGAGATTTGAATGGGTTGTAATTTGCCCTAATAATAAAGGCAGTACCCACATGAATAATAAGATCACAAGTCCATTGACAAATTGCAGTTTCTAAGTATCACTATCTCAGTTCCTGACTTTGAGAAATTTCACATCTCTGTGCATAGCAGTTTTCTTACCCAAGAGATGTCTCTGTCCTTGGTGAGCTTCTGCTTGTTCCATAGAGGGAAGTGAACAATCCATCATCCATGCTCACTTTCCTTCCAGCTCCATTCCTGATTTTGTTTTGTTTTATTTTGTTTTCCATCTTGGATCTGCTTAAACATCCCTCCTCCCTACCAATTTTTAAGTCCCTTTTGTGTATTATTGTAAGTTTCTTGAGGATAAAAACTATATTTTAGTTTAGCTCATATTTATATTCCCAACATTCAGTTCAATGCCTAGAATTCAGTAGGTATTAACAGTTAATCCATCTATCTGTGTGTATGTATGCATGTATCTATCATCTATCATTTCAAAAATTTAAAAATCGTGCTAAAGTTAATAAGGCAAAATGTAAATTATTATGCTTGGGTTAACCACTCTCTCCAGCATTTTATAAGTGCAAGGCACAAGAGGCAAGAATTGATGAGTTATTTGAAAATAATCTGAAAAGCTTTAGAATAATGTAAATTCAATGTGTCAATAGTGTGATATGGTGGCCAGTAAATTGATCATATGATTTTTAGAGGGATCTCAGAGGCCATCCAATCCAACTATGTACGAAGTGCATCCCCTTTACATACTAACATGCCATACAAATAAATATCTAACTTCCTAATTTTCAGTGAAGAAGAACTCACCATCTCTTGATGTAGTCCATCCAACTTTTAGATATAACAAGTTTTTAGAAAGCTTTCCCTAACTTTGAGCTTAAATCCAATTCTTTTTGACTTCTACTAGTTCCTAGCTCTGCCCTGGAGAGACTAAAAGGGAAAATGGAATTCCTTTTCTAGATAGAGGTAGTCAGGAAGTACAGGAAATAGAGTGGTAGTTTGTAGTCAAGAAGATCTGAGTTCAAAATCTAACCTCAGAAACTTAATATCTTTTAATCCTAGGCAAGATACTTACTGATAATTGACTGATGCTGAACCACTTTGCTGTCTATATTGATATATTAGCTAAATCTATAAGGTGAAGCCTAGGGATTGATATTATGATGCTTCTATGATGGAGATGAGCCAACTTTGACTATTTTATGTTTGCCAATTTTGCCTTGGGTCTCAGTTTTATCATCTGTAAAATGAAGGAGTTCAATTAAATGGCCTTTTTCATTTTATTATTTTAATTAATAATTATATTTTGTTATTTTAAAAATAATAATAACTTTTTATTTTTCAAATACATGCGAAGATAGTTTTCCTTCTGTTTCAAATTTTTCTCCCTCTCCCCCCCAGGCAAGAAGCAATCTAATATAGGTTAAACATGTGCAATTCTTCTAAACATATTTCCACATTTATCATGCAACACAAGAAAAATCAGATCAAAAAGGGAAAAAAATGAGAAAAAACAAGCAAGCAAACAACAACAAAAAAAGGTGAAAATACTATGTTGTAATCCATACTAAGTCTCTATAGTCCTCTCTCTGGATGCAAATGGCTCTCTCCATCACAAATCTATTGGAATTGGCCTGAATCACCTCATTGTTGAAAAGAACTATGTCCATCAGAGTTAATTGTCACATAATCTTATTGTTGCTTTGTATAATGTTCTTTTAGTTCTACTCACTTCACTTAGTATAAGTTCATGTAAGTCCCTCCAGGCTTTTCCAAATCACCCTGCTTATTATTTCTTAGAGAACAATAATATTCCATTATATTCATATATCATTACTTAGGCATTTCCTAACTGATGGACATCTACTCAGTTTCCAGTTCCTTGCTACTATAAAAAGGGCTGCTATAAACATTTTTGCCTATATGGGTACTTTCCCCTTTTTTATGCTTTCTTTGGAATAGAGACCCAGTAGAGACACTGCTGAATATTGAATAAAAGAGTATGCACAATTTGATAGCTCTTTGGGCATAGTTCCAAATTGCTCTCAAGAATGGTTGGCTTAGTTCACAACTCTATCAACAATGTATTAGTGTCCCAGTTTTCCTAGTCCCCGTTTTCCCATATTCCTCCAACTTATCATTATCTTCAACCAACTGACCTTTGAGGGTCCTTTCAGTTCTAGCTCTCTGTGTCTATGCTCCTCAGAACAACCTCATAAGAAAGATATGTGCTATTATTGTCCCTTTTTGTTCCCTATGGATGAGCATAGAGAAAAAATAAATGACTTTTCCAGATTCTTAAAATTAGTATCAGAAGCAGAATTTAAACCCAGATCTTATCTTCAAGTCTAGCACAGTACAATATTGCCTCTTAGTGACTTGCTTGTTTTCATACAACTACTAAGTATCTAAGCTTCAACCCAAGTCTCCCTAAGTCCAAGTTTGGAATTCTCTCCATTGATGCAGGTTGTTTCATAGATTATTTGATAATGATGATAATAATGTTCATTGATATTTATACTGTGCTTTATGGTTACAAATTGCTTTAAATATATACTTTCAAAATAAAATTTATAATTGATTTTAAAACAACAAGAAGATAAAAAAAAACAAGAAGATGCTAAGGGCTAAAAGAGTAAGGAAAGAGCTAATGAAAAGACATTTATAAGGGAAAGGCTACTTCTGCCTTTCAAGCTGGGAGAGCTTGGCAGGCTATTGGTGACAAGTGAGAGAAGATAGCCTCTTATCTGCTTGGTGGTGGTCATATTCAAAACAAAGAAAAAAAATAATAAGAGGTTTCTTGGGGGTATTTCCATTTGGGTATCTGAGCTCTTAAAAGGAGTTAAATTTCTTGTAAGTCCAAAATTCTGTTACTTTCTTTGATACATTATTTACTTTTCTTATGCACTTATCATGCATTTGTGAAGACCAAGAAAGGTTTTTCTGCCAAACAAAGATCAAGACCAAGGCAATGGTACCATATGCATTCTCCCTCCCATAGGATCCTGATGCAGGCTGTATTTATGGGAGAATATTCCCCAGCTTTATGGGAATGATGAATTGAATTCTTTTTATTCTGTTATTGCATTAAATGCTTTTGCTTTGAACTGTATTCTCTGGTTAACTAAAGAAGAAACAAAATATGTTAATAGGGCTCTTGAACTATAGTTTTGGGATGTATATGAACCCAGAGAATATCTTGAATCTGAGATATATATGAACCCAGAGAATATCTTGAATCTGAGATATATATATATATACATATATATATGTATATGTATATATATATATATATGTGAAAAGGAGTATCCTGAGTGCTACATAACCTGTCTTGTAGTTATTTATGTATATGTCATATCTGCCTCTGGAAGCTCTGTGAAGGAAAGGATAGAACTGATCTAAAATTCTTGTTTTGCCAAAGGTCTAGCACAGTGCTCAGTATATTGTCTGCTTTGAATCAATGTATGTTGAGTTCAACTGAACTGATAAGGCCATGGCCTTTGTCTTCCAATCTTCTTAAAACTTGAAAATAAGCAAAAGGATAGTTTCAGGCCCAGGAATAAAAGAACACTGATCATTGATTTCTGACACTAGAGGTTTAAGAAGCAAACTTCCTAGATATAAGGAACTGCTGATTTTATCAATTCCCTATTCACAAGTGAACCATCCTAGGTGAACAATGTAGTCTGATCTTTTCACTCATGAAAGATCTAATTTAGACATGTTATTTAAAGGATTTTAACCATTCCAAATGAAGTAATTCCTTGATCAGTTTCTGCATTTGAAGTATTTATATCCAAGCATTCCTAGACAATAATACCTGACAAAATCACAGAGCCTACTGGTTTAATTAATTTGTTAGTAAATTAGCTGCAGGTTTTTTAAAAAGTTAATTTGCTAGTATAGTAATTGATTTTTATTTCTTTAACGCCATTCTTCTCTGCTTTCTAGATCTTTTCTTATATCCCCTCTTACTTTTTAAGACCTGTCACCATCCTATAGTTGGCTGTGTCTCTTTCTTTCCTTCTCATTTGTGAGAAATTGTAAAATGTATTCAGAGATAGTAGATACACATATGTGAGGTGAATTGTTTTCATTTAAATACTATGTTACAGAAGCAAACTCCGTAATCTGGAGCCAAACATATGGCTATGGAAAAATTATTGATTCAATGAGAATGATTCCAATTGATGTGCCACTTGCATAGTTACATACATGTAGGTAAGAATCATCTTTGGATAAGGAATCTTTTTCTGTATCTAAAGGAGTGAGGTAAGATGCAATAGAAACTTTTTAGAAACAAATCCATATAACCAAATGGAAGCCACAGCATTTTACTCAATGAATCAAGTTAATATAGAGTCAGCCTGGTGCAGTGAAGACAGAATGTGCCTTAATGGGTTGGACCCTGGACTTAATTAGAATACAAAAGATACAAGACTCAATACATGACCCTTGCAAACCATTTCATCTTATTGGTCCTTAGGTTTCTACAATCCCTTCCAACTCAAAAACCTATTGTCATTTAATGTGATTTCCTATCCCTACTCTGAAACTTATTTTTTGTCTTTGATTTCCTTGAGATGTATTCCCAGTAGAATTAATTTTTGAATCAAAGGACAAGAATGGTTTAGTCACTTCTAATAGTTGGACCAAGTCACATCTTTGTTGCTGTTGTTTAGCCATTTTCAGTCATGTATCTTCTTGACCTCTTCTGGGATTATCTTGGTAAAGATGCTGGAATGGTTTGCCATTTCCTTTTCAGCTCATTTTATAATTGAAGAAACTGAGGCAAAACAGGGTTAATTGGCTTTCCCAGGATCACACTGGCTAGTAGATGACAAACCAGATTTGAACTCTGAAAGCTGAGTTTTTCTGACCCCAGGGCCAGCTCTTGATCCACACTGCACCACCTAGTTGCCCAAATTCACATTTTACCCACAATTTAATAGTGCTTTTTTTCTCAGTGCCTCTAACATTGCTCGTTCCTATATTTTGTTCCCTTTGCTTATTCTCTGGTTGTTCACTGAAAACATCAGGGTTGTTTTGAAATAGTTTTTTTTTTTTTAATACTATTAGTTATTTGAAACATGTTTTCATGTAATCCTTTATAGTTTGCTTTTTTTCTTTTGAAACCTATATTTCTCATCCTAACTACTACTTACTAATTATATAACCTTGAGCCAGTCATTCAACTTTTTCAAGTCTTATTTTTCTCATCTATAACACAGGTGTGACAATAAAATAATACTTGCCTTGTTCTAAGGCTGCTGTGAAAATCCAATAAGATTCTATATCTAAAGATGATTCTCTCTCTCTCTCTCTCTCTCTCTTTCTCTCTCTCTCTCTCTCTCTCACACACACACACACACACACAACACACACACACACACAATGCCAGTAGCATATCAATTGGGGTCATTCCTATTAAAAATAGTTTTTATGTAGCAGTAGATTTGGATCCAGATTATGGTTTCAGCATTGCCCTTAACTTTGCTTCTGTATATTCAGTGATTTAAAATAATGCCTGACTACATTTGTGTCTGCCATCTCTGAATCCATTTTACAATTCCTTGAATTGGGAAAGATATGGTTTAACTCTCTGGTCTATTCTAAAGCAAGGAAGGAAAGCAGAACAGATTTTGCTAAATGTGTTTTATTTTAGACTGATTTGGCTTTTCCTACTATAGTTTACTGCCCTTTTCCAAAAGATAATTCCAGACTCCTCAGCACTGCCATCAACCTCCACAGCCACAGATACTGAGCGGTTTCTGGGGTTGGGGGGAGGAGGTGATTAGAAAAACAAAATAGAACAAAACAAAACTCCCACTCCCCCAAATTCCAACTGCTTTGTGCAGGACAGAGTCAACTGGTAGTATTTGTAGGGGGTCCTCAAGTCAACTGCTGCAGCTGGGTTCTTTAAAAAGATTGGATAAACTACAACCGTTAATAACATCTGTATCTATGCAAGCCAAGAGAATGATAGGGGTAAGCAGATCTCATGCTTCAGGGCATAAGATGATTGCCTGCTGGGATTCGGAAGGAGTTGCCCCTTCAGGTACTCAGGACATCAGCAACTCAGGATTCAGGAGGTGGGTTGGAGGTCTTTTGTTTTTTTCTTGGTTCTCTTGGTCTGTGAAATTTCAAATGCTGGTTAATGAAGCCACCATCATTTCACCATAGAGGAATCAATGATTTGAAATCAAGACTTTAAACTTGGAAAGATCTTGTATATGCAGGGTTGCATATCCCTATTTGGATGTATTATCTAAATTAGGGAGACTCACAAATCACATTTTAACACATTTTCAAAATATTTTATTTTGGAAATATCAACTTTATGTTATAGAAATTGTTAAGTATGACATTAGACACTGCGATAGGTAATGTCTTGAGAAATGATATTTCTCTTTCATCATTGGTTTTTTTCCTCATACACAGACATATTCTTATTTTAAAGGCAAGGAGATTCCTTCTTTTCTGCATTTTGCACACTTCCATGTACAAAGTAGTTGCTTAATGAATGCCAAACAACAACAAAAATACCCATGGGTGATAAGCAACATCAGTACATGCATCCATGATTAGATAAATTGAATGTATAATCACCCACATATTCATAGCTACTCATATTTGGATATCCACATGTATGAACTTCCCCTAAATTAATTGGAAGTGAATGTGATTGAAAGTGCATATTTTAGGTGTTCAGGACAATCTATTTATTAAAATCCAACCTGCCCAGTAGGATCACTTAAGAAACCAGATCTTTGTTTAGGAAAGTGAGAGCTCAAAGAATCATCCAAGACACTCTTGATTTCCTTCTCTCATGATTCCTTTAAGCATTTTTAGTCACTAAGGAATAAGGAATCCTAGCCTGTCAGAACTAAATATATTTTAGCACAGTTAAGGCAATTTTATCTGATGTTAATCAATTTAGAAAACAGTTTTGTTCAAATATTCAGAGGGTTTTTGAGATTAATTTTCTCCTTTGGATTTTATGGTCCAATGTAAAAGCAGTACCTTGCATTCAACATTCAGAAAGAATGGTCCTTTTACACAGATGAAGAAGTTATGGGGAAAGGTGTGGCCATGAGAAGAAGCTGATTTTTTGTTGTGTGATTACAAAAGAGTCCTCATTGTCATGAAACATATCTACTGTCATGGATGCTCTAACTGTGGAGTTTATTTCCACATTGAAAGCCTGGTTCAAAGAGGTGGTATTAAAAATAATGATTTTCACCAATGGGTTTAAAAGGAGAAAAATCCTGCAGCTGTTTGGCTGCAGATGTACATGGGAAATTAGTCAGAAGCCCAAAGTGCCATAGTTAATAACCATTATTCTGTTGTCTGGGATGTTTGTTTAAATATTGTTGACACTGTGTATGTATTGTCATCTTCAGTAAATTGTAGCTCTTAACTACTGAAATCTTGTTAAAGACCACCTAGGGTTTTCCCCTCTATGGTGTTTAAGTGTCTATTCACCTGATAGATAAACAAAGCGCAGGTTTTTTGTTTTCATTTTCTCTCTTGTGCAACTTGTAGGACATTTTTGCAGCCTAAAGACACTGGCTGCTCACCCACAATGGGAACAGCCTCTGCCATGAAACCAAATCTTTGGATTTCCAGTCTAGTTACAGAAAAATGCGCAAACCCATCAACTGATTAATACAATTCAGTTCTACTTAAAATTCATAGCTCTGTTTGGTATGAGACTGTATTTTAAAAGGCTCATATTTGCCATTAAGTGTGAAGAAATCAGTAACTATTCTTTTCATCAACAGCACTAGGGCTTTTATTCTCCTCCCTCCCCTTCCCCCATTTTAATTTTGCATATTAAGTGAGGTCACTTGGGAGAAGAGTGGCTTTAGTGAGTAGGAAAAAAATATTCCACAGCCTAACACCCAGGTTGGGAGCAATTGATCGGAGAGTGAGGATTCTGTGGAGTGTGTTTTCTGTCTTGACTTATGAAGGGGACAATGGCTTGACTTACAAAGGCACCACCTGTGAAGATGTAGCACAATTGACGTCTTTGTTAAGGAGGGGCTCCCAGAGCCGAGCACACCGAGCACGTGCATAGCTCTTCCTTCACCTGTTAGCAAGCTTCAAGGCTGTTTCAGATAGATGCCATGGTTTTTGCCAGTTCCAGGTTGAGGTTTTTGTCGTTCTTTGGGGGTCCCCCTCCTTCTCAAACAACCCAATTTGTTCTTGCCAACTTCAGCTGGTGAGCTCCAAGAAAGGATAAGCAGAGGCTGGACTGGCGGACTGGGTGTCTTAATCATGAGATACGGCCAGGGTCAGTTAGCTAGGATCTCAAAGTAGGGAAAGAGTAGAGTCCGAGCTTTGGCCCAGTCGGCCATAGAACTGAAGTGGGAATGGCCTGGGTGCAGATGTGCTCCGACATGGGGCAGATGTGCGCGATGAATGCGCGCAGCCACCGGGGCTAGTGCGCTCCGTGGTCCCAGTACTCGGCTCCCGCAGCCTCGAGGAACTGGGACGGA